>NW_024704752.1:20151299-20284933 GCF_018977255.1 Callorhinchus milii
GCCAGTGTTTGCAGGCTTCACGAGGTAGTGCAAATCCGGAGAATCCTATGAGCGACGGACGGATCAGCTTGCCCCCCCCCCCTCCCCCCTCTCTCCGCCCCCCCCTCTCTCCCCGCCCCCCCTCTCCCCGGGGCACCTCTCCCGCCCCCCCCCTCTCCCCTCTCCCCTCTCCCCCCCCCCTCTCCCCGGGGGCCCAGCCCCGCCCCCCTCTCCCCGCCCCCCTCTCCCCTCTCCCCGGGGGGGGCACAGCCTCTCTTCCCTTTACCCCATTTTTAACTTTAACTGTAAAATTAAAGTAAATTATTAAGAGAAAGTTTCGGGTTTTACGGCTGTTCCTTAAAACAAAAATTATTGTAAAAAGTGTTGCAGGTGTGTGTGGTTTTTGGCTGTTCAGGTCGGCGGCCGCTCACCTGCACAGTCACTTCACATTGTGTCCCGAGAAGCGCTTTGAGACGTCTCCAGCACATGATAAGCCATTACATCAAATAAAAGGATTATTATTATTATTTCCTTTTGTAGGGGTTCAACCCTGTCTCCCCCCCTCCTGCCCCCATAGCCCGGACTGAAAAAACTTACAGAACCATTTAATTCGATTTTTGTTTTAGGATTTAAAAAAACACACGTTTGATCAGAAGTTGTTAGAAATTAAGCAGTTTATAGATGGGGTGGGGATGGGGGGAGTGGGGAAAATCTTAGCTTCTCAATTTTCAAAACTTATAAATTCTCAATTTCCTCAGCATTTCCTTGCTTTGTATTTTTCTTTTTTCTCTCTCCCCTTCCCCAGAGGGAGCAGTTTATCTGCTCTCTACAAAGGGTTGTGCCTCTTATCTGAGTGATATTGTTATACATGCAACGACCTTGAAAGGTTTGCATTGCAAAACTGCTGCCAACATGAGGCCAGTTTGTGTTCTCTTTAATCACCATTTCAAAGATCTAACAGGGCACCTGATCACACTGAGCCGTGTCTGCTTGTTTGCATTGACCAATATGTGAACAGTAACTTCTTAGTGATTCATAATCCACAATTGTTTGTGGGACACTGAGCCTCCACCTCTCTTGTTCACTTCCACCCCTCCTTACATATCTATTGTGTCTTGGGACATCCTCCCGACGTGAAAGGCGCTGTACCAATGTAATTTTGTTGTTGTTGTATTACCTTCTCCCTAGTGTTTCCTCTTAAATGCATTGATTCGTTTTGCTTTAGCCACACTTTTTGGGAGTGAATTCCACATTCTCACCACCCTCTGCGTGAAGAAATTGCCCCTAACTATCTTTTATATCTACTCATAGCTCTTATATTTATGCTCCCTTGTATTGGACTCACCAAAAAGTGCAAATAGCCTATTAATACCACGTTATCAAATTGTTTCATAATTTTAAACACCTCTCAATCATCTCATCTCCACACCACAGTAAAAAAAAGCTTCCACCGTGTCCAATCTCTCTTGAAGCTATGTTCACCCATCCCTGCTAACATCTGTGTAAATCTATGCTGCACTCTCTCCAGTGCCTCAATATCCAATACTGTACAGTTTAGTAGTACCACAAAGTGTTGTGCATTTTTAGGATTGCTGAAACATTTATATTCTCGATTAGGTGATGCAACTTTTAAGGGACTTAGCTGGAAGGATGCTTGCTGGCCCAAAGGGAGTTGGAACAGGCTTTAAACTTCTCCTCGGTGCTGGTGCACTTGCTTATGGCTTAAAAGAATCTCTGTTCACAGGTAAGTGCACCGGGACACTACCCCACGTGAAGGGCATTGTATAAATGCAAGTTGTTGTATGGTTTTGTCACACTAGTTTGGGATGTGAATTAAGAATTTGTCCTTAGTAATAACTATTAGTTCGGCTCAGTTTTAGTTAGGGTTGCACAATAGCCTGAACCAACGACTCATTTGGCTTAAAATGACAGACAGAAAGAAGGATTCTTTTGTGCTGATTACAATTTTGCTGTGTCTAAGAAACGATGGTACATCATGTTCATGTGGTGCTCTTGTATAATGCAGAACTATCTTTGACATAATAATAACAATCCTTGCCTTTGATATAGCTCTTTTCACGTCTTCTAGACGTCTCAAAGCGCTTCACAGAATAGACTGTAAAGTGCAGTGACTGTATATTTGTGGGAGAAATGCGGCAGCCAATTGCGCACAGCAGTGTCCCACAAACAGCTGTGGATTGAGTGACTTTTTTTNAGGGATTATTATCCCCGGAAAAGCAATCCACCAATCGACAAACAACTGGGCTCCTACTTGTTGCTAGATAAACACAGGCATGTGGAATAAGAAAACTTGCCCAACATTTTGCCCTGCTGGGAATAGAGCCAAGGTCTCTCACTTGTGAGGCAACGGCTCTAACCACTGAGCTACAGGACTTAATAATAATAATAATCCTTGCACATACAGTGTGATTTCCATTATATTTTTGAATTCACAAAATTAGACCCCGCGTTCTAATGGTTCTGGATAAAAAGTATACACTGACCCTGCTTTTAGGTCATTAAGTTGCCACTGGTGTCACTTTCAGCTTTCTACATATGTGCCAAAACACTCACAAAAGTGATTACAACTCACGTGCTGGCTTCCTGCACACTAAACTCTTGCACAGGGAGTTGTCTGGTCATTGCCAGGAGAAGCACTTCCGAAAATTGGGGCTCCCCACAATCCCCATGTTAGAAGTGCTCTCATGGTCTATAGCGAGGTGCCTTATAACAGGGTCAGTCTGTAGTTTGTGACCAGCAATGTTTGGGCATGTTAGTCTTGCTTGGTTAGTGTCAGTCTCACATTGGAGTCCGAAGCTTGTGGGTTTAAGCCCCACATCAGTACTTTGAACTCACATTGCAGAGGGTAACATTTCAATGCAATGCTGCGAGTTTACTGCATTGTTGGGAGGATTATTTATTACCGATTGTTTTTGACTTGCATCATTATCTTACAACTGTGAAGTGTTGATACAACTTTAATGTTAGTCAATTTGAACTTTATTTGATGTTTCATTTTCTGTGGGTTTTGTGACTTGTTTTTCTTCAGTGGATGGTGGGCACAGAGCTGTGATGTTTAATAGAATAGGAGGAGTTTCCATGACTACAGTCCTAACTGAAGGCCTCCACGTAAGGTACAAACCTTCCTCCAAATGCATGGACTGTTTATGAATTGTAGATTCTCTATGAATGTTTAACCAATTAAACTTTTGCCCATTCCCCTTATTTTGTCATCCAATATCCTGCTCAAGATAACTGTACAAAATGCGTAATTCTCACTTCGCGTGGAATGTGAAGGGCTCTGAATACCATGCTTGTTTGCCTTTGTAGAATTCCATGGTTTCAATATCCAGTTATTTATGATATCCGAGCAAGGCCAAGGAAAATCTCCTCTCCTACTGGAAGCAAAGGTAAATTACATTACTGTGTCTACATATAGAGGTCATTACCACTTTAGGGGAAGGTGGTTTATAGGGAACAAGTGTCTGTGTTTCCACAGGGAAATCTAAATTAGAAAAAAATCAATTTAAAGAGTGACTATAAACCATAAAACCAAGTCAGCTACAGTAAATATCTCATTGATCCATAGATTGGGGACTATATTGGTGGAGTCTTCAAATTAATGTAATAAGGATTAGTGAACCATCAAGGGGCCTGCAATGGCTGATCTAGTTTTGTAATTGGGAACAATTACTAATGGAAAGTTTCCCATTAAGCATTTATGGTATTATTTGAGGTGATAATGTTATGCTTTGAACACAGGGGAAAATTCTATCTGATGTTCAATTATTTATAAACTTTGGTTTCAATTACTGTATTTTAATTTTTTTCAAGGTTACTGTTAACTAAAATATCATTCTGCTGGCAGCAGTAGTGTTGATACACTTGCGCTCCAGGATGCTACCCCACATGAAGGGCCTGTATAAATGCAGGTTGTTGTTGGTACTGTATACGGGCAGTGTGGGCAAGTCAATGACATGATGCCATGTGCTCCACCACAAACAGATGTGTTTTTTGCAGATTTTCTACATGTCGTTTGGCTGAATGGTTCAATCTGTCTGTACTGATCAGTAAAGTATGTTTTCCACTTTCTGGTATGTGCTGGCTATAGATATCTGCCTTTACTGCAGGAGATAGTGTTCTTTCAAAGTCTTACTAAAGTGATGCATTCTGTTCACCGGGTGTAATACTTTCAGGAGCCAGAAGAGGGCTCCAGGATAACAGCGTCAGCTCTGTTTGTCAACCCAAAACGAGAGAGAGGGTTGATGTTCAGTCAGTGATCTGAAGGGGAGAATTTGTGTTGAAATCAATGTTGAATATTTAAAAACTTGATCTTAAAGAACAAAGCATCTTCTTTGTAAAGAAAGTTTGCTTTTTTAGTTGACTGCGTGTGTAATCCAGTAGTGTATGAAATGTTTTTGTGTTAATTTATTATTATAATTTAATGTTGTGTTTTAGATCTGCAGATGGTAAACATTACTCTCCGCGTTCTTTCTCGGCCAACTGCAGCAAAGTTACCAATGTTGTACCAGCGTCTGGGGCTGGACTATGAAGAGAAAGTGCTGCCCTCTATAGTTAATGAAGTACTAAAGAGCGTTGTGGCCAAGTTCAATGCTTCCCAGCTGATAACCCAACGAGCTCAGGTACAAGAGGAACAAAACAGATTTTGTTTTCAAACAAATCAAATGTAATCAGTGTGCATTGCTAAGGAGTTAGCATCTGTATTTTTTAAAATGTAAAAATCTACTTAAGTTCACATTTCAGCAATAAAGTACAATTAGCATTAAGTGTCTTCTGTTAAGTAACTATTTTAGGTTTACAAACTTACATTTATATTGCAATGGTGTAGGTGTCATTGCTGATTCGCCGTGAGCTGAGAGATAGAGCGAATGACTTCAATATTATCCTGGATGATGTTGCTATCACAGAGCTTAGTTTTGGCAGAGAGTACACAGCGGCTGTGGAATCTAAACAAGTTGGTGAGTATAGCTAGAATATTGCACATAAAACCTTTGTTTCTTCAAATATTAGATTCTCTGTTTCCATGAAATTAATATTTACATTTTGTAACCAATTTATACTGATACTGATAGAGAAGGTTTAGCACACTATTATGTTTTTATTCAAAGACTTTTACACAACAAAGTTGGTTTGGTGTAAGTTATAGCCTTTGGCCACAATTGCAGCTGTTTAGTTGATCAGTTAGCATTGTATTTGTGCCTGGTGTAGTGCTGTGGGTCCCACGATAACTACAGTAGTGTTTATGGTGTAGCTCTGCATAAGCTGGAACATGTAATGAGCCACTGATTTTCTTCCCGACGTTGAATTGTATAATTAGTGATTTTATTTGCTTCATGTATTTCAGGTGAATTTAAAGTGATTATATTATACTACTGAAATGAGAATTATGCCTGAGCAAAGTGAACCATTTGGAGACATTTGAGGCTTTGTAATCCCAGCAATATTTGAGTGTGTTACATTATTATCTTTTGTGTTTGTAAATGAATAGCTACCAGGGACTCACACAAAGAGGAAATACGTTTCCTGTTTAGAAATCTGGCTGCTGGACTAAGCTGTCTCATACCCCTATCTGCCAATGAAATGGCACTTTCACTTTTTGCAATAACAGGAAATGTGTTGCTTCCTGCAACAAAACTTTCAATGTTAACTGATCAGCTTGTGCATCACTTCTGATGGCAGTGATCTTCAAACTAACTGAAAGATTAGCGTGTTAATCAATACATTGTGATTGTGTCCTTATTCGGGGAGAAATAAACCTTAGGCGGCAAACATCCCATTTTGTTACAAAGTAAGATCTGCAATTTTGTGTTGTAGATTGAGAGAATGTTTTTGTCTTCAGTTACTGAAATGCAGCAACTAAATTCATTTAAAATGTGTTAACGTTGTTCAGCTGGATGAAAAGCTATAATGTAACACTGGGACTAGCCGGATTTTTAATTGAACTGTTTACATACCAAATAGCGTTGTGTATGTTGCTTGTAACCGAACACAAAGTGAGGTGCACTCAACAACCGTTTATAAACAGTCTGCAGTTGACACACATCTTCCAAGATAAATGTTTTTTTAATATAAAACACAGACTCGATTATGGCTAGAATATTTTTCCATTTTGAGCGTTTATAAGAATAATAATCCTTGCATTTCATATACCGCCTTATCCCATCTTCTAAGCGTCTCAAAGAGCTTCACAGAATATACTGTAAAGTGAATTGACTGCATATTTTGTGGGTGAATAGCGGCAGCCAATTGCACAAAGCAGCGTCCCACAAACAGTCATGGATTGAATGACCACATTATTATTATGTTTTTTGAAGGGATTATTACCCCCGGAAAAGCGATCTGCCAATTGACTAACAACCAGGTTCCAATTTACTGCTGGATAAACAGAGGAGTGGAATAAGGAAATTTGCTCAACGTTTTGCCCTGCCTGGAATCAAACCGAGGTCCTCTCGCTTGCAAGGCCAGTGCTCTAACCACTGAGCTACGGACTACACAGGACAGTTACTTTTAAATGTAAATTAAAACACAAATCTGTCCCAATAATGTGCTTTAGATTCAGCCTCAGAACACTGTATCAGTATGTCATATTCCATCTTGCACATCAGCAACATTAGACTCTTTAGTGGCATTGAGGTAGTTTTATGATTCTGGGACAGACCAATCTAAAGTCAGCACATCTGCCTTGTGTATCAAATGTTCAATTTATTTACTTTAATTCTAATTAGGCATTAGAAATTGGCTTCTGAGAGATGCATACTGCCCTTTCACCTTTGGAAACTGGGTCTTAAATCATAATTGTAACCACTCATCAAATTATACTGAACAGTGCTCAGTGTTATAAACTAACATCACAAAAAAACCACCAACAACTTGCATAGCAATTTCTCAGGTAGCGTCTCGGAGCACTTAAATTGATAATTCCTCATACAGGTGTTTCATTCTTCAGTACTTACTGTATTATAGTTGAGTATCATGATTCTATTTCTGGATCTGTAGTGATGATTGTTAGCAGTTTTAGCAGACAGTGGCATGAAATGAGTGGTGCAAAGCAACTTCATTCACCTGCTCTGCCCAGCCCCTGGTCGGAGCATGGAGTAAAGCTACAGTGTCTTTATCCAGTTTAGGAGGGAAATCTGCCACAGTAGTACTTTCTTAACAACTGGTGAAACTACTGGTCGTTTCGCCAATAAAATACAGTCAATTCACATTACAGTATATTCTGTATATATTTCTGCAGAAATGCTTTGAGATGTCTCGAAGACGTGAAAAGAGCTATATCAAATATAAGGATTATTATTGGAGAGATTGAATATCGATGCAGATGTGTCAACCAGGTGAATGAAGAAAAAGGGGAAACAACTAATCGGAAGAACAGTTACATTAAATGTTTTTCTTTTTGAATTCTTGAATTTTAAGTTTAAATCCTCATGCTTTTCTGAATGTTATTTTAGACTTTGTAGCTTGTCAAGCATTATAGCAAGCGTAAGCCTATGTAATAAAGCGTAAGCATATATAATTGTGTTCTGACGAAGCATTGTGGACCCGAACCGTTGACTCACTTTCCTTTCTCCATAGATGCTGCCTGACCTGCTGAGTGTTCTCAGCCATTTCTGTTTCAGATTTCCAGCATCTGCAGTATTTTGTGTTTTGTATGTAATAAAGCAATTGTGTGACTTTCTGTGTTTTGGTGTTCAGCCCAGCAGGAGGCACAGAGAGCCCAGTTCCTTGTTATAAAAGCCAAGCAAGACCAAAGACAGAAGATTGTGCAGGCAGAGGGTGAAGCTGAAGCAGCCATCATGGTATCCTTAAAAGGCAGCAATGACTCTATGTCTTTGCTGCAATGATGGCTCATAAAATGTTGCATTGGAAGAATGAATGGAACTTAGAAGTTACAATATATGATGCAGAATTTCCCAAAACAAATCTAACAGTGCTAATAATAACATTGATGTTACAGAAACAATGTAGTGAATTGGAACATACTGTCATAAAGTGATATGACTTGGGCAAGTTTCCTTACTCCCCACAGAGCCTAATAATAATCCCTCCAAAACAAAACAATAATAAATTGGTCATTTTCAATCCACGACTGTTTGTGGGACATTGCTGTGCACAATTAGCTGCCGCGTTTCGCCCACAAATATACGGTCAATCCACTTTACAGAATATTCTGTGAAGCGCTTTGAGAAGTCTAGAAGACGTGAAAAGCGCTATATCAAATGCAAAGGTTATTATTATGACTGAAATTACTGCTTTATGTTTCTCACGTGGGACATTTTGCCTTTCAAGGGGAAGGAAAATTTAACTTCCTTCAATGCTCATAATTTTTTAATGTACTTTTGACTGGCTTGGAACGTAGTAGATGGTAGAAGAGGAGAAAATAACTGCCACGTTTACATGAATGGGAATTAAGTACAGGAAAATGGTTTCTGAAGACATTTTTGCCTCTAAGTAGAAACTTCTACTTGTAAATATAATTTAAAACATTTTTAAGATGTGAGTTTTCCCGGTTGAGAACAGTGGCGTCCTCGAGGTTGTGGGTCAATGTTGCTTCTCTGTTTTGGGGGGACAAGGACTATAATATTCCCATCTTTACCTAGTGTTTTTATGCATGTGATATAATGAAAGACCTTGACTGCCCAATCTAGCTTGGAGAGGCTGTTACCAAACATCCTGGTTACTTGAAGCTACGTCGAATCCGAGCAGCTCAGAATATTGCAAAGACGGTCGGTGATATTTGCTTTTTACAACAACTATGCTGTATTGGCAGCTCAACCTGTTTGTGCATATGATTGCAGTTTATATTAATACAATACTTATTTGAGAAGTCCATATTAGAACATTCTCATTACAGTTATCGTCATATTAAATCTGAAACAGTCATCCAGCATTCAATGGTTTAATAGAATCCTAAATGAATCATTTTCCATCTTAGAGCGGAAGGAGAACATTCATTCATTTGTAAACTTTTTATGCAATTTTGAGCTTCCAAACACAAGTAAATTGACCATTGTCAACCATGCTGAATCAACAACAATAACTTGCATTTACATAAGACCCTTCAATCAGGGTAGCGTCCCAGAGCACTAAAATCAGTGAAGGAATTCATTGTGTGGTTTCCTTTAGTTAAAGGACTAGAGTGCTTTTTTAAGTACTTTTGTTTTAAAACGCTCTTCTCATTTAGCATTTTCCATATATTTGAGGTTGAATCAGGTTTCTATAGGATGAATTATTTATAACTCTGGCCCCTTTGGGTGTGTTTTGTTCTTGGGATAGTGCTCTGCCCACTATGTGCATTATTATGTCCTGTTTATTTTGGCGTCCTTAAAAATTTATTTGAATAGAACTGGTTCTGGAGGTTGGCTCCTGCTCTTGTTGCATTGTTGAGTGGAAACAACTATAGAGCTTCTTCTCCTCTACAATGAAGGACCGCAACAATTGCTTTCTGTGGAGTGCTCATTAAAAAACATAGAGTGGAATTAGAGGAGGTGTTAATTTGTGGAATAGTCCTGAGCAGGTTCAGTGGCCAAATGGCCTTTCCCTGTTGCTGAATTCCTATGAAACAGCTGAAAAGGGTTCTGCACAGATCTTTAGCAAAGTCAATATTTCTCTACATCAACATGGCGGTCAGTGCTGGTGTCGAGCTTCCCTATGGGTCCTCTCCAGTTTATACATTTAACAGCTACTGACTTTAATCGACCATCTAATAGTCTCTTATTTTATTACTTTCTCTGACCTCTTCTTCCTTCCTTTGCCCAATGGCTGTGTCGCAGGCCATGCCCCATGACAGGCAGATAATCTCTGCCAATATGGACCATGAGAAAGCCATTGAAACAGTTTAGAATTGCCCTCTTTACATCCCCTGTTCCCCCTACTCTGAGTCAACCAGTATGTCAAATCAATTTTTGTTTGAAATTTCTTTCAGTGTCTAAATTGTGTGAGTGTTCTGAAGAGGCCAAAATCTTTATCGTTACAGATTTCCACATCTTTGAACAGAGTTTACTTGAATGCTGAAAGTCTTGTGTTAAACCTTCAAGATCTAAATTTTGACAAGTAAGGTGCATTTTAAACATAACTTTTTGTAATCTGTTTACTATTTCTAGCTTTCTAATAGGATTTATTTAAAAAAAATTATTGTACTAAGCATAATTTTGTATACTTTTTCATATCTATTGAAATTATCTTTGGGGAAATGATTATGATCAAAATCTACATTTTGTCAAACCATCTATGCATTAATCAACATGAGAATTACAGTTACCAAATGTGGTGTCTGGTATTTGTGTCGGATATCTCCAAGTCTGGTTTTGTTTTAGTTGTATAACAAATTGCCAGTCAACTATTGATTCTGTTGTGATATCAATCTTGCTTTGCATTATGTAGCGAGACATTAAATAGTACAGAAAAATATTAAATGCGCAGTACAGAAAAACACTAAATATGCAGTACAGAAAAACACTAAATACACAGTACAGAAAAATACTAACCCTGACTGACCCTGAAAGAGAAAACATTGGACGAGCCTTTGCCTGTAGTTCAGTAACTCATTATGTTTAAATTTTAATCTGTGCCACTTTGCAACAATGTTGGTGCAGTCCCGGATCTCTCTTGTTTTCAGGTAAAATACAATACAAATTACATGTTAGGAGGAAGTCCCAAGACCCTGGACAATCAGGGATTTGAACCTGAACTGGATTGCTCACTCCATTGCAGTGGCTGCTGATCTCACTGTGGATATAGCCCTGCTGGCTACTGATTTATGTAGAATTTAAAATTCATGCAAATTTCAAGACATTTCATGTCCTGCACATTTTACATCATCTACCTAGAGGAGACTCAATGAGCAACTGTGAAGTCCTCTTATTTGATGACATTGAATGTGTTAGTCACATCTTCACGGCTCCACAGTTTATGAAAGACATTATCTCTGTTATACAGGGGATTCACTTAGAATGCAATTGGGATATGGCCACCAATACTGGGATCCAAATCCTTTCATTGCTTAAAACAAGTCGACTAGGTTGTCAAAGCGCTGCTGGGGTCTCTTCCTGCAAGCCAATAATGCTTCTTTTGTGAAGAAAGTGTTGGCAACGGTACTTGTCCAGAGCAAGTATGTGAGGTATGCAGTAAGTTGTGGCAGTGTCCACCTGAGCATCAGTTTTTATGCCTCTTTATACCCCAAGGCAATGGCTCCATGTTATAAAAAGGGTTTTCCGGTGATGTGTTGGTTATGTGATATTTTCAAGCCTAAGTCTGGGTTATTAAACAAATGGAAAATTATTTAATGTGATTCTGGTCATGTGAGCTAAATAGAATTCCCTTAGTGCAGATGCAGAGTTAAATTCATGGCTGTTTCAGTCTGAAATAGCAGATGTTTGAGTAGTCATAGAATCATACAGCACAGAAGGAGGACATTCAGCCCATCGTGTCTGTGTCGGCTTTGAAAAGAGCTTCCAAATCAATCCCACTCCCCCGCTCTCTCCCCATAGCTCTGCAAACTTGTCCTCCCCAAGTCAAGTGAGTCATGGAATTAGGAGAATGTATTTAAAATGTTAATAAATCCAAAGTATACAGAATATATGGTTATTGCTTTGTCACAAAGTTTTTTTTAAAAGAAAGCAAACCTTTATGTTATTGTAGATCTAAAACAGCATCCTCGTTCCATTAATTACTGCTCTAAAGTTCTATTTTGGACCAAGTCTAGTGCAAAGCTTTTAATTCCTAATCCGTTAAGTAGATGTTCAGGTGTTGGCCAGCAAGCAGCCAAGGGGGAAGTTTAAGTCCTTCAGGTTATTGCTCCATAACCAGACACATTGTTTTATGTCCAAATTATTGAGTGATATTATTGAGTTAGAATCATGACCTTTCTAAGTAGGAAACTTAACTCGGTTAAAGCAATCAGAGAATTATACAGGAGGCAATTCGGCCCATGGTGCCCGTGCTGGCTCTTTGAAAGAACTGTCCAAATTAATCCCATTCCCCCGCTATAGAATCATAGAATCATTTTCTAAATGCTTATCTTGGCTTTTAATGAAAGGACAAAGGATGTTGGAACATTTAAGCTTGGAGACTACCAAATTTTCATCATTGATATGTCATGTGGAAATTCATTTAAATGCCTTGTCTTATAAACATACTGTATAGAGTTCAGATAACACTTCTGTTATCTTACTCAACTCCTAGGTTTTTAAGGTCATTGTGTTAATCTGAATACAACCTTTAAGTAACACAACTGAAGTGCAGAAAACCTGAAACAAAGTATTGAACACCAAATTACTCAAGTCAGTGTAACCTAACGTAGTGTGAAGGATACTTCAAAATCAGATGACACAGCCCCGGGTCCTAGTACAGAGATTGTTTGCTCTCCACTGCACTATTTATGATGGTTCTTATAGGAAATGAGGACATGTCAGTGCAACTCAACCTTGTAGGAGAATGCCCATTCCCAATTGAATAAGAAGAAAACTTCCTGATTGCCTTAAATATGTGTGATTTATTGACTACATAGAGATGCAATTTGATTTTTTTTGCTGTATGATTGACTTCACAATTTAACAATAACTTTCTATTCTACCATTTTCCCCTCTTCAACCTCAACAGTTTAAGGTAAGATTTCACTTTGATTTTAATTGCTCTAAATACGGTTTGTTGTTAAACACTAATCTATTTTGTCATTGTCATTAGGAGCTTTTATATTGTCTTTGCGCTTTTTAAAAAATTCATTACTTCAGCCTTGTAACACGAGTTGCAAAGATTAGGGCAGAAGGCAAATGCTGGAGGTATGATGGGTTGGGGGACTTTTGACATTACTCATAGGATTTGGAATGATAGTGCAATTTTGAAGAGGTGTGTAATGACATGAAAGATATCTCACTGATTATCTGCTCCAGTTAATTTTTTATTTCCTCCAATGGGATGAAACCTAAGTGACGTAAAAGGGAAGTTTGTTTCGGTTTCTGTAGGAAGAAAAATGTTGGATGCTGGAGGAGGGTTGTGTATCTCTGTGGTGTCAATGTTAGTAACTGCAGTTAGGTTAACAAGACTGATTGGTAATCAATAGGAACATTTGGGGAATGCGGTCATTGCAAAGGAGGCTGTTCTTGGTTTAAAGTTATTAAGTAACTTGGAGGAGGAATCCTAATCAGTTCCAACACTCACAGTACTTATAAGAGATTGTTCTTATTGAATGCTGTGGATTAAATATACAACTAGGAATATTAGAGGATATTTTCATAAAAGTGCTGTTATATGTTTGGAGGAATTAATTTCAGTTAGTCCTTGCAATTGTAACCAACCTAATATTTGTAAATATGATATGCTCTTAAAAATGTTAAATTCCAAAAATAATTTTCACCTGAACCAAATAGTCAGCATTTACTGTATAAAAACAGAAGTGGCTGGGAACACTCAGCAGGTCAGACAGCATCTATGCAGAGAGGAAAGTGAGTTAATTTTTCAGGTTGATGACCTTTCGTTAGAACTCAAAATTTACTGTTTGATTGCTGAAGCCCTAAAGCTGAGTGAATGGTATCCCCCCCCCCCCCCCCCCCCCCTTCTCTCTCCCCCACCTCCCTTTCTCTCCTATGTCTTGTAAGATCACTAACCTTTTCCTTTCCAATAAAACGTATTTGTTCATTTAAAAAAACAAAATTAGGATTTTTATGTTAAGTATCACCATAAGATCAGCCTCAACATCTTAAGTTTTGTTCCACTTAAAGGATGCAGCCACCTGTAGGCAAGAAGTAAAACACAAAATGTAGAACTTGATCCCTTTTGAGAAGACTACAGAAAAACGTCATGTTATTTGTCTACGGAACTGAGATGGGACATTGCAGAAAAAAGTAAAGGAGAAGTATTATCGTCTGGAGTGTAATGTTTTTGAATTCTATTGAAATAACATGCCATGGATATGATGTACCATCCTTCAGGACACTCCTGTACTTGTCAAAAGTTTGCAGCTTTTCCCCCAATTATTGCAAAGGACCAATAAACACTTTTGGGATGAATTGTTTTATCCATGTTTTTGTATACACGGTACACGCATGAACACATACACATGAACACATACACATGAACACATACACATGAACACATACTGTACACACGTGAACATTGCCGTTGTCAATGTTCAAGGATCTTGTTGGGGAATTGACATTTGTAACAGCAGTGAATTAACATCGAGCACAAAGCTGTGAATCAGACACTGCAGAGACAGCTCCGTGTGCAGTGACTCCCACAGAGCCGCCGCTGACTCTCAGCCTCTCGGTGTGAGCGGCTGAAACCTCAGCAAACGTGGCAATGGCCGGTAATGCCACCGAGCAAAGTGCCGGTCATGTTCCTCAGCATCAGCTGCAGCACTTGTGTGGGTGAAAGAGACCGCAGTGTAGCTCAGGGCACTAGTCAGGGGCAGTGGGGTACCCCCCCCCACACTGCACACACCCCCTGCACCCCCCAACTGCACCCCCACACTGTACACACCCCCTGCACCCCCCCTCACTGCACACCCCCACTGCACCCCCCCCCACACTGCACACACCCCCTGCACCCCCCCACTGCACCCCCACACTGCACACACCCCCTGCACCCCCCCACTGCATCCCCCTCACTGCACCCCCCCACACTGCACACACCCCCTGCACCCCCCCTCACTGCACCCCCCCCCACTGCACCCCCCGCCACTGCACCCCACTGCACCCCCCCCCCCCCCCCACTGCACCCCCGCCCCCCCCCACACCCACTGCACAGGGAGAAAACCCGCTGCTGGTTTTGGGTGATTTTTAACAGTTTCTCTGCTAAAAGCTTGAGGTTAACCCGGAAATGAGCTTCAGAGAATGGATGGAAACAGAGAGTGACAGAAAGGAGGTCAGTGAGTGGGAGAGTGAATGAGAGAGACAGTGACAGAGAGAGAGAGAGAGAACGTTGTGAAAAGAGAAGTGAGTGTAAATGGTAAGACTGGATGTTGGAGACAAGATGGCGATATAATGATATAATGCGGAGGGGGGGGAGGGGAGGGAGGTGAGGGGGGGGGAGGGAGGTGAGGGGGGGTGAGGGGAGGGGAGGGGGGGTGAGGTGAGGGGGGGTGAGGTGAGGGGGGGGGTGAGGGGAGGGGGGGTGAGGTGAGGGGGGGGGTGAGGGGAGGGAGGGGTGAGGGGAGGGGGGGTGAGGGGAGGGGAGGGTGAGGTGAGGGGGGGGGTGAGGGGAGGGGGGGGTGAGGGGAGGGGGGGTGAGGGGAGGGGGGGGGTGAGGTGAGGGGGGGGGGTGAGGGGAGGGGGGGTGAGGTGAGGGGGGGGGGGGAGGGGGGGTGAGGTGAGGGGGGGGGGGTGAGGGGAGGGGGGGGTGAGGGGGGGTGAGGAGTGACTTCAGGAGATGGAGGAGAAAGTCAGTCACCCGCTGTGATGCTCTAACAGGAAACCCGGCTCTGGCTGCTCAACTGGAAACGTTGTCTTTGTTGGCATCGAGGAAGCTCTTAGCTGCTGATTTTGCGGTAGATTCTCTTTATTTGAGCAAATATCAGACAAAAAAACCTCTTCAGAAAAGCCCGAGTCCCCCAGACAGCAGATGGCAGCAGATTTACATCAGGGAACCATCCCCCGCCTTCCCGCCGAGTGTTTATTGAGGATTAGATTTACTCGAATTGAATGGATGAAATTGCAGGATCCGGAGAAAGCAAAACCAGTCTTCAAGAGAAAATCAAATTAACAGTTAGTTTGTGTATATTCATATCGAGGTTTGAGTAAATGGGATTGAGCCAAACTTCCTAATCATCAACAGATGCAGAATTGGTTCAATTAGCATCTGCCTCAATGTGAGGGCTCGGGGGGGGGGGGGGGGAGAGGGGCTGTTTGATCATCACTTTTTCACGCGTGAATGAAATCTATCACATTTTACTTGTCTTTTCTCATTGCCCCTTCCCCCCTCCCCCACTCTCCTCGCCTCCCCCTCTCCCAACCAATAGGTTTCACACAAACGCCATGTGGACTCCCTTATAATCCACTATATAAACAGAATTAATGTGTGTGAGTATCTATGTGTGTGTGTGTGTGTGTATCTCTGAGTGTATGTGTGTGTGTGTGTATCTCTGAGTGTATGTGTGTGTATGGATTGGTTGGGTGTAATGGTTGTAAGAAGTGTGACAGTGCTGATTAATTATAAGTTTCTTCGCTCTGCAGTAAACGCTCCACAAACAATACATAAAAGAGCAACTGAGAGCCATCCCCACAGAGACATTGACCTCGTGCCGTGACATGAGCCAAAGCCATTGCTATGGAAACTGTGTGACATTAAATCCTAAATGTGTTGCCACAGCCGATAAGCAGCGAAAAGCCGTCAGGTTCTTGTTGTGGCGCAGAGCAAAGCCTCCAAGTGGGGAATGAAGGGGTTAATGGTTAAAGCAGAACATGTTGGACCCGGAGCAGGCGATGCTGTTCCTAATTCAGCAAAATTATACTGAACATTGGTTTGTTTGTTTGTTAGTTATCTGCCTCCGCTCCCGCGCCCCCAAATTGTCTTTGTTTCTAAATCTTTAGAGTTTGACATAACAACACAAGCAGAAAGTATACGCCATTTTAGGAGGAAACATTACATGTTTTACAACAGCTAATAGCAGGGAGTGAGTGTGAAATATCTGCATTAACAGCTTTTTAAATTAATTTTTTTTGTGCTCATCTGTGTCTGTGTGTGTGTTTATCTGTGTGTGTGTATCTGTGTGTATATCTCTGTGTGTATCTGTGCGTGTGTATATCTGTGTGTGTGTGTGTATCTGTATGTGTATCAGTGCGTGTGTGTATCTGTGTATGTGTATATCTGTGTGTGTGTGTATCTGTATGTGTATCAGTGCGTGTGTGTATCTGTGTATGTGTATATCTGTGTGTGTGTGTATCTGTGTATGTGTATATCTGTGTGTGTATCTGTATGTGTATATGTGCGTGTGTGTATCTGTATGTGTATCTCTGTGTGCGTGTCTATGTATCTGTGTGTATTGTGTCTGTGTGTGTATATGGATTGGTTGTGACAGTCTGCAGATTAAACAGATGATTTCCATCTGTTGGGACTTATTCTTGGGGGTGAGAATGGAAGGGAAAGATAATTAATCAATAGTCCCAGAGAACTGCAAGTGTTAAATGGGGGTAGAATAGAATTGAACAGCGTTAAATCTCCTCAGGAATTCAAGTTTCTACTTGATATCCATTGACTTGAGTAAAAAGGGGAGAAGAGCGAGAAATGGTGGGTTTTTTGGTGTTGCAATTTGTTAATGAAATCTCCTTCACAAGCTTTTCAGATGAATACACTTTTTTACGCTCTTTTCTCGTGAGAACCTTCACTGCTCCGGTTGCAAGAGCCGTTTCAGTGCAATGTAAAGAAGGGAAATGTAATGGGGAAGGTTGTAACTTTAACCATTGATTAACTACATGACTTTAAGTTTTAACCCATGTGACCTTCGCTCGTTGTCCTCCCAGCTAGAGAGAGCATTAAAGGGTTTTCCCATCCAGTGAAACAACTGCGATGATTATTCACAGCTGGTCAGCTCCTCTGCAAACTTGTGTAAACTACATTTATTTGGCTTTAATTTTAAGGACGGTAAAGGTGTTTGGCGGGTTTGTTGGGTGGACATGCTTTAGTGAGTCGTCTTTCTGCATCTCGTTTCGTCCACTTTATCTTCTGCCATTTCAATGGTTAAAGCCACATTTGCTGTGTTCACTGGGGAACAGATGTGGCAAAATGGCTTCTGTCAGGACTCTGGCTAATGCGGATTATCTTCATGGGTGGTTTCTCTGTCTGTAGCAGCTGCACTACAGAGGGTGGGGGGCTTTCTGTTTTGTATATAAAAATTGGGGACGGACTTCTGAGCAATGCCACCAGCTGCAGATGTGGAGAATTTATTGGAAAGTTACCTACAGAACAGGAGCTGTCAGTGGGAGGGAGAGAGCAATGTGGTGTCAAGATTTGTGAAGAGAGCTTTACTCTGGTAAATTCTTAGGCATAAACATGGGCTGGAGCAAGTCATTGAGGAAACTAGATACTGCACAACATGATGTGACTTTTCCACAATGTCCTGTTTCCCCAGTGGAGGTGATCTGCTCTCAGCCACCTTGTTTGAAGGGATGTTTATGCAAATGTTCAAATGAGGCTCTTTCTCTGGTGCAAAAACCCAGCAGCCAGACATGAATATTTATTGTCTGATTGTTTCCTGATTGTATATATTGGAAAGATCGTAACCTGAGCCCAGAGAGAAAAACAAATCTCCCATCTGAAACATGCAACCTTCCCTGACCAGACATTAAAGATCATTGAGAACAAATAAAGCAGTTATTATTATTTTATTAAAAAGAAGGCAAAGACCCTATTCAGCCAAAGTTGATAGGAACTAGAGTTCTTCTCTGTTGTTTAATGTAAAGAAATCTACGTTGAAAAACCCACGAAGAAACATGTCTTTTTCTGCACTGTTCTCCACAGCCATTTAGAAACTGTTAATATTGACTGTGTTTACAAGGGCTAAAATGGCTGCAGCTATTTAGGAAAGCACAGATAATCTGCAGAGGTTAGTGAAATGTGTATATTTTAAGACCTCTTGCAGAGCTGGTTACGGTTTAGAATAATGGAGTGATATGGGCCAGTAATTGCAAGAGCAGTTTGTCAGGAATGAATTTCTTTTCTCACCGATATGTTTCAAATCTATTGTCTCCCATGTGAGTGTTGGTTCAAGAGAGAGAGAGAGAGAGCGCAGTGACGAGAGTGGATGAATTCTATTGCAATTAACAATGATTAGAATGAACGTAGAGTAGTGGAAATGTTAAGCCCCAGTTCTGATGGATGGGCTTTTATGTGATTGTGACGCTTGCTTTGAGATGCTCCATCAAATGCAAGGATTATTATTATTATTGTAGAGGAAAGATATTTGCTATATCCTTTTGAGAGTTGAAGCGTGCTCAAATAGAAAGGTTTGCTAATTCCCCATTAAAGCACATCAGTCAATTATTCCAGTCATTAAACCCAGCAGGAGCTGCCTTCTCCTTTCTCAGGACACAACAAAATGCTTAGAAAACAAACGCCGTGAACCTGAACCACAGCAGTAAATTTGAGCATCTTCAAAAGTCAAGGTTAAAGAACAAAATAAGTCTGCAAAATGCAACAAGATGTTTCACCCACAAAATAGACAGTCAATCCACTTTACAGTATATCCTGTGAAGCGCTTTGAGACATCTCAACATGATAGGGTGCTATATCAAATGCAAGGATTATTATTATGTTTCACAAGGAAGAAAAAATACTTGGATGCAAGGTGCCAGTCTAGTTATTTGAATTGAACAGAACGTATATGTTATTAGGGACTCTAACAGAGACGATGGCCGAACATACAGGACAGTAATTACATGGTTCGTTGAACATGTCACAATACTCGTCACATTAATTTTTGTTTTAACTTTAGGCTGATTTCTTCTCTTCCCTTAATGTAGGCCGTCACTTCCTGGTTAAGAGGTAGCTTGATCATCCTCTTTCTTTTCTCCTTCCCTCACACCCCCTCGCAATAAAACAATCATTTTCATTTATATGAAATGAGCAGGCTCCAAGGTGACAAGTTTGGCAAGATAATAATAATAATAATAATCCTTGCATTTGATATAGCGCTTTTCACGTCGGGAGGACGTCCCAAAGCGCTTCACAGAACACACTAAAGTGAATTGACTGTATATTTGTGGGCAAACGCGGCAGCCAATTGCGCACAGCAATGTCCCACAAACAGTCGTAGATTGAAAATGACCAATTTATTATTGTTTTTGGTTTTGGAGGGATTATTATTAGGCTCTGTGTGGCGTAAGGAAACTTGCCCAAGGTTTCGCCCTCTGCCTGGAAATGAACTCAGGTCTCTCACTTGCAAAGCGAGTGCTCTAACCACTGAGCTACAGGACTCCGTGATGACGTGTAGTCTGGTTCTTGAGCCAGGCAGGTCCGCAGTATTCCAGGGCACTTCTGTTAACAGCACAGCCAGTCATCAGCAGGACCTGGAAGGGCAGACCAGTCATTGGGGGCAGGGACACTTCCCACTCAGGTCTCGGTAACTCTGCAGCTAAAGCCCTAACAGGTATGGTGGTCCTAGCTGGACAAGCAGCAGGAAAGCTTGCCAGACAGTTCTCTCAATGACAAGCTGGTTAGATTCCAGTAGTTACCATAACGCACACTCTGGTGTCTGCAAGCCTTGACTCTTGCCAACCTGCACCTAATACTTTCCGGAATTAGGTAAGCACGATGCATCTTTCCAGGGAGAGAGAGAGAGCCCATTCCATTCCAACAATCTTATCACTAGGATTTCCATGTGTAGATGGGATGCATGGAAATCTCAGTTTGGTTTGGAGACTCTTAAGCAACGGTGAAGGATTTCCGCATATATCAGACACTCAGCCGACACCTCCACCACCCCCCCCACACACAGAAATGTACATACCCTGGAAGCAGGTATTGGTATATCTGCTGAAGATCAAAAGTTTTTTTCAATGTTTGACGATTTAATAATGTTCATTATTAATTTGTTTCATATTCTTGGGCTAGCGAGTCCTTGACCTCTGAATGGATCCATTCCCCCCTCCCTGAGCCCAGCAGCATTTATACTGCACAGGTGCAGATTGCATGTGGAGTCCTGTAGCTCAGTGGTTAGAGCACTCGCTTTGCAAGTGAGAGACCTGAGTTCAATCCCCGGGGGGTCAGTCAGGGCCAAACCTTGGGCAAGTTTCCTTACTCCACACAGAGCCTAATAATATTCCCTCCAAAAACCAAAAACAATAATAAATTGGTCATTTTCAATCTACGACTGTTTGTGGGACATTGCTGTGCGCAATTGGCTGCCGCATTCGCCCACAAATATACAGTCAATTCACTTTACAGTGTGTTCTGTGAAGCGCTTTGGGACGTCCTCCTGACGTGAAAAGCGCTATATCAAATGCAAGGATTATTATTATTATTATTGCACAACTTCTGAAACAACACTGTCTCAGACACCTTTTATGTTTCACATGTGGCAGCGCAATACTGCCAGAATTGTGATGATTTGCTGCCAAATATACAGTATAAACCCACATTAGACAAATCTATGATGTGATGCATTGCCAAGAAAATGAGGTAGCTTTATTAAGTTCTTGTGCTGCTTATGTAATCCCACTACCTTAGAGCCTCAAGAGTATAGGAAATGTCTAGCCCATTCTAACTTCAGAAACCTGAACCAGCCGCTGAACTTTCCATAGGAATCGTTTTTACAGGAGATAGATTCTGGGGCTTCTTGCCAAAGAATATTTCCCTCTGTATCCAGCGTCTGCTTAAAGGTTCAGAGAGTCAAAAAGGTTAAAATACAAACCGTCTCTGAACCCATGGCCGCTGTGGTAAACAGTTGATGAAGATACTGGAAAAGTGTGAATTCTCAAGCCAACTCCACCCACTGTGCAGCCACAGTTGACAGGTCACTGTTCTACAAAGCAGATTTTCCCAGTCAATGGAATGTTGCGATCTTAATTGGCAGAAAAACCATCCTCTTCTGGGTTTAGTGCAAAACAATTGAGGCCAGAGCCCATCAACCACACCCCAGAGATCAGTGAGGAGTTATTGGTGCTTCACAAGATCAAGATTAGAGGAATCCTGGTTAGTGGTTAGGCCAAGTCTGTTACCTCATCTGCACCTGCAGGTCTTTGAAGTCCAAAATATCTTTATGGCAGTTTTACCGATGGAAAATTCTCCTGGATAATGTAATTGGCTACTCCCAAATGGACAGTTAATCTTAACATGTGGATGTATTATTATATTACAAGTCATGTTGTTGGAGCACTTATTCAACCCTGCCAAGGGTCGGGGGTTCCCTTTACATCAGCAACTCCACGGGGAATTTTGTGAAACATTTGCCTACGTCACTCACACTGATGTAGCATTGAGGTCCCCTGTTGTTGTGGTACCCCTTTGTAAAGGCAACTTTGACGTGTTGTGGGTTAGATATTGGGGATCCAACATGTGGTTTAAATTTAGAAAATTCATAACATATTGATTATGAATTACGCCTGCTATACCTGTCGTCGGAAATTGGATTTCTGACCCTAACCCTTATTGGATCAAACTAACCAGGTCCTAATCCTCATTGTCTGACGTTATCAGATGGAAGATTTGTTTGTGTAAATATCAGCTGCTGATTGATTGTGTAAATATTGTTGTGAACAAATAAGATAATGACCACTGTGTGTACTTGATACAGTCAATGTCTGTTATATAATGGATGTCATTGTAATAATATCCATTGTTTGGAATGGTTCTCCTATGAATGTAGACCAATAACATGTAAATTGGTCACCTCTTGTGGTTTCAGGTCCTTTAAGTGGTCATCAGTTGATTACACAAAACACATTCATATAAACAATGATCAAGCAATCATTGTGAGCTTTGTACAAGAAGAATAACATTCTTTCAAAACTAAGTAGAATAGGTAACTGGTAATCCTAGAATACAATGCTGCCTAGTAAATTAAACTTATCCTGCAACACATCCATAATTGGACATTTCCTAAAGTCCCAATTCCACTGAACTCTGTATTATTTGATTGTTTTCTTCTCTCTGTGTATTTACTTTAGGAGAAAGAGAAAGCATTTTGTTTACACTGCACTCAGCTCTTTGGACACACAATGTTTTCAAACGGGCAGAACTTCAAGATTAGAATGTTTATGTCACACGTCTCTATATCATGGTGAAAATGTCGGTAACCTGAGAACCACAACACTAGTGAGACACCAGGATTGTCTTCCCAATGTCGAAAGCATTGAAACCGGGAACGTATAATAATAAATAGTAATATATGGTATGAACGTGATATGAGTTACACAGACTTAAGATTTATTTTTGTGATTGTGGTCTCAACAGGTTGGGATCCCTTTTAAACATATAAAAATATATTATTACTTGTTATGACATTAATGTGCCATTTCAGGCTCATGAGTAAGAGTTAGAATTTGTTGGTAAACAAAATAGTGGTCATCCAGTTCTGATAATTTCAGATCAACAATGGATAGCTGTTCTTGGCTTATGTTTTTCCTTTTATTTTACCTCTATATCCCTGTCTAATTCCAGGAACAAAGAGAAAGAGATGTTGGCAGGAAGAGACAAATTAGAGGAGGATGTCAGGAGAAGAGATTAGACACTAGGAAGCAACAGAGATCATGAGATCAGGGAAACTTCTAAACTACTGAGAAACTTTGCAATCCGGTTTCTAATCTTTTTTCTTATACTCCTTTCAGGCCGCTGGGCCTTGCAATAATTTGAACATCTTCAAACCTTAGCTGTCATCTCCATTTTCTAACTCGATCCTGATTTTTTTTAAAAAAACTGACACGTGAGTTGTGGACTCTTTACAACAACAACAAAAATTACATTTGCAATGTACCTTTCACGTCGGGAGCCCCTCCCAAAGGGCTGGAACGTCCTCATAGCAAAACTCCCTTTTGTTTTTTCCTACATTGCAATTCATCGCATTTTACGATTGGTTAATGATGCAGTGTATATATATCTTCCTTATTATGTCGTTTTCCTTTCTCTGGCCCTACTGCCCTGCCTCTATCCTATACCTTTTCCAGCCTGCCATGTTTACTCTCTATGAGTCTCTCTCATTAAGATTCCCCATATTCTTCATTTCTAAGTGAGTAACAGGCATTTGGTCTTCTCAATGTTCCTCTGGAGTCTCCATTCCCTGAACTTCTTTCACCAACAATCAGTACAGATTTGTCCTTCAATGAGCCGTGCTGTCTCGGCTTTTGTGACAAAGCAATGTTTCTCCACTGACCACTGATGATGTTCGGGATCTTTATTTTCTTTGGCAGTGGTAACCAGAGCTCTTTTTCATTGCGCAGTGGAGATTTGGTTATTGCAAGGTGGCAAGAGTCTGTGCATTCCTGGACTGGACAAGCCACTGACTGACTAAACATTGTCCAAACTCACTGTTGATTGTTTGCATTGTCCAGGACAGGAGCGGTAAATAACATGTTCATCTCCTAAGCTTTGTGTCACAATGGTTAAGCCGTGCAGTAGCAAATCTGATTGATTTTAGAAAATGACAGCCAATTGCGCACAGCAGTGTCAGATTCCGTCACCATGAAGCGCTCCGGGAAGCTACCTAGCGTGAAGAGTGCCATATAAATACAAGTTGTTGTTGCAATGTTCCACAAATAGTGGTGGGTTGAGTGACTAGATAAAAAAAAGGGAGGGATTATTAACCCCGGAAAGCAATCCGCCAATCGACTAACAACCGAGTGTCTACTTATTGCTAGGTAAACAGGTGTTTGGAATAAGGAAACTTGCCTAAGGTTTCGTTCTGCCAGGGAATCAAACCCAGGTCCTCTCATTTGTGAGGCGAGCGAGCAAACTACTACCCTATGGGACTCCACAATAATAATCATAATTAAGATATATAGCAAATTAGGCCCCAATACCTACTTAAAGGCGAACATTGCATTTCTGAAGTTGTTTGGGGGATTGAGTTGTAGTGTCCTGATTTGAAATGCCCGCCCTCTATGAACAAAATTAACACTGTTGATATGAATAAATCATTAGAGTAGCTACGAAATGAATACTGGGCTTTGTAACAAACTGTATAATTTTGAGCTTGTGGATGGCATTTTAAAAGAAAATGTCCCTTTCATTTTTCTGTACACACTGAATAGACAAGACATGTAAGGACGTGTGCTTTACACTAACCACGCAAATTCCAACAACATCTACTCACATGGTTCATGGCCCAGAAATGTGTTTATCTCAATCCCAGCTTGTTCCTGTGAAATGAAAGTTCCAGAAAACATCAAATCACCAGACACAGGATTGACGGCAGCACAAACTTTAATTTGATGAACTCTGACAAACACAATAGTTGCAGCACATCAGAGATTTAAACAGCCAGGTCTGGCCTGGATATTGTGGAAATGAATCATGTGTTAGAAATGCTGTTTGTGTTTCATTGATTCTAACAAGTTCAGGGCAGTGAGTAGAAGCAGCTGATGTGAGGAGGTGTGTGTTTGTGTTGATGACAGTGCAGATCACAAACCCACAAGTTCTTATCACTGGTGACACAAGTGAAATTTTTACTGGAAATAAAACAGATCACACACAGCAGTGCCACCCCCCCCCACTCTTACACACACCCACGTAACTCCTACCCCCCCCCCCACAGACACATACACATAGTCCCCCCTACACACACACACAGACCCCACCCCCCACACATACACAGCATAGCTGTAAAACAGATTGACTTGTGTATTTTGTAGCCGAAATTCAACATACAGTTTGCGCACAGCAGTGTCCCACAAACACTCAGAGCGCAAGTGACTAATTTTATTTGGGAGATTTATTGACCAGGACGCCAGGAGGAACTCCTTTCTTTCTAATAGAGCTATGGGATCTTTAATATCCACCTGAACAGGCAGCCAGGGCCTCGGTTTAATGTATTAACTGAAGGAAGGCGCCTCCAACAATGCAACACTCCTCCAGCACTGCATTGGAGTGTCAGCTTCGACGATGTGATTGCAAGTCCCAACATGGGGCCTTGAACCCACAACCTTCTGCCTTAGAGGCAAGAGAGAGTGACCACAGAGCCAACTGAGCCCGGCTAAACAACAATTAGAACATGTTAGCAGGAACACAGTGGTGGAGGCTTGGACTGGGCTGGATGCTGGAAAGGGAGATCAGAAGGTGAGTATTTTGGAAGGTTGGGCCAAAGGACCTTCTTTATCCTAAACTCTCTTATAATGCAGGCTGTCGGGAAACTTCCCCACTGTATCGATACCTCATGTTCATAATATGGTAACTTTCCAATCTGGTGGATTCTTGCCACTTTACAACACTCTAAACCGTGGTTCAATCCAGTTTTGTGTGCTTAAGATAATTTTATGTCCTGCAGCCTCTTAACTCCACAAGTTACATAAGTGACCACAAGTATTTGTCTGATCTTATCTGCATGTCAAGCAAGTATTATTACCTCTCCAATTTCTTTTATTAAGCAAAATCAAGAACATAGTTGACATGTTTTTAAAACTATTCAAATATTAACTCACCCGCTTAATTTCAAACGGTCCTTTTATAATCATTAGAAGCCCTTTGAGGGGCCCTCACAATGTGAAAGGTGTTAGTTACATGAAATACAATGATTATTAATTTCATTTCCAACTAACTTCATTTACACTGCAGCTAGTTTTAATTTAAGATATATATAAACATATTCCTTTGTCTTAAAATAGAGCCTGGTGTTTGTATTTGAGATGGTTTATTTTGTTGGACCTTTCTGTGGATTTATACCTCCATGTCCTCTGACTACTTTGGGTCAGAGCTGAGGACGAGCGGGCAAGCATTTTCGAGGGACTATTTGTGAGAGAACCGATTTACACGGCATCATTTACAGCAACTTGCCAATCAGGCTCCAGCCGCAGCCCCCTCCTCTGTCCCAGTGTCTGAGCACCAGGTGCCACAATCCCTATTGATTGTGTGTCATTGAAACCCACAGTCCGGAGGGGGGGGGGGGGGAGAGAGATACACGACTCAGCAAGATTATCAAGGCAAAGTGCAGCACAGTTCTAATATTTGCCCCAATTGATGCAGAATGCAAAGCTTGTTAAAGTCACAGGTTAGTCACAAGTTTTTGGTTAGATATTTCTTTTAAGTGTGGAAACCCATCACCATGCTTGAAAAAAGAGTTGGACATGGGCATACAACTTACACATAGAAACGTCCTTTTGTCATCCATGACGTGTGACTGCTCTTCCCTCTTTAATAATAAACCCCACACGGCACCCGCAGGTTGGCAAGAGCCAGGCTTGGGGACCCTAGAGGGTGTGTTACGGTAACTACTAGAGTCTAAACAGCTGCGTGTCAGGGTGGTTTGCCAGGGCGTGGCGTTGGGTGTGTTCCCTTGAGTTTAGAAGGTTGAGGGGTGATTTGATTGATGTATTTAACATGATAAAGAGATTTGATAGGGTAAATACAGAGAAGATGTTTCCTCTGGTGGGGAATCCACAATAAGGGGGACATAGTTTGAAAATTAGAACCAGGCCATTTAAGAGTGAAATCAGGAAGCATTTTTTCACTCAAAGTGGCGTAGATATCTGGAATTCTCTCCCCCAAAAGGCCGTGGATGCTGGATCCATCCACACCTTCAAGAGTGAATTGATAGATTTTTGGTGGGTCAGGATATTAAGGGATATGGGGAGAAAGCAGGAACTTGAAATTGAAAGGATTAGTTGAAGTACAGATCAGCCATGATCTGAATAAATGGTGGAACAGGCTCGAAGGGCTGAATGCCTCCTGTTCTTATGTTCCTATGAGCCAAGCTGCCTGTGCCTGGGTTGGGGAGGGGGTGCTTCAGGCTGCCCCACCCACACTCCCAATGTCATAACCTCATGCTGCTTTACAACAACTTGCCCTTTAACAAAACCTGCACATCATCATTTTAATCTGGCAGTGCGATTGCCTTTGGTGCACAGTGTAAGACTTTGTAAACAGATATTTTTTTCAAACTTTTAAAAAAATATATATAAATGCCAGAACGCTGGCTTGGGGACCTGTGGCCGCTTTCAAAATCATCTCTTGCTGTAGGGAGAGGAGGAGTGATGTGTTCTTTTTGTTTGTCCCCAACGCGGATTAGCTCGGGTCTGTAACTCTGTTCGTCCAGCACCTTGGGACGTCCTCCTGACATGAAAAGCTTTAAACAAATATAATTTTATTGTTGTTGTTGTACATTTCGCTGTCCTGCAGAGTGTGTGAAAAGCAAACCCGATTCATTATAAACGGGGAGTTCTGATGTTTGTGTGGTAGGAGCGGGAAGTTCAGTCCTGTAAAAACTGCCTGTGAAAACAGACATACAATCATCAGTGGTCGGGAAACGCAGTGCAAGATTGCAGGAACCCTCCGGATGTGAAGGGCGCTATATAATGCAATTTGTTGTTGTTAACATGCAAATGTGTTGCAATTCTAAATTCTGCCGCCTTTTTGTTTTAACACAAAAACATGTAAAAAAAATCCTGAATACAAATTAAACAGATGAATGCTTATAAACAGGCTGAGTGAGGGTAAATCAACCACACACAGCTCTTTCTTTCCTAAATATTGTTAGCTAAATATTTAATGCAGGAAGGAAGGTTTCCTTAGGCTGGTTGTGCCAAAAATATTTGTTTTAATGTCCAAATTGTGCATGAAAGTCAATGAATAAAATCAATACAAATCCCCTCCCACCCTCTACACAGATTTCCAACGTGTAATAAACCCAAACAGTAAAACAATAATAAATATTAACTGATTTGCAATCCAGAAGATTAATTATTACTTTGACCTTAATAAATCTACCAAGTCTTTGTTGGATCTATTTAATTGTTTCTCCTTCCCGCCTCCGTCCCTACAATGAGATGCCGAAGAAGCCAAGTAAAGTCGATCAGCAGAAATACAGAGAGACCGAGAGACACAGACACACAGAGAGACACAGATACACACAGAGAGACACAGATACACACAGAGAGACACAGAGAGAGACACAGATACACACAGAGACACACAGAGAGACACAGATACACAGAGAGACACACAGAGAGACACAGATACACACAGAGAGACACAGATACACAGAGATACACAGAGAGACACAGATACACACAGAGAGAGACACAGAGATACACACAGAGAGACACAGAGATACGGACAGAGATACAGAGAGAGACAGAGATACAGACAGAGAGACACAGATACACAGAGAGACACAGACACACAGAGAGACACAGATACACACAGAGATACAGAGAGAGACACAGAGATACAGACAGAGAGAGACAGAGATACAGATAGAGAGACAGACACACAGCTTTGCCCACTGCGATTCAGCCATAAAACACTTGAGCTGCAGAACCCGCTGTTGGCAAAGAAGGACTCCCATTCCGTGGCTCTGAGAGTTGATGCACATCCGTGTTTTCGCTCTCTCTGTCCGGGAGAGAGTTCGTTTCCAGTCACAATCCGCCATTTCGTGGAGCATTTGCAGAGTTTGATTAACTGTGAGGTTGTCATGGAGGCAGCGATGTGCCCACAGACAGACAGACAGAGAGATACAGAGACACACGCACAGACTTCACTGCCTTTAATGCTATGTTCACTGCAGCGCATCCACCTCTTCCTGAAATAAAGTGTCGGACATTTAACTTTGCTTTTTGGGGGACAAAGAGACACAGTCCTTATTTTAATATTTTTTTTAAGAAGCCATTTTAAATGAACTGCTATTTTTCTCATTGTAAAATTCAAAATACAAATCTCCAGGTGTTTGATGAGATCCTAAACACAGAACAAGACTTAATATTCAGAAAGGCGATTATTAAATATTAATATGGATCATATATTTTTAAATCCCCCAAATGGCTTTTTTAAAAACACTCGCAGTAAACAGAAATCTACTCTTATTGCTGCTGTGTTTTTCATCCTCTGATCGCTGCTGTTTTATTTTGATGTGCACAATGTGTTTCGTGTTAAAAGTTTGGTCGAAACCCGATTATATACATAGTAT
This sequence comes from Callorhinchus milii, assembly GCF_018977255.1. NCBI lineage: Eukaryota > Metazoa > Chordata > Chondrichthyes > Chimaeriformes > Callorhinchidae > Callorhinchus > Callorhinchus milii. The sequence continues at coordinate 20,180,842 of NW_024704752.1, forward strand.
ACACACCAGATATAATCGTAATGGTCAATGGCAGATTGTGATCCAAGTACAGCAACAACCACCAGAGATTGGGTAACAGCCTCATTCCCCATCTTTGACTCCCTGTTTACAGTCGGGAACGTCAGACAATGTGACGGTGAGTTCAGTGCAGAATGTTTTTAGGATTTCATTGTTGCAGTGCAAGTATCGGAATATTCCCCTCCGTTTTAGGTGTAATATTGCTGCTGAGAACAAGCTTTGATGGAAACTGTGTGTAGTTGGGGCTGAAATCCTCAGTCAGCTGCTCACTGCGGCTCCAACCTTAAACCATCCTTTAAAAGGCTTTGACGCGCTCTCTCCGCCTTCCCTGTACTTGTGCGGGAACACACGTACAACAAAATGGCTCTAATCTCCATTGTGCCCAATTAATGAAGGATTGCAATCACCTGCACACACACAGACTGGTTACTGCAGTCACTACAGACACAGACTGATATAAATGGAGTTGCAATAAACTGGGGCTTGAGGATTGCAGGGTCAGGATCTGGGCATTTCCCCACACGCTTTGATGCACTACTAATTCCTGGCGTTTATCGAGAATTCCCAGAAAAATATACAAAGTAAATGCTCCCTTTCTTCCCTAATGATAATCTTCAATCAGACCTCGGCAAAGTGCTCCCCGCTGATCCTCTCTTGAGCCAGAATATGCCAAGTCCGTGCCGGTTAGTGTTGACTTATTGTGCAATCACCTGGTTACTGACTCGTGTTAGTGTCAAACTCGTCCAGACGGCAGAGACCATTAATCTGAACTGGATTCAACTCCCTGAGGTGAAAGGACCCAATGGTTCCAGCGAACGGCATCCACCACAACACGTTTCCATTTATATTGTGTGTTTCACGAAGCGAAGAGCAAAGAGTTGGGTTTTCCAGATGGGTTTTTGAAACCCACAAAGTGGGGGGAGATGGAGAGATTTGGGAAACAAGTTCCAGAGGGTGGGAGCAAAGTGGCTGAAAGCTCATCAGCTCACTGTAGAACAGTGAGGGGTAGATCAAGCCCCCCCCCCCCCCCCCACACTCACTGCCCCCACACCTCACTGCCCCCCCCACACTCACTGCCCCCCCCACACTCACTGCCCCCCACCCTCCCCCCCCCCCACACTCACTGCCCCCCCCCACACTCACTGCCCCCCCCCACACTCACTGCCCCCACCCCCCACACTCACTGCCCCACACACTCACTGCCCCCCCCCCACACTCACTGCCCTTCACACACTCACTGCCCCCACCCCCCACACTCACTGCCCCCCCCCACACTCACTGCCCCCACACACTCACTGCCCCCACCCCCCACACTCACTGTCCCCCCCCACACTCACTGCCCCCACCCCCCACACTCACTGCCCCCCCTTACTGCCCCCTTCCACTCTCTCCCCCCCACACTCACTGCCCCCACCCCCCACACTCACTGCCCCCACCCACCACACTCACTGCCCCCCCTTACTGCCCCCTTCCACTCTCTCCCCCCCACACTCACTGCCCCCTCCACTCTCTCCCCCCCACACTCACTGCCCCCACCCCCACACACTTACTGCCCCCCTCCACTCTCTCCCCCCCCACTCACTGCAATCCTGGTCGGGTTCATTTATTTTAGGAAAAGCCTGTTATTGTGAACAATTCCTAACTGTGCTGAACTGTAACGTTGCTGGATGGTTTCCAATTTATTTGTTGGAATCTGGAATCATTATTTCTGTAGCTCGAACAAGAAGTTGAATTGCAAGAATGAAGCTCAACACTAGGATCCAGGAGGCACCTGTAAGATGCTAACAAGGCAAGCATTTTAATTTCTGATCATATATTGATATATATATATATATATAGGAACAAAATCTGATTATAATCAAACAGTAGAATTCAAAAATGTCCTGTCATTGTGGCTTTATGCTCAAGAGAACTGAAACCCCAGGCTGTTAAATAAGTTGAATGTTCACATTCACTGTGGGAACAGAAAGCAACTATCCCACAATTGTTCTGCTAATTGTAGATTAAATTGGATTATCATTGTCATACCCCCAACCCCCCGACCCGAAAGGTGCTATTATAAACTCTTGATCATCACCTCAAGAGCAAAGGGCTCAGTAACGAGTTATCAGGAGCAGCGAGTTACACATATACATAAATACATAAATAAATGCAGCTGAGATATTGACACCTAATGACTTAAGTGGTCATGATAAGTGAAGATAGGGTTGAGTCCCTCTGTCTCGCCCCCTCCCTTGCCACCTTGAAGACCCACCTCAAGCCCCTCTTCTTCAACCGTCCTATTGATCTCCCTGCTTCCCCTTCTGCCCTCCACCCTCCTCCACCCCAACCCTCAGCTAAAGTCCATAACTCTGTCTGTCCAGTGCTTTGGGACAGCCTCCTAACGTGAAAGGCGCTGTACAAATGTAATTTTGTTGTTGTTAACTGAAGTTTACTGAATATCACATGTTTTATTTGATTATGTCTGCAATTTTTTTAAAATTTGGTTTCAGTGACTTGGGTTTGTCAATATAAATATGAAAACAAATGCAATATTTTTTAAAGTTGAACATAAATACGTATTGTTTATCTGCAGGTTGTAAGAACCTGAATTCTGGTGAGAAAGTGCTGGGTCATTTGCCTGCTTTGATCTGAGCTCTGTTCAGGGATTATTTGTTTCATTGCTTTAGTGCTGCTGATGTCCTTGTGGATACGATAATTACATGAGTGAAGACACACAGTGCTTATTAGATCTAAAATGGACGCCTTCTTCAATCTGTTGCCAATTAGATAATGCAAAAAAAATCTCAGATTTCTCTGCAATTTCAGACCATAATTTACTGACTTGAATGAATCATGGAAACGCTTATTATCAACATCACTACCACAATTTTTGCATTGAAGCACCAAGTGCATGAATAATTTCATGCTTATTTGAGAGTATCACAACACAGAGTCATTATGTGACACTGTCATCACTGTTATATTGAATAATACATATGATAATCAAGAAAAGTAAATCAATCACATTCAACAGGGCATGAAGTTTATCACCCTGTGAAGAACAGTGGTTAGCCATCACTTTTAGTGTTTAATACATAGTCTTAATTGTTTATACCAAGCTATTCAGTTCTCAATGAACTAGATTCAGATTAAATTCCCCCCCCCCCGCATTCACTGTTCACAGCTTCTGAAAGCACCAGGTGGACCTGATATGAAGTTGCTTGTTCTTGTCAAGTGGTTTTATTACATATTCAGTGCATTTCGTTTTCACCTGTTTAACTGCTGTAGTTGGCTACTATGAGGCTCTGCTGTGCATGTTTCACATGGTGCATTGCAAGGTACCTGTACACATCAAACACATTGTAACACGAGCTACTGTTTGACTGGACACATTCACATATCCTGTTCTAAATAACATTCTTGCCTTCCTATTGCTCAGCGTGCAGACCGGGGTGGTAAAGAACATTGCCCCGGGACTATGGAACAGGGCAGCAGTGATCAGCTGCTCGGATAGTTTCAATCAGAGAATGCAGAGGGAGCTGTGGGACTGGTGTGGAGAACTACTTCGTTGACAGAGGAGCAAGCCACACACATACAAGCTCGCGCGCGAGAGAGAGATTTTGATGAAAATGGCTTTTCACACACTTTATATCACCAGAGGACTGGGATTTCTCTGTCTTAGCCTTAAGCTTAAGTTCTCAGCAACTGTGGAAAATTAGCTTCCAAATTCCATTTTCAAAGATTCTTTCAATTGACTTTAAATTTAAAATCTTTTGGAAAATCCGTACAATGAGCCGTGCCTGGAAGCTGATTTCCCACCGATTTTAGGAGTTTTAGCCGTGTCCGACCAGTGGGAGATATTCCTGGTGTCAAAAACAACAGCAGTGAGATCAGCCTCCTCTCCCCATGGAGACCAAACTCCACTGCTCACATTCCCAGATTATCTGATGGGATGTGTGCCCAAGTTATTTCCTGTTATTTCCTAGTTTCTCCAATGCCTTTTATTATAATCATAATGATCCTTGCTTTTGACATGGGAGGACATTTCAAAGAGCTTCACAGAATTTACTGTAAAGTGTATTGACTGTGCACTTTCCCTCAGACACACATTCTCCCACACAATGTGCACTCATTCAGCATTGGGTGTGGCAGGTTTGTATGTCTAGTCTACCCCCCCCATCTTGTGTGCGCAGCCTTATCCTATCCCTTATCAATGCATCTCCTGGGATCGCCCTGTATATCTCTTCCTGTACAGCTCATCACTGTGTAGAGAAGTTATTGCTGTTTCCACGAAGCTGCCAACTCTGGGAAGGAACCTTCATTTCTGATAAACCATAAAGCCTTGTTTTTGTTCCTCTGTGTACAGAGCTGCAGTGATATAACTAGTTGTGTGAGCAGACAAGAACATGTGAGAGGAACCTGGGCTGGAATCCAGATTAAGCAGAAGGTGAAAGTTTGAAAATTAATTAAACAAGTTTGAGCAATCTTAATAGGCGCTTGTGGTTGAGCAAGTTGCTTCATGAACTGTCTCAGATTTGGCAATTTCCCTCTCAATGAAAACTTCTAACTGCTCAGGAGATATTTTTTTAGACTGGGATTGGAGCGGACCTTGGTGGTGGAAGAAAGAATTTGGATTTCTATATATGGCCTTATCACAGGGAAGTAGTTACTGTTGAATCTAGTGACTGTTTGTAGATGAACATAACAAAACATATTCAGAGACAAATTCTGATGCTGCTGAATCCCCAATTCATGCCCTTGTGGAGCTGCTCTGGCCATGTGTCCGTCCATCTCCAATGCCCATGGTTACAGACTGTCCACAGATAACTCTTACCCCATGGTTGTTGTTTTTCCTACAGTGCACTAACCAACAACTGAAACATAACAATAATAATCCTTGCCTTTGATATAGCACCTTATCATGTTGTTGAGACGTCTCAAAGCGCTTCACAGATTAGACTGTAAAGTGAATTGACTGTATATTTGTGGGCGAAACGCAGCAGCCAATTGCGCACAGCAGTGTCCCACAAACAGTCGTGGATTGAGTGACCAAATTATTATTGTTTTTTTTTTCTTGAGGGATTATTATCGGGGTTGTGTGTGGAGTGAGGAAACTTGCGGGTCCTGTGCAAGCGGCTGTAATGGCTAAGTCTGAAATATGAAATTGGCAGCAACGCAATACCACAAGGAAGTACAAGTTGTGCTCAAACGTAAACATGTGCCTTGGCCCCAGTGGGCATCTCGAAGCAATACTGCAAAGTGTAGTGACTATTCATTTTCCAGGCAAACTCCTGAAAACAGCCATGAAATGAGTGACCAATTTTATTTTGGGAATTGTCAGCCAGGACAAGGGAGAAACTCCCCTTTTGGATAGTGATGTGGGATCTTTAACGTCCACCTAAACAGTCACAGATGGCAGACGGTTTAACATCTCGGCTGATATGTCGCAAGGTTTAAAATAAATCGACCACCATCAAAGGAAACAAGGTTTGAAAAATGTATTCTTATTGCAGGCGTGTGGTCAGAGATTGTTCACTCTATACAAAATGCATCCTCTTCAGCAATGCATCACAATGGCATTTGGCTCTTTACTTAGATGGAGATCTGGAATGCTTTACATTCAGATGTGAATATATAAATGAAAAGCTTACATTCGGTTCCCTCAAAGTCATTTTGTTTTTCTCATCCCCTTCCTTCCGATGGAAAACATTGTGTCCTGCCCAGCCTGTCCCATTGGAGTTGGGCCTTTAGCCTTTCATCTCGCCCTCTCCTTTGCCTCCTGAGTCTTTCTTTGGTCACCTTGCCTCCTACCCCTTGCCCCTTCCACCCCTCTTGACTCCTGACTCCTGCCCACAGCTCAGATGCAAACTCTTGACTGTCCAGCACATACAGACATGAAAGGCGCTGTTTTTGTTTTTGCTTCAAAATCCTCAAAGATTGTGAAGATGGCATCCAATTTGGGTGGGGGCTGATGATAATATTAATTGGAGGAACCTGATTGTCTATCTGTTGTGGTGTCTGTAGAGGGCAAGTTAGTGGCCTGGTGGAGTGGGTGAGGACAGCCTTTTCTGAGATCCGTCAACAACCACACAGAGGGATGGGGCAAAAGGAATTTGGAGCTTTGCAAATCAGTGCATTCACTCACCAGAAGAACAACAAGATTACATTTGTATAGCGCCTTTCACGTCAGGAGGACATCCCAAGCTGAATGAGATAATGGGTAATAAGAAAGATCCTCTCATTTTATATTTGATTAAAATTCATGACTGACAAACTCTCTTGCTGACACCCAGTGACAAAAGCAATATTAGCACTGGATAAAATGCACCTCTTACCAGATTAGACAACAAAATCGTTTAATTGCAGATTTCCATCTGTCTGGAGTGCACTTGGCATAAATCCACATGGGGCCTTTTATTGCTTCAGTATCCTCAAACTAATGGAAGCTGCTGCTTACATACAATCCTGGCGGTGGGGGGGGGGGGGGTCACTCTTGGAGAATCCAATGCATTGAAGCTTTTGCCCAGATACAAATATTTTGGGAATTTGCAATCAACTCCATGCACTGGATTTATGTAAATCTGATTTAACCAGTTTTCTAGATGGATTTCTAGTTAAATCTGATTTAACCAGTTTTTTAGATATTTGCTAAAATCTTGTTTGCTTTCGACATAGTGTAGTAGCCTACCCTGTGTATTAGCTCTGTGTGAAGGCTCTATGTGTGTTAACTCTGTGTGTGAGTTGGCTCTGTGTGTAAGCTATGTGTGTGTGTGTTAGTTATGTGTATGTGTTAACTCTCTTGTATGTTAGTTCTGTGTGTGTGTTAGCTCTGTGTAAACTGTTCCTCCTCTGTGTGTGTAAGCTCTATGTGTGTTAGCTCTGTGTAAACTATGTTCCTGCTCTGTGTACCCATCCATAGCTGATTCCGTCTAATCAGTGGACAGGCTGGCTCTTCGATAACTAGAAAGATGATGTTCAACATTTTTCTTTGTTTTTGTCGATTCGTTGTGTAAGTACTGCAGAGAAAACACTGTGTTGTTTACCCCCTCCCAATTCTCCCCACACCCCGACTTTGTGCTGTATTTACTCTGCACATTTTATGGCAGATCACTGGCCAGACTGTGGTATAAACGGGCTGAAGGTATGCTGCTTCAAACATTTCAAGAGATTCCCCGTGATCGTTATCACACATAGGTACTGATATCCCACGTGACAGGGAGAATTTACAGCTGAATATCTCTGTGCAACTTTGGAGCGTTCTAACTATTCCTGGTCGAGGTGGAGCTGGGTGCGAAGCCTGGACTCTGTGATGGAGGGGATGGTGGAGCGGCTGGTTTGGAAGAATGAGATCAAATAATAATAATCCTTCCATTTGATATATAGAATCATAGAATCGTACAGCACAAAAAGAGGCCATTCGGCCCATCGAGTTTGTGCTGATTCTTTGAAAAGACCAATGTAATGTCAGTCCCACTCCCCAGCCCTTTCCCCATAACCCTGCAAATCCGTCCTCCTCAAATACCCGTTCACAGCGTTTTTAAAAGTAGTTATTGATATATAGTAGTTATGGATATACTTGTGTGGAGTCCTGTAGCTCAGTGGGTAGAGCAGTCGCCTCGCAAGCAAGAGATCTGAGTTCGATTCCCAGCAGGTGAAATGTTAGGCAACTTTCCTTACTCCACGTGCCTCTGTTTACTTAGCAGTAAGTAGGAACCCGGATGTTAGTTGATTGGTTGTCACTTTTCTGGGGGTAATAATTCCTTAAAAAAAAGTGATCAAAATGCAAGGATTATTATTATATAGCACCTTATCACATTATTGAGACATCTCAAAGCACTTCACAGAATATACTGTAAAGTGTAGTGACTGTATTTTGTGGACGCAACATGGTAGTCAATTGCACATGGGAACAAATGGGATGAAGGCCCTTCTCCATCTGAACTGATCGAACTGATCAGCCACTGCAGGACAGGGGCAGGCAGGATAGGATGGGGAGGAGACATGTGGAGGGGAAACAAATCCTGATGACATTTGATTGCAGTGAGATTACGGACCCACTTTTTTAATAGAATTAATCTGGAAAACGAAAGAATATATAGATTTGTATGGTGGCAGCATGGCAAATGGGTGAATAGAAAATCTGCATTTCCAAAGCCTACTTACTCCACCACTAGAGGATGACAGAGTATAGGGAATGTGAAGCAGAGACTGTGAATTTTCTGCTCCCAGTACTCATGTGAAAGGAGAAATTAAGGCACAAACTTTATTGTGTCTTAACTGATATATAACCTTACAGATTATATCTAGGATGACCCTCCAATGTTGTTTGACGGATTGCTTTTCCAGGGTAATAATCCCTTCAAAAAATAAGAATAATTTGGTCACTCAATCCACGACTGTTTGTGGGAAACTGCTGTGCGCAATTAGCTGCCGAGTTTTGCCCACAAACTATACAGTAAAGTCACTTTACAGTATATTTTGTGAAGCGCTTTGAGATGCCTTAAGAACGTGATAAGGCGCTTTATCAAACGTAAGGATTATTATTATTACAAATTGATGTTGTGAACCCAGACACATCACCACCTGCTCTGCTGTTTAACAAAAAAGCACAACAAATAAACAGAGCGGAAAAAAAGAATTGTGCAGGCAAATTTACTTCAATAAATAATAGATGTAAGACGCTGTCCCAATAGTGTGATCGTGTTACCAGTCACAGTTTAAAAGACTTGGCTTCTGTTAAAATCAATGGAAAGTGTGTTGCTTGGTTCTTCAAACCCAATGCACACGAACCACACAAGAGAAAAGGAAGAACTTATTTTAGCTGTGAACCTTTCAGCGCTCACAATCACAATCAACATAGAAACAAGAATTGGTGGGGGAAGGGGAATTTTACAGGATGCTTTTCTCATCTTTACCTGTTGGGGGCGCTACATCCCTGGCCAGTGATCTTATCCAGGAATCAGTGAATTGTTTCATGTCATTTGCTGGTGTAGTGGCTGTGTGTTGGCTCAGGGCCTTGTATGTGTCAGCAAAGCTTAGAGCTAACACCTCTTTTCTAAAATCTAAAACATTTGGACTTGGCCAGTCTATTGGGAACATCAAAGGAATGAATCCTAGCCTATCGTCAGCTCATCTCTTCCTAATTAATACACCCCAGGGAAGTCAAGGAATACAATAATTCTACCTTTCGTGTTTACAAATGAAAAAGGTGGCAACAGAATAAAAGGCGGCAACAATTGTTACCAGGGAGGGAGATTGGGGTCAGCACAGCATTGGGTATGCCTAGATATACATGGAATTTACATACAGCCCAGAAACTAGCCCACCTACTGTCTCCTTCACTCCCTCCCATAGTCTCTCTTCACGCTTCCCACAACAATATGTTCATCTAGCTTCCTCTTAAATATATCAAATACATCTATACTATCTGATTCAACCACCTCTTTGGACACATTCTCACTCACCTCTGCATGAAATAGTTCCTCCTAAACTCGCTTATAGATTACCCCCTTACGCGTGTCCTCTATATATTCTGGAAAGCTGAGATGAAATGAGTTGAAGGGCCTTCTTCATCCAAACCGATCTTGTAATCTTGTGTTCTCCTGTATTTAGGGTTTGGGAATCTGGGTTAGAGAAGCAGCTCTGCTTGGGATGTCCTCCAAACCTGAGAGGCGTTGTACAAATGTCATTTCTTGTTTGTTATTGTAAAATCACATGGAGCTGGTAGATTAAGTGCCAACCTGTGCAGCAGCTTTAAAGTTCCGATATAAACCGCTTGGTCACTTTAGCTCAGACTCAAACCACATCACATCACTTTAGCCGTCCTGCAGCTAATATTCAGCTCACGCGCAGTGCTGCTTCATTTTGGGACCATTTTTGTCCTTCGGATGAGACATTAAACTGATGTCCCGTCTTTCTATTCAGGGTTAAAGATTCCATGGCACTATTCAAAAAGAGAAGGGAGTTTCTCTCTCGATGTCCTGGCCAACAATCCTTAGAATAAAATTGGTCGCAAACTCCATGGCTGTTTGTGAGACGCTGCTGTGCACAATTGGCTGCTGCATTTCGCCCACAATATACAGTCAATCTACTTTCCAGTATATCCTGTGAAGCACTTTGAGACGTCTCAATGACATGATAAGACGCTGTATGAAATACAAGGATGATTATTATAAGGCGCAATATCAAACATGAGGATTATTATTATATTGTGCAAACCACTAGCTCACAATCTTGCATATTATTCTCACCGAATGAGTTGATTCAAAAGTGGTTTAAGCAGTGCTGGAGATACTTTGTATTGTTTGATTTGTTTAGAGCAGAAATAATTCCAGGAAAAATTTCGCATCTTCCAGCCAATAACTTCCAGTCATGACTTTAACCTTTGATTTGTTCCTTTTACAATTAAAAATTCCCTTCCCAAAGTTCTGCATGTCCTCACCTTTGCCAGAGCGACAGTGCTCTGATATATACATAAGCATCATGTTTGGCTTTATCATGGCTTATTGCATTGTAATGGGATGCTCCCTGCATGAGGAACACTATAAATGCAAGCTGTTGTTGTTGCTCTGGAAGTTGCCAAGCTGCCTCTCCCATCAAACTGTTCAGCCCCGTTGCTGTCTGTCTGCTTCTTGATTTGTCACCATCATCCAGATGGTAACAAACATTTCTCTCCACCTTCTTAAAAAATATGTCATTTTTCCTCATAAATGTGATCATTGGTTTATCATTGGATGATTCCTACAAGGTATGGAATAATTTAAGAACAGAGTCAAAATACACACAGCAACTGGTCAGTGTTGCTATTTACATTCCTTGTAAAGTTCTTTTAACATTCATCTGTGACTCACAACATAAACCAAGTCTCGCAATAAAGAATTCCAGTGGTTAAATAAATAATAAGGCTTGCAGCACCTTATCACATCAAACTGTCTGAAAGCTTTTCTGTAAAGTGTAGTGACTGTTTATTTGTAGGAAAACATGGCATCTAATTTAGACTTGTACCTTTAATTTATAACCAGTGTAATGTCTAACTGGGCACCGGTGAGTATTTTAATCCTTAATAGCGTTAAAAATAAACCCAAGCTCAGTGACCAGCTGTTTCTACTCCATACCTGCTGTTATTTCTATTCTTTATCAAACCATTCAGTGGAGCAACTCGTAAAATGGTGATATTTAATATCAGCATGTTAATACTAGTGACTGGCTGAAGGCAATTAGAGAATGGGCACAGGGGAGGGAGGAGTCTGACCAATCTGTCAGCGTTTATAACTGTGGTTAGTTATAAAAACGTAGCCTCTTGTGGGGTTACAAGGCCCACGGCCATGAAGATTAAAGTGTATACATGTGAGAGATGAGGACGAGTCAGATCCCCGTCACCTCCTCCTCCATCCCCCCTCTACATCTAATCTAGATAAGATTAGTCATTCACTTCACGGCTGTTTGTGGGACACAGCTGCACCTGCAAAACAGACAGTCACTATACAGTAAATCCTGTGAAGTGCATTGAGACATCCTCCTGATGTGAAAGTTGCCATAGCAAATGTAAGGCTGGGGACTGACGGAAACCGAGATTGGGGGCAGTCAGTGACAGTTGACAGTGAGATACTGAGCGTTTGAGATGGGTCTTGAAGGACGCAAGGGAGAGGGCGAGGTGGAATGGAGCTGGGCTGGGCGGGGGACGTGAAGTAGGCCAGAGCCCACTGAGCAGATGGAGTGAGCAGGATGGTAGGGGGTTAGGAGGTCGCAGAGGAAGGGAGGAGCAAAACCATGGAGAGCTTTGAAGGTGAAGCAGCTCTCTGGGGTAGGAAGTCTATCAAACGTCCACATTCCAACAGCTACAGTAGGTAGCCACGGCCATTCTTTGCAGGTCAATAGAAATATCGTATTTGCAACAATTATGTTTTGAGTCCAGCAAAATACTCTACTACAACACAAAAATCATGATGTAACATTGATAGTCTCCCTGTAATAATTTTTTTTGTTTATTTTGGTCAGCCGGGTGTCTGACACTTGCGGAAATCCATCACCATGCTTAAAAGTATCCAAACCGAACTATAATAATTATGGATGGTCTCAGGGCCAGACAAAAAATGCAGAGGCAATTTACTAAGACAAACGTGAACAGCCAGTTTACAAGTGGATGAGGTAACGGAATGCCTCACCAGTACATTCAACTCGAATTTCCGTCCTGACCTTGTTGTTTGCCGAGGACAACAACAACAAGATTACATTTCTATCGTGCCTTTCATGTTGGGAGGACGTCCCAAGGCGCTGGACAGAGAACAGCATTTCAGACCCGAGCTGGGATCGGGAGGGGACAAGGGAGGGGAAGGGGGGTGACTGAAGGCATGGTCAAAGAGGAGGGTCTTGAGGCGGGACTTGAAGGAGGCTAAGCAGGGGGCGAGGCGGAGTGACTGGGGTATGGAATTCCAGAGGTTGGGGCCAGAGTGGCTGAAAGCTCTTCCGCCAATGGTGGGATGGGTGGGTCGTGGAACGTGGAGCAGCCGGAGCCGGCTGAGCAGAGGGAGCGGGCGGGTTGGTGGGGGTTAGGAGGTCACAGAGGTAGGGTGGGGCGAGACCTTGGAGGACCAGGATCTTGTATGTGAGGACCATGATCTTGAACTGGATCCTCTGAAGGATAGGGAGCCAATGGAGTCAGGACAGTCTGATCTGACGTATTATCGCACGAGTGGATAAACAATGCTTTTGACCATCGCCTGTTCTGTTAGTTTATACTAAAACGCAGTCATTCAGTAAAGGCAATGGAGAGAAACAGTTACTTTCACCCGGGTATCTGACACACACAGAAACTTAGGGCTATGATTAATCCTGTGAGTTTGCTTCCTGTTTGCCGTATTAAACTTTAAGAAGCTGCTCCTTTTTCTAACTGGAATAAGGAGTTGTTAAAAGGAGCTTATAGCACTTTGAGGAAATAAGTCCTCCAGCCTGTGTACTGCCTCTCCTCCCACCTCAACCTTCAAGGTTCTGTCCTTGACTGGTTCAGATCCTATCTTTCACACTGGCTCCATTTCGTCTCAGCGGCTTCTCCTCCAGCCCCCGCACCGTTTTGTGCGGTGTTCCTCAGGGCTCTGTCCTCGGTCCCCTCCTCTTCACCCTCTACATGCTCCCCCTTGGTGTGACATCATCCACAGACATGGGGTAAATTTCCACATGCATGCAGATAACACCCAACTCTATCTCTGCTTCCACCCTCAACTCCAGGACCACTAGCACCTGACCTCATCAAGTCCTGGACAAGGGACAACTTTCTCCAGCTGAACATCAACAAGACCGAGGCCCTCCTGATTGGCTCGCGCCAGTGCCTCCGCACCTCAGGCGCTGACAGCATCAGCCTCCACGGCTGCATGTTCAACCTCACTAAGCCGGTCAGGAACCTGGGTATCTTGTTTTACCCTGAACTGCCCTTTCTCCCCCACATCCGCGCCATGACCAGCACTGCCTACCACCATCTCCACAATATTGCCAGACTCCGCCACTGCCTCACCCCTCAGGCTGCCCAAACCCTCACCCACGCACATCAAGGCTCGATTATGGAAACTCCCTTCTCATCGGCCTTCCTAACTCTTCCCTTCATAAGCTGCAGATCATCCAAAACTCTGCAGCTTGCATTCTCTCGTACACCAGGCTCCGTGACCCCATCATTCCCACCCTCCACTGTCTCCTCCTCCCCCAGAGGATCGATTTCAAGATCCTCATCCTCATTTTCAAGGCCATCCATGGCCTTGCCCCCTCCTACCTCTCTGATCTGCTGACTCCCTACCAACCTGCCCGCTCCCTCCGTACAGCGGGCTCCGGCCTGCTGCATGTCTCCCGCCCTACCATTGGTGGCCGGGCTTTCAGCCTCTCTGCCCCCACACTCTGGAACTCCATCCCCACGATCTCTTAGCCTCGCTTCCTCCCTTGCCTCCTTCAAAGCTGAGCTCAAGACCCTTCTCTTCGATCGTGCCTTCAGTCGCCCTCCCACCTCTCTGCTTTCCGTCACCCCTACCCCACCCCTCCCCCATGCTCGGGTCCTGACCCCTGACTGTCCAGCACCTTGGAACGTCCTGCCAACGTGAAAGGCGCTCTATAAATGTAATTTTGTTGTTGTGTAATAATAATAATAATCCTTGCATTTGATATAGCGCTTTTCACGTCTTCTAGACGTCTCAAAGCGCTTCACAGAATATGCTGTAAAGTGAATTGACTGTATATTTGTGGGCGAAATGCGGCAGCCAATTGCGCACAGCAGCGTCCCACAAACAGTCGTGAATTGAAATGACCAATTTATTATTATTTTTTCTTGAGGGTTTATTATCAGGCGTGTGGAGTAAGGAAACTTACCCAAGGTTTCACCCTGCTGGGAATCGAACCCAGATCTCTCGCTTGCAAAGCGAGTACTCTAACCACTAAGCTACAGGACTCCACATAACACTCCTGTGTAACATTCCTGAAATCACTTTATTCAAAAAAGATTATTTTTGGTTTTGATGTGGTTTTGATGCCATGGTATCAGGAAGTCAGGAGGCAGCCTCATTACATTTTATTTCAGGATCAATCTGCACAGTGTTACACGGTAACAGTGAATAGAAAATAGGAACAATTCAGGTCATTGTTCTGTTCCCTGATGAATGGTTAACCGCTCTGGGACACTGAAATGTGTGAGGGGCGCAATATAAATGTAAGTTGTTGTTATTCGTTAAGGGAGGGAGGGGGAATTGTACTTGTCAGTCAAAACTAATTATTTTTTTCCTGAACGCAATTGACTGTTTCGAACTGCAATTTTCTAAAACAAAATAAAGAACATAAAATAGGAATTCAAACCAAATAGAAATAAACACAAAGCCATCCTTTTTATTAATACCACATTTCTCTTCTTCCAAATCTATTACTATTTTTAGTATTCAGGTAATTGTTCTATTCCCTCATGACTATGATTCTCTGATCCATTTTAATTAGCTGGTGATTTTAGTTTGTTATAAGGTGGTAACTGATCATGATGTTTATGGCCATATAATCGTCTTATAAAGAGGCTTGATAGAAAATGGTGGCCTCTGGTGTCACTTCCTGTGTGCTGTATTGTGCCCTATTAACCACGGCGTCCGTCTATCCCAGGCATCGATGGGACCCCAGTTTAACATCTCATCCGAAGGGTAGCACCTCTCCCAACACTGCACAGAGGGAAGCAATTCAGCTCATTGATTCTGTACCAGTTTTCAGAGTAAGATGTCTAGTTAATTCCACTGCCACACCCTATCCATACCTGTCCACCTCTCTGTTCAGTTCCACAATGGGGTCTGTTTTCAGCTACTTCCTTCGTGAAACTCACAATGGAATCTACTTCTAGGCGTCAGCCTAGACTCTCAACTCCTCAGTTGGCAGCAATTGGCACATGGCGAGCACGACTCACTGACTTTCTGCCATAGACCACAGCAGTTAATGGGCCCTGTAGCCCTTTGCCTTGCAGTCAGGCTCCACTGATGGTTACTTTTTAAGCAGATCAGCTGTCACCCACCCCACGGGCCAGGACAATCCCTTAGAACTGAGAATCAGTGGCTGATGGTATATTTCTCCCCACCTCCTCTCTCCCGGCACCTTGGCCCCCACTCATTCTCTCCCCTTCTCTCCCCACCTCTCCCTCTCCCCCCCTCCCCTCTCCTCTCTCTTCATCTCTTCCCTCTCTCCCTTCCTTTCACCCCATCGCCCTCTCTACCACCACAAGGTGAGTAAGGTTCTAGGAAAGTAGCACTGAGACCACAGTAGCAAACATCCCCTCTTATTGCAGAGGTGTCTTTTCTCTTATATCGAGTGACTGTTTTCTTTCGCTTCCCAGTGGTTTCCGTTATGTCTGTAAAGTCAGAGTTAGTCAAAGTGGTTCTGTTGGCAAAAATCTTCACTTGATTTCTTATGTTTGGCAAATCTCACAAACCCACAGTGTTGATGACATGTGACATTATTCAGTCAGACACTGGAGTAAGTTGTCAGTTTACCCTATGAATGCAGAACACAGTTTTAAATAAAAGCACCGGACTTTGGCTAAAGCCAATGATAGGATGAATTTTAGTACAAGGGGGAGCGTATGTGTGTGGGGGGGGATGGTGTCGGGGGGAGGGTGTGTGTGGGGGAGGCAGAAGGGGGGGGTGGCAGTGTGTGTGGTGGGGGAGGGAGTTTGTGGGGTTGGGGTAGGAACTCAGGAGCAAAAACAAACCTCAGCTCTCAGGTTTCTCATTGCCGGGGACACTATGTGGCTATGTGTCAGGTTGACTGCGTAGGAGCCGTGGTTGAAGTGGAGAACACAAAACTCACTTCTGAATTAAGACTGAATTTAAGAACTTTTCCAGCTCTGCTGAAGCTTATATGTTAACACAAATTAGCTTTCCAGGCAAAAGCTAGTAGAGTGGGTTTTCTGGTAGTATGAGATCAAATGGGCTGAAGGCCTTCTTCATCCAAACCAATCGGAGTCCTGTAGCTCAATGGTTCAAGTACTCACCTCACAAGTGAGAGGACCTGAGTTTGATTCCTGGGCAGGGTCGGGCAAGTGTCCTTATTTCACATGCTTCTGTTTACCAGCAGTAAGTAGGAACTCGGTTGTTAGTCGATTGAGGGATCACTTTTCCACGGGTAATAATCCCTTAAAAAAATAACGTGGTCATTTAATCCATGACTGTTTGTGGGACACTGCTGTGGTCAATTGGCTGCCGCATTTTGCCCACAAAATATATAGTCAATTCACTTTACAGTATATTCTGTGAAGCGCTTTGAGACATCTTAAAGACATGATAAGGCGCTACATCAAATGTAAGGATGATTATTATTATATTTGATATTGAGATTAGATGGAATTTCCAGCCTCTGTTTTACCAGTCTCTGAATTTACTCTGCTTACAAGGTCAGGAATTTGAAAAATTATTGATTTCAGCCTTAACCTTGAAGTCGGGATTCTGCAGTTTCTTAAAAGAGCTTACAGCAAAAAAAAGGCTTAAAAATTAAGGCATTACTGGAGAATAATCCAAAATTCTTGTCGGTCTGAAATGCTAAGTCAATAGAATAAAGCCAGACCCAGGTGGAATTTCTACCCTGTAGTTTCTTACATAACCTTAGCGATGCAATGAATCACATTCCCCCTCACTTCAAGCCTGTGTGCATCATTACACTGCACTGCAAGGGAGCAGTGTGTCGATTGGAGAGACATTGGCAATCACTGTCTCCCGCCCCAGGCCTCCGCTGTTTTGGAGCAAGTCTCTGTTTGAACAGTCTCACAATAGGGCCTTTTCATCAACAGTAACTATGAAATTGCGAAATCTCACTAAGTCTCAGACTTATGCCAACCATTCATTGTGCTTGTATGCCACTCGAGTCCATTATACCTTAAGCTCTTTTTATTCTGTAATTTCTTGACCTTTTTTTCATAAATCAAGCTGTTTGTTGATTTCTCTCTGGCAGCAAAATTTATACTTCTCAACCTCTCGGTTGCCTTAGATTTGTCCATTTTGATCTGAAATCTCTCTGGGGGCAAACAGCACATCTTATGCCATTAGAAAATGAACATAGTACCCAATAACAAGCTAATGTTGCTGTGAGGCAGTGCAGTCAATACATGTGGGATAAACAACTACACTGGTTGTGTGTGTGTATGTTTGTGAGTAACTGTAAATGCCATGTTTTAGGAGACAAAGCTCGCACTGTAACCATGATATATAGAAACTTTTTTAAAGCTAAAAACGAGTTCCCTTTGTTTCTCTTAAACTGGGTGAAATTTCTGATATTTTATAACAGATTTTGATGTTTTTGCATCGAGTCTCTCAGCAAATCTAAAACCTTGTATGTGGAGATGTCATCCTTTGGTAGAGACATTAAACCGAGGTTCTCTTTGCCTGCTGTCTTTGATTGTACAAACATCTGGGCGACTGCCCCACCTGAGGGTCGCTATGTAAATATAAATTCTTGTTGATTGAGCCACTGGGATTAGAGACTGGATGTCTTTTTCTCGGGAGTGCAGTGGGGTGTGGTCCTGAGATCTATTGAGATGGGATCTGATGTTTATCTTCAAAGCTTCTGCTGCTGCAAAGCAGTTCAGAGAACAAGGGAGAGAGAAAGGAAGAGGGAGGGAGGGAGAGGAAGAACTGAAAGGAAAATTCAGGGTTTCCCCAACCCAACACAATGCCAGTTCCAGTAGCTCTAGTGTGGTTTGACTCAAAACACATTACAGAACCTTGTGATAACCCAGATGTTGTTTAAAGTTGTATGTTATTAAAATAGTCAGATTATCAAAAACATTAACAGCTGTTTTTTGTGCAATACGCTTCAGGCGAACCCAGTCACTGAAATATGTATCTTTCAGTTCCTGCATTTGATCCAGTGCCTTTCAGGGTGGGAAGATGTCTCACAGCGCTTCACCTGATTTCCTGTACAGTGAAGTAATCTGTGTATGCTGTAGGCAAACACAGCAACTGATTTTCACACAGAGACATCCCCATGAAGGTCCACAGGTTAAAACTAGGTGGAATTTCAGGCCTTTAGTTTTAACACTTAACACTTAACATAGGAGCCATTTGTGGCTTCAAAAAATCGTCATCTCCAACATATCACTTTTAATAATAATTCTTACATTTGAGAGAGCCTTTCATGTTGGGAGGACATCTCAATGCGCTTCACATGATTTACTGTAAGCGTAGTGACTATATATTTTGTCATTGAATGCCTTAAATAGAAACTCTTGAACAATCATTGCAGGGTCTTTGAAGCATAATAATAATTAATAATAACAACAAATACTTTATACAGTAGAAACATGAGTAGAAAGCGTGTGACTATCTTGTTCTGGCTGGGAGCCGAGGCAATGGCAATATTTATTATTTTATGGCTGTTACAAGTTGTTGTTAATTGTCTGGCAAGCTTCCCCACCCCTCCAAAATGTACATCATAAAATAAGATTACTCCCTCCCCCCATAGGAATTCTGTCTGGCCTAATGAATTGGTACTGGACTGTACCATGAGTGAGAGCTTTGGGGGGAAGGAAGAGAGCTGTTTTACTCTGTTTGTATTCTCTAAAACATAGGAACTGAAAGTAATCCCAGCTGTGTTATGTCTTAAAGCAAATCTTTAAGAATTTCGGACCTTAAATACTTTATATTGCTCTTTTCACTGTGATCATGTCTCACATGTTTTAGTCAGTCAGTAAAAGCTACAGCAGTGTTAAACCAAAGCTTGCCAGCCTTTGATAGAGTCCTTGAAGAAAGTTGCAGCAGGAAAAACTCTTTGGCAATCGTTCAGGCTCCTCAGATTTAGGGATGACGGCCAACATTGCAAACAGTAAATGGATGGGAATGTGTCGTCTCTCAGCGCAGATTGGGGACAGACCAGGCAGTGTTTCTCTCAATGTTTGGAGGCAGAAATTGCTCATATCATTTTGGAGCAATGCGTTTTTCAATTCGATAAACGTGGATTAATGGGTGAGTACACATAGATAGGCTGGGCGAGACGGTCTTTATATAAAAGAGATTTTAAGTCAATCAAAAGTAATAATTTGAAAGTATTTGCATGCTGGTCACTTCCCCATGTCTTTGCACTGATTGTGTGATAACAGGAAAGTCGTGACACCAGCTGCTCATCTGCTAATTATTGCAACAATATTCTTTAACTGAAGGAGAGAATTATTATTCAGTCATTTATAAGAGGTATCATTTGCATTGCTTTGTGACTGTGAAATGTGATCCCTAAATTGGTAGGTTTAGGTGGAATATTTGTCATTTCGTAATGTTTGACATTGCAAATTTCACCCCTTTTATTTATCTTATGGAAGAAAATGTGATCTCATCAGTTTCACACACGAAGATGGGTAAGAGAAGCTTTGGTGAGTCACAGTTTAAAGATCATGTAGCAAAACATTAGTGATGGCAAATTGCAACAATGCAGTGAAGCACTTGGTAGTTTTTGCTGTAGAAATAACTTTGAAATATTCTCGACTGATTGTCTGATCAGTGAGGTGGCGTGTATTCACTTTACTGTGGAGTTTTTGGGGGCTTTCGCATTCACTGATCTTGAAAGCTCCAATGCGAAGAATTGGTTTATTTAGGTAACTTGATGCATATTTGAATTTTGCTTCGCTGACCACTAAACATTTCTCTAAATTCTTAATGCTTAAACAGACATGTGGAAAGCAACAAAACATTACATGTGTAAAGTGCCTTTCACGTCGGGAGGACGTCCCAAAGCGCTGGACAGACAGAGTTACGGAACTGAGCTGAGGGTCGAGGTGTGGGAGGGTGGAGGGCAGAGGGGGAAGCAGGGAGATCGAAAGCACGGTGGAAGAGGAGGGTCTTGAGGTGGGTCTTGAAGATGGCGAGGGAGGGGGCGAGACAGAGGGACTGCGGGATGGAGTTCCAGAGGGTGGGCGCAGAGTGGCGGAAGGCCCATCTGACAACTTTGTGAAACTGCATGAGGTTGATAAACGACGATGACAACATGCATTTATATAGTTTCCCAGAGCGCTTCCCCACATGAACTGCTCAAACTTCAGTCTTCTTGGTTTCCAACATAAACCCAAGACCCTCCAACAGAAGAATTGTTACGTAAGTGGAAGCAGTTATCATGCAGGGAACTATTGCTTTGTTACTTGTTTATACTCCATGGTTGTGCACTTGCAGTCCCAGTGCTTGCCAGGCAGGCAGAGAATGCCATCTCTGTTGCTGACCAATTCTCCAGATCAAAAGCCGCAGAAAAATCTTAACATTGCCCACCTTGACCATTAAGGCTAAGACGTAAAGGCATGTAACTCTTTGAACTTAAGAATCTGGTACATAAATACACAAGGTCTTTTTTTCCATGGGTGTTGTAAAAAATCACTTTGACTTACAGCTTCCTTCCTTCCTACTTTTATATGGTTTAAAAAGAGGCTCAACCCTGTTTCTTGTTTTACATTTTGATAAAGCAAAATGGCCTGCAGCAAATGTCGCTGTTGCTGTGGGGGAACGCAGGCTGGTAGCACCCACTTTATCACCACTAGAGGAAAACCGGCCAATTGCCCACATCTACTTCTTAGGGCAGCAATGCTTTATATGTAGCCACTGTACAATAATAATAATATAGGTAGGGACTATAGCTACACCATATACCGTGGAGTTCTGTAACTCGGTGGTTAGAGCACTTGCCTCACAAGCGAGAGGATCTGGATTCACTCCCCACCTCACCCCCCCATTACTGTGTTTGCTATCAAGTGACAATTTCTTTAATAATAATCCTTGCATTTAATATTGCACTGTTCAAGTTGGTGACTATTTATAGCTGATTTGTAAAGGATACTCTGGTTAATATTCACCCAATTTATAATTTCACATTCTGCAGATGAATGCTCGCCCAGCGAGTCGCCACATTATTGCACGGCAACTGTATACAGCGCCATCCTTTGGCACCCCCCTCGCCCAAAATCAATAAACACATTTCACTTTACATGACAATGATCCAAAGGATTTGTTTAGAATTCCTGCCACTAAGCAGGATAATCGCGAATCCTCTGAGAGTCCAAAAAAGATTCCCAGAGTCAGATGTGTCCATCCTTAAGAGATTAGTGGTGTTGACACACACCTGTCACCCCTACAGTGCACTGAATGGCTGTTGGTTCTAAACTGACCTGTGATACTTAAACACATGTAGCTTGCAAGAGCACACGTGATGGGGAGGGAATAATAATAATAATCCTTGCATTTGATATAGCGCCTTATCACATCTTCAAGATGTTTCAAAGCGCTTCACGGGATACACTGTAAAATGAGTTGTGAATTGAGAATAGAGGGGTCGGTGTTGGTGAGGGGAATAGAATGAGTGAAGGCTTGTGTGGATGATAAACACATGGACTTGTTGGCCCAAGCGGCCTGTTTCCACTCTCTGTGCCCATATTACTCTCTCTGCGTAACTCTATGTAGCTTTTCCTCTGGTACAAAGCACAGTCAGGAAAATAACTTTTTGAGTTCGCAAAAAAGACGAGAACATTTTGGCTTAAACCTTTCCCACACTGTGTGAACAAGAATCTTTCCTCAATGCTCCCATGTATGACAGTGGAAGTTTGTTTTCCAAACTGGGAACGTTAGGAGGGATGGAATACTTGCATTTCATGGGATTCTGCGTGTTCTGGAGTGCGGGTGCAGGTCAGTCAGTCCTTGAGAGATTCAGAAGGAATTGTCACATGGACGTGCTGAGAATTTGATTTTCATTTTGATTTTAACACAGAACAAAACTATTTTAGGCAGAGTAGTTTAGGCAGAATTACCATGAAAGTCCCATCCCAGTGATCCTCCCCAGTTTGAGACTGGGCTCGAGGATTGGTGAAGAAGCTAGTGACAGAGCCGCAATGACAGAAAGACATCAAGCTACCGATCTTCTTGTACCACCAATTATCAATTCTCCCACTATACCCAATGGGAGTTATGATAGAACAGATGAAGGTTACAACATTTGGCAAGTTCAAGGACAGATATTGATTTCACTGGAGGCAGAGCGTAAAACTGCCTAAATGAGCATCTTTGCACACCTTCCTGCATCCACGCGCTATGTGGATTAATTGTTAACAGGGCAGGTGGTTTGGGAAAGTAAATGACCAGATGGCACAGAAGAAATGAATTGTGCATAATTCATTTGTGGTGCATTGTAATAAGTATCTGTGATTTCTGAGGTGATAGACATAGGTACAGAGTAGATCAATTATCCTAGCAATCTAGTCTGATGGTTCTGGTGGTGGAGTGAAGTTGGCATTAGAGAGCTGGAGCTCCAAGCAGCATGGGATTTGTGATAAACACCTTATTTATCTTTGTGATTAAATCTGAAAGCTCTACATATGGCTGGATGCAAAGTACTAGGGCATTAATCGCTTCGGCTGTACCAATGAACCACTTTAAACGCACTGAGATGCCGCCTGGTGTGGGGTGGGGTGGGGGGGAGGGCACTCTATAAATGCAAATTGTTGTTGTTATGTTGAAGAGGAGAATTTGATATCGACATAATAATCTTTGCATTTGATACAGCGTCTTATCACGTTGTTGACATGTCTCAAAGCACTTCACAGAATATACTGTCAAGCGAATTAACTGTGTATTTTGTGGGTGAAACACACAAATAGAATAGTTACTAAATGGTGCCATGCTGCTGTGTCTTATCACATGGAGTGTTTGTCACCAAAGCAACCAGTATTCTGGTACTTTTTTAAAATTAATTTTGTCTTTGCTCACTTTCCTCTGAAGTTTCTCAACAGTGCCTCACTCGTTCGTGTAAAGAAACAAAATGCACAAAAAACAATTGTCATCTGTATAAGTGGCATTTGCGGCCACACACGATGGCCCAAATCCCAATATCAGCAAGGACTCAGTAGAACCAATCTGTCTCATCTTCAAGGACATTTGGTGATTGAATGGGAGTGTAAACCTGTGCTTCTCCATGGGAGTGGGAAGGATTGATAGACCGAATGGACTTTTCTGTCTCCACATGTTCAGATTCCGAGTATGCGTCTCCCTCGAGTGTTCCTATCAACCAATGAGAAATAACTTTAAAACCAGCTGTCAGCTCTCACCCACATTAGGATGTGAATCCAACATGTGATTGTTTTTTAAAAAGCACTTGCACAACTATTAGAGAAGCCCTGCGTGTTTTAATTCTTTGAATTAAACTGCGGGCACTTTGCTTGAATATATGCCTAGGGCAACGGAAATCTGTCCCTTAATCTGAATCGCCCTTGGAAAAGCAGCAAGAAGCACTGCCTTACATAGCGCACAACCTTGTTAGATGGAATGAAAGTATAGGATGACACGGACAATTTGTTACAAACCAACATGCTGAATCATTCATTGTGTAATAAGAGCAATGTAGAAATTATTCTCCCATTTAATTCTGTGCAGCTACAATTTAGGCAAATATTACTGGTGGACGATGGAGCAATCTTTAAACTGAGAGTTTAAGTGTTGCCAGACATGTCCTCTCTATGATCTTGCCTCACTTCACATTATTATTATTATTGTGGGCAGACATTCCAGCAATTTATTATTTGGCCGTTTTTTCACAGTTTCTTTTTTCATAGAAAATGAACAGTGATCAAATTCCTAAATTGAGAAGCTAAATGGAAACATGAGGCTACAAACAGTACGAATTGCAACATGAAGCATTAATTTGAATAATTCTTCAGAATTGAAAGCAGCTAAAGTGATCTGATAGGTAAATGATAGCACGGAAACGGCCCTAGTCAAAGTCACCAATGATATTCTGAACATCTGCGATCAGGACTCTCTCTGCCTCCTTGTCCTCCTTGACCTCTCTGCCGCCTTCAACACTGTCGACCACTCCATCCTCATACACCGCCTCTCCGCTTTACTCAATCTTCATGGATCAACCTCCATGGTTGCACACTACAACTCACCAAGCCAGTCAGGAACCTGGGTGTCTTATTCAACCCTCAACTGTCTTCTCCCCCACATTCAAGCCATGACCCGCTCTGCCTTCCCTCACCTCCATAACATCGCCCGACTCTGCCACTACCTCACCCCTCAGGCCACTGAAACTCTTGTTCATGCCTTCATCACCTCCAGGCTCGACTATGCAAACTCCCTGCGTGTCGGCCTTCCCAACTCCTCCCTCCACAGCTGCAGATAATCCAGAACTCTGCAGCCCATGTCCTCTCCCGCACCAAACTCCGTGACCCATCTCCCCCTCTCTTGCCCGACTCCACTGGCTCCCTATCCTTTAGAGGATCCAGTTCAAGATCCGGTCCTCACATACAAAGCCCTCTATGGCCTCGCCCCACCCTACCTCTGCGACCTCCTAACCCGCCCGTTCCCTCCGCTCAGCCGGCTCTGGCCTGCTCCACGTCCCTCGACCCACTCGCCCCACCATTGGTGGGAGAGCCTTCAGCCCCTCTGCCCCCAACCTCTGGAATTCCATCCCCCAGCCACTCCGCCTCGTTGTTGATAACCTTGGCATTTGAACGTCTCAAAGGATTATACTGTACAGAGTAGTGGCTGTATATATGTAGGCGAACACTGCAGCCATTTTGCACTTAGCAACGTCCCACAAACAGTCATGTCATGAATGACCAATTTGATTTGGAGGATTTTTAGCCAGTGTTTATTAGCCTTTAAAGATAGCATTTTGCTTGATGACATTTTCTACCATTAAACACAATGACATTGCTCGTAATGGAATGCTGCTAAAGCAAAAGAAATTCATAGAAGCCACGTTTCAAACTACAAAGTCTAAAGAATATTTTATTTGGTATTCAGACTTGGAAAAGTAAGGAATGAGAAATGTGGGGGGTGGGATGGGGGTCAACAGGCATCTTTTATCCCTTATTTTATTATATAATTGTGTTTCCCTTTGTGCCATAATTGTGTTTACTCCTCATTAGGCTGCTGGGTGGGGCAATGTGATGTCTGTGGTGTATTCCCTTTCTCCTGTTAGCTTTTATAAAAATAATCCTTGCATTTGATATAGCACCTTATCATGTCATTGAGACGTATCAAAGCGCTTTACAGGATACTCTGTAAAGTGAATTGACTGTATATTTTGTGGGAGAAACTGATGACCCAGGGAAGTGCTGTTTCCAGCAAACGCTTTAATGATAGACCACTGCGCTGTTCTGTTAACGATGCAGCTGTAAATCCAACAGAACTTCATCTGTGACATCATTAACAAGACCTAATTGTTTAGTTGGATGATTGATTTAAACTGGGTTTTTCAGATGTTAAAGAAGAGAGGCAGCACTTTGATGTCTAATTGCACATGGGCTGGGCCAATAGAAAAGTCGGAAATATTTGCCAAAAATTGCAGGGCGTTTAACAAATTTTGCAGAAAAATGCAGCTGCTGATTGTTCCTGTTGAGAGACACATTTTCTAAAACAACTTGGATTAAAACTATCGACGTATATTTCTGAACATGTAGTTCCTGAACATGTAGCTCAAGTTCAAGATCCTCGTCCTCACCTTTAAGGCCATCCATGGTCTTTGCCCCCTCCTACGTCTCTGACCTGCTGACTCCCTACCAACCTGCCCGCTCCCTCCGTACAGCGGGCTCCGGCTTGCTCCGTGTTTCCCGCCCGACCCGCCCTACCATCGGTGGCCGGGCTTTCAGCCTCTCTGCCCCCACACTCCATAACACGGTCCTTTCGCCTCCTCCCTTGCCTCCTTCAAGGCCGGGCTCAAGACCCTTCTCTTCGACCGTGCCTTTGGTCTCCCTCTCACCTTTCCGCCTTCCCTCACCCCTCCCCCATGCTCGGGCCCCGACATCTGACTGTTAGGCGTTGTGGGACGTCCTCCCGACGTGAAAGGCGCTCTATAAATGTCACGTTGTTGTTGATATAGCTTTGTTTAAAATATTAAAATGTTTAAGGAATTGTACAGCACTACCAAGAATTCATCGCAGGAGCTCAATTTAGGCTGCGGGCGCCACTTCCGCCAGATCAAGCACATTCATTGCCTTGGAGGCTGCGATTATATTTGCTCACGTGCAATGTTGCCAAATCACCTGTAGGCAGTACTCATTAGCTCACATCATTGGTCTTGTAACAAGTGGGAAGGAAGACTACAGTTGAACACTATCATTTAATCAATGCCATTCCTTTTACTTTTAATCTCATTTGGTATTAAATGTGTGTTAGAGGACAATAAGCTCTGATTCACAGACTGTGGTTTTCACTGCGTTCCTGTTAAATTACTCAGTTGTGCTGGGTGTACCAAAAATTGCCAACAAAATATACAGTCAGTTAACTTTATAGTATATTCTGTGAAGCGCTTTGGGACGTCTCAAAGACATGATAAGGCGTTATATCAAATGCAAGTATTATTATTGTAACAGGCAGTCTTATTTGTGCTCCTGCATCTTGTCAGCTACTTGTTTGAAGGTCAAGCAGTGCTCATTGGGACAAGCCATCCTGTAAGAAGCAAGGCTGGCATGGACTTTGTTGATCTCTTATTCCAGGAAGGATTATGGCAGAGATTTGAGTAAGGCCGGGCAAGCTTGGGAGAAGCCTGGCTGCTTTACGTGAGGAGTCCTGTAGCTCAGTGGTTAGAGCACTCGCTTTGCAAGTGAGAGACCTGAGTTCAATTCCAGGCAGGGCGAAACCTCGGGCAAGTTTCCTTACTCCACACAGAGCCTAATAATAATCCCTCCAAAACCCAAAACAATAATAAATTGGTCATTTTCAATCCACGACTGTTTGTGGGACATTGCTGTGCGCAATTGGCTGCCGCGTTCGCCCACAAATATACAGTCAATTCACTTTACAGTATATTCTGTGAAGCGCTTTGGGACGTCCTCCCGACGTGAAAAGCGCTATATCAAATGCAAGGATTATTATTATTATTTACTAAAGATAAGTGCTTAATGCCAACCTGTCACAAACGAGCTCTGCTTTACACCAACAAGGCACTAAGATGTTGAATACTGTTTATTATATGAATATTTCAGAGCTGGTTTCGTCGCCCTCTTCTAGAGTACAGGCTGCAGATTAATAAAAAATCCTGTCACATGGGTCTTTGCTTTCACATCTACAGAACATGAGTGAGTGAGAGTGAGAAACAAACTGAAGAAACGGAAATTGGCCTTTACTTCTGGACTGCAGAATAAAATCTATATTTGTAGATCACCTAAATTAATAGTGTGTAAGTACTTTTTAAATACCTGAAACCAAATAACTTGGTAATGTTAAAGTAAAACAGTGACGTTTCAATCGCAGTATTTTACATTTTGGTGCAGTTTCATTTCTTAACCATGTGGAGGTGCTAATATATTGAAATCTTTGCAGGCATATCTTCACAAGAAACCCAAAGACAAGGTATTTTGAGAGAGAAATTGTTACCTGTATTTTTTCTCTCTTTAAGACTGTTTTGTATGAAAGTCGGGAAATAAGGTTGGTTTGAATCAGAATCAGAATGAAATACACTTTGGTATGATAATAATCCTGGAGTCCTGTAGCGTAGTGGTTAGAGCCTCGCCTCGCAAGCGAAAGGACCTGGGTTGGATTCTCGGGCAGGGCAAAATGTTGGGCAAGTTTTCTTACTCCACACGCCTCTGTTTACCTAGTAGTAAGTAGAAACCTGGTTGTTAGTCGATTGTCGGACAGCTTTCCGGGGGTAATAATCCCTTCAAAAANTAAATAATAATTTGGTCACTCAATTCACGACTGTGGGGACATCTCAAAGAAAAGTGGTGTGATTGTATATCATTTGTGGGCAAACGTGGCAGACAATTTGTGCACAGCGAAGTCCCACAAATAGCCATGGAGTGAGTGGCCAATCACTTAAAGGAAGAAATGAGTGTGTAAGAGAGTAGGAATGTGACAAAATAATTACTATCAAAATAGCTGCTGCTAAGTTTTAGAAGGATACTATTGTTGCTTAGGTGAGGGGACTGAAATATTTTCTGTTTTCGGGACTCATTGTTCACATTAAACATTCCACATCTGATTTTCTGGTGTGAAAATGAGACGAGACACAGAGTAAAGATGTCTCTACACTATCCCAAGAAGATGTTTTAATACTGTGCCAATCACAGAAGGGCATCCCCTACTGGAACAGTGTGATATTTCCATTTCCCAGACCAGCCATCCTTGAGCATCTTAGTTAATGTGAACTACTTTATCTGCAAAATACACAGTTGCTACACTTTACAGTAAATCCTGTGAAAAGCTTTGAGTTGTCCTCCTAAAATGAAAGGTGCTTTACCAGATGCAAAGATTACTTATTGTTAAATATTTAGACAATTCAGCACTTTGTTTGTATCAACTGTGTTGAACGTTTACAAATATCCCACATTGAAATCTGTAAGCAAGAGGCGGAAATGCTTTTTTATCAGTCTTCACACCTGATCCCTCAGTTTGGGGACCAATTTGCTGTCTCCAAACTTGTGAAGTCTTGAAAGATCATCAGTTTATAAAGGTTTGGATTATAAACAAATGGCAGCACCTTGGGACATCCTCCTGACGTGAAAGGTACAATACAAATGGAATTAGTTGTTGTTGTAAAGCACTGACATAAATGTTTCCGGTGGTGGAACTGATCTTTTGCCTCCAGTACCTTTTGTTGCTGAAGAATTATCTACTTGTTTCCCCTTTCTGTTGCAGTTGATAACATATAAATAGTGCTGTGCAAATTAAAGTTGTCACTTTTTAAAAAATATAAAACTGGGTAGTGAATGAGATGGATACAACAACAACAATAACAACCTGCATTTATATAGTGGCTTCACACGGCACTTGGATAACCACATGTATGCAAATTAATGGCTGCAGTTGTGTATTGGGAATCCACATTTAAAATCTCCCGATTTGAGATAATTTTATAAAGTGCACAACTTGAGAAGTTTTCCATCTTTCCCGCTTCTCAGAAAAATTCTACATCCAAACATCTCTAATCTTTAGCTATTTTAATGGGAGAAAATAAATAAGGTTTTCTCCCCAATTTAATTTCAGTCACAAGGATGTTATTGAAGTAGTGTTCTTACTTCACAGCACATTAGTTATGTCACCATCTCGCCAGGCAAAATGGCTCCGAAAACTTTTTTAAAAAACACTGTATTGAGTTGGGGGTTAAGGTGTGGCATGTAATATTATCACTAGTTATAATTATCACATCAACTAGCAATAATGACATCATCCAAAGTAGTCATTACAACAGCCAGGCTTGGTCGGGGGGTGGGAGAGAAATTCCTGCCTTTTTTCCTTCCCCTTGATTTCTGATTACTCTTCACTTGCTGCTTGCGACTTTTTTTGTTGATGGCATAATTATAACATCATATGCTGCATTTCTCTGTTGAATATTTCACCTATGTGTCTGTGTGTGTTTGTTTGTGTGGAGGGGGGGAAACAAAATTGGGGTTAAATTTCTGGTGTTTCATAAATATTTCTTGAATTAAGTAACACATGAACTGCAGTAAACTTTATCTCGATACGAGTAGGAGCTACAGGCCTAACTGCCTATTTTGTTGCTTCCAAAAACTTTTTCTTGTAATGCTCAAGAAATTCAGAAAAACTGAATTTTCTCATGCTGCCTCTTTGATGCCCCATCTTGACTTCATTCACTGATCGATCAGTATTGATTGTGTTATAATCTGGAATTACAGTGATCGATTTTGCCCTGTTACACTTCTACAGTGCTGATTTCATGTTCCATTGGCAAAGATCTCTGTGAAATAAAGCCCTCCACAGTGACTTGATCATGGTGGATGATATGAGGAGTTTACAGTGGTTGTATCCTCTGAAACCTCTCCTGTGATCAGTAGATGTTATAGAGACTCATGTCTATAAGAAAGAAGTAAACATTTCAATTCAGTTGGTCTCTTTCTGAACCTCAATAGGGCTGGTAAGCAGTTGCTGGGTGTTTGCACCACTTGACCTGTATGGTGACCTCTGCTGAGCTCTTAACAACTGCTGCTTTATACACATTGAGGTACGACAGACAGACACTCGTGCCAAAGTGAACCCCACAGATTACCATCAATCCCTTGCACAGAACGGTTGCAAGTGTTAACATTCTGGCTGCACTAAAGCTCAGATGTAAATGTAGAGAATCTCAAATCTGCAGTCTGGAGAGAGCAAACTCCCCATTCCCCTAATTTTGACATTATTATAGATCTGTCGTTTGTACTAACCAGGCATTGGTTTGGGGTAATCAATAGTTCATGCAACACAATTGTTCTGTCGCATTGTAGTGTATTAAATTAAACCACCATGAACAAAGTCAAATAATCTACGCTAGGATGAACAGGTCATCCTGACCTAGTTTGTTTGCTGACGTCTTGACAAAAATGATCCTACCTGTGACTCCCATCAGTAATCACCGACTTTTCTTTACTCATTTGTGGTTGGAATTTTCCAGAGGTCAGTGGCGGAATGCTATGAGGAACAAATAGCATTTAGTTTCCAGCATGGGAGAGATTTCTGTAGGATGTTCACTGTGTGCTGAGAGCAGTTGAGTGAAATTGTTTATTTGTTGGTGTTTACGTACAAATTACACAGTCACTACACCTTGCAGTGCATCCTGTGAAGTACTTTGAGACACTCTCCTGACGTGAAAGGTGCTGTATCAAAATGTAAGATGATAATGATTATTATACCTGAATCACTGGTTGTGGGATAGTTCTGTTAACGAGTTAGACTGTTAAGACAAGCTCCAGTGTGTGTGTCAGCGTATGTCTGTGTGTGTTTGTGTGCGCGTGTGGAGGAGGGAATCATTTTTCCTCTTTGTTGATCTAAATTTCTAGAGTCTATAATTGGGGACGTCGTCGTGGGGCACTTAGAAAGTCATAATATGATTAGGCAGAGTCAACAGGGTTTATGAAAGGGAAATCTATGTTTAACAAATCTTTTAGAGTTTTTTGAGGATGTAACTATCAGGTTAGATAGGGGGGAACCAGTGGATTTAGAGTCCTTGGATTTTCAGAATACATTTGACAAGGTGCCACATAAAAGGTTGTTACATAAGATTAGGGCTCATGGAATTAAGGGTAATATATTAGCATGGATTGAAGAATGGTTAACAGGCAGAAAACAGAGAGTAGGGATAAATGGGTTCTTCTCAGATTGGCAGGTTGTGACTAGTGGAGGATTAGTGTTTGGGCCTCAACTGTTTACAGTCTACATCAATGATTTAGATGAGGAAATAGAGTTTAATGTATCTAAATTCACGGACGATACAAAGCTCGGCGGGAAAGTAAGCTGTGAGGAGGACACAAGGAGGATAGAGATAGGTGAGTGGGCAAGAAGGTGGCAGATGGAATATAATATGGGGAAGTGTGAAGTTATTCACCAAGGTAGAAAAAATAGAAAAGCAAATATTTTCTAGAGGGGGAGAGACTAGATAGTGTTAATATTCAGAGGGATTTAGGTCCTTGTCCACCAATCACAGAAAGTTAGTATGCAGCTACAGCAAGCAATTAGGAAGGCTAATAGCATGTTAGCGTTTATCGCAAAGGGGTTAGACTACAAGAGTAGGGAAGTCTTATTGCAATTGTATAGGTCCTTGGTGAGACCGCACCTGGAATATTGTGTGCAGTTTTGGTCTCCTTATCTAAGAAAGGATATAGGTTCACTAGGTTGGTTCCTGGGATGAGGGGGTTGACCTACGAGGAGAGGTTGAGTAGACTAGGCCTATATTCTCTAGAATATAGAAGGATTAGAGGTGATCTTATAGAAACCTATAAGATTCTTAAGGGTCTTGACAAGGTAGATAGTGTGAGACTGTTTCCCCTGGTTGGAGAATCTAAAACTAGGGTCATAGTCTCAGGATTAAAGGTCAGCCCTTTAGAACTGAGTTGAGAAAACATTTCATCACTCAGAGGGTAATGAATTTATGGAATTCTCTACCCCAGAGATTGTGGATGCGCAGTCATTGAACATATTCACGACTGAGATTGAAAGATTTTTAAAAACTAAAGGGATTAAGGGATATGGGGATAGGGTAGCTAATGGAATTAGGTTAGAAGATCAGTCATGATCGTATTAAATGGTGGGGCACAGGCTCGAGGGGCCGAATGGCCTACCCATGCTCCTATTTCCTATGTTCTTATGTTCTTATGTCTTTTCTTAAGTAAATTAAATTCAGTTTTGAATGCCTTCAGAAAGCCTGAGACATTGAATGCCCTCACACACGTTAAACATGAGGAAAAAAAATTGTAGTTTAAGTGCAGGTTGTTGTTGTAAAAGGAAAGTTCTGAGGTCTCATTGAGAGGCCTCTCTGTTGAAACAGGAATTCACAGATAAACTTGTTTTAAACTACAGCTGCCTCTGGGGAAACCACTCGCATATGAATCTAGGCCACAAATAAAATGGGGGTTTCCAAGCCTGATTGAAAATGGCAGGAAGTGTTGGGTCACAGGATTCAATTAGTTTCCTCTCATTCCCTTAAAAACATTAGCTGTGATGTGGTCAGGAGGACGAGTTTTTATTTACATGAAACTGAATTAATGACCAGTGAACTGTTAGATCTGATGTTCAGCTTGGCGCGAAGCAATAGGAGTGTTTTACTTTCTCAAACAGCTGTCGACTGTAGCCCAGCTATTGTTGTGATACAAAGGTGCTTTTACCAATCGGTCTCCCATGAGCTGAAGGCATTATGAAGCCTAAGATGACTTTTTGCATTGATTCTAATGCAGAGCGCAGCATTAACTGGACAATCTAAAGTCTGTCAGTTTATTTAGAACTATGTATACCCATTGCAGCTTCGCTTGCAACCAAAGGATCCAATGTTGAATGTGGATTTCAGTGATACTACTCACAAACCATTTAACATGCCATAAACACTGTACATACACCTTAAGCAAAACTGCCATACATGTGTGATAAATGTATTTAGGTCATAGCTCATCAACAATAGGAAATCCACCCCCCCCCCCCCCCCACCATGACACTCCCCGATGCAAGACCTTTCCGATGAGGTATAAATCATGTCTCTACATTAATAGGCTATTGTGTTCTTCGCGGACACACAGACAGATACTCAGACATTACGTCTTCATTAGTATAGAAGTTAAGCAAAGTCCTAGGTATGATCCTAGCACCAGGAAGAAGTGTAGAGTGACAACAGGCCACTGCTTGTCTCCAAAACGTCACTGCACTTTGACAGCAAATACCTATGAAGTGCATTGAGAGGTTCACACTCACAAACTGTGAATCTGCGAGCAAACACAGCAACCAATTTATGCACAGCCATGCCTCACAAACAGCCATGATGTGAGTGACCATTTCTCTCTCTGTCTCGCTCGCTCTCTGAGGATTTTTTAACCAGGATATTGGAAGATGTTGGGAGAAATTCCCCACTCATTTCAAACAGTGTCACAGGATCTTTAACATCCACTTGAATAGGCATTAAGACTACAATGTAATCGTAGGGCTTGGGTGGATGTATTAAACTGTTAAAATTACAGCTGTGTAAATCACTAATCATTTTACAGTGTATAAATGACAACTAGTCAGAGTAACATCCATAATATCGAGAGCAAGACAGGTGTTTTATTTTTTTTGTTCAGATATTATAAAGGCTGAAGGTAAATGGCAATTTAAAGGCCCGAAAATCCATCAGTCTCAGCCTTAAAACCATTTTTTTCTTGAAATTGAAGGGTGCACGGTTTTGTTGAGAATTGTTGAATTCAGTCTAAATTTGGAAGCTGGATCTTTTTAACAAACAGAAGAAAATGTTCTTCTAAAAACAAGACTAAATGGAAGAACCTTAAATTCTATGGCAAAATGGTCTCGGAAGCTAAGAAAAAGCAACATTTCAATTCTTTGGTGACATTCTTTACAGGGACACACAACAACAAATTACATTTGTATAAATTAATAGCCACATTGCAGCTAACTGATAGAAAGAATATTAACCGATAAACAGTTTCCAGTTGAAATAAAAGGGTATTGTAGTATTTGTACCTTCAGATCATCACAATGAAACAAGAAATTCCATTAACCAAACTTGGAGCAACTAAACAAACCAATCCGAAAGCCCCCACACTGTCACATCTGGCGTCCCTCAGGGCTCTGTCCTTGTCTCCTCTTTAATATCTACATGCTCCCCCTTGGTGACATCATCCGCAGACATGGGGTCAACTTCCACATGTACGCGGATGACACCCAACTCTATCTTTCTGCCTCCACCCTCAACTCCAGGACCAACTGCTGTCCTAACAGACTGCCTGTCAGACATCAAGTCCTGGATGAGGGCAAATTTCCTACAGTTGAATGTGAACAAAACTAAGGCCTTCCTGATTGGCTCACACCAGTGCCTTAGCACCTCAGTCTCTGGCAGCATCAACCTCCATGGTTGCACACTTCAACTCACCGCCAGTCAGGACCCTGGGTGTCTTATTCGACCCTCAACTGTCTTTTCTTCCCCACATTCCAAGCCATGACCCGCTCTGCCTTCCCTCACCTCCGTAACATCGCCCGACTCCGCCACTACCTTAACCCTCAGTCCGCTGAAACTCTTGTTCATGCCTTCATCACCTCCAGGCTCGACTATGCAAACGCCCTGCGCGTCGGCCTTCCCAACTCCTCCCTCCACAGCTGCAGATAATCCAGAACTCTGCAGCCCATGTCCTCTCCAGCACCAAACTCCGTGACCCCATCTCCCCCTCTCTTGCCCGACTCCACTGGCTCCCTATCCTTCAGAGGATCCAGTTGAAGATCCTGGTCCTCACATACAAAACCCTTCATGGTCTCACCCCCACCCTACCTCTGTGACCTCCTAACCCCCTACCAACTCGCCCGTTCCCTCCGCTCAGCCGGCTCCGGCCTACTCCATGTCCCCCGACCCACCCACCCCACCATTGGTGGGAGAGCCTTCAGCCACTCTGCCCCCAACCTCTGGAATTCCATCCCCTCAAGACCCTCCTCTTTGACCATGCCATCGGCTACCCCCCTTCCCCTCCACTCCCTTCTCCCCCCCCCCCCCCCCCCCACCGACCCCAGCTCGGGTCTGAAATGCTGTACACTATCCAGC
The DNA here is from genome assembly GCF_018977255.1 of Callorhinchus milii. Classification (NCBI taxonomy): domain Eukaryota; kingdom Metazoa; phylum Chordata; class Chondrichthyes; order Chimaeriformes; family Callorhinchidae; genus Callorhinchus; species Callorhinchus milii. The sequence continues at coordinate 20,216,305 of NW_024704752.1, forward strand.
GACTTGGGACGTCCTCCCGACATGAAAGGCGCTATACAAATGTAATCTTGTTGTTGTTGTTCTCTACTCCCAAACTACCGCCCCATCTCCAACCTCCCCTTCCTCTCCAAGGTCTTGGGATGGGTTGTGCTTCTCAGCTTCGTTACTTCCTCTCCCACCACTCCCTTCTCGAGCCCCTCCAATTAGGTTTCCGTGCTTCCCACAGCGCAGAAACAGCCCTGGTCAAAGTAACAAATGACATTCTGTCCATCTGCGACCAGGGCTCCCTCTGCCTCCTCGTCCTACTCAACCGCTCTGCTGCTTTCGACACCGTCGACCACTCTATCGTCATCTACCGCCTATTCTCTCACCTCAACCTCCACGGCTCTGTCCTTGACTGGTTCAGATCGTATCTCTCACACCTCCTGCACTTCATCTCCTCAAACTGTTTCTCCTCTAGCCCTCGGACCGTCCCTTGCGGTGTTCCTCAAGGCTCTGTCCTTGGTCCCCTCCTCTTCAATATCTATATGCTCCCTCTTGGTGATATCAACCACAGACATGGGGTCAAGTTCCACATGTATGCGGATGACATGTATGCAGATGACACCCAACTCTAACTCTCTGCCTCCATCCTTGACTCCAGGACCACTGCTGTCCTGAAAGAATGTCTGTCAGACATCAAGTCCTGGATGAGAGCTAACTTTCTTCAGTTGAATGTCAACAAGACTGAGGCTCCTGATTGGCTCCCGTCAGCGCCTCCTCACCTCAGGCGCTGACAGCATCACCATCCATGGTTGAACACTCCACCTTGCTAAGCCAGTCCAGAACCTTGGGGTCTTACTTGACCCTCAACTATCCTTTCTACCCCACATCTGCGCCATGACCTGCTCTGCCTTCCCCACCTCTGCAACAGCACCCGTTTCTGCCACGGTCTCACACCACAGGCCGCCGAAACCCTCAGACACGCATTCATTACATCCAGGCTTGACTATGCTAACTAATTGCTTGTTGACCACCCAAACTCCTCCCTCCACAAGCTACAGATCATCCAGAACTCTGCAGCCCGTGATCCTATCACCCCCATCCTCACCCAACTCCACTGGCTTCCCATCACACAGAGTATACAGTTCAAGAACCTGGTCCTCACCTTCAAAGCCCTCCATGGTCTTGCTTCCCCCTACCTCTGCGACCTCCTAACCTGTTCACTTCCTCAGCGGGCTCTGGCCTGCTTCATTTATCCTGCCTCGCTCGCCCCACTATCGGCGGGTGGGCCTTCTGCCACTCTGCCCCAACCCTCTGGAACTCCATCCCGCAGTCCCTCCGTCTCACCCTCTCCCTCGCCACATTCAAGGCCCATTACAAGACCCTCCTCTTTGACCGTGCTTTTGATCTCCCTGCTTTCCCCCCTGCCCTCCACCCTCCCCAACCCCTACCCCCAGCTTGGGTCCGTAACTCTGTCTGTCCAGTGCCTTAAGATGTCCACCCGAAGTGAAAGACACTATACAATGTAATTTTGTTGTTGTTGTTAGGAACAGAGTGTAAATGTTGTGTCCCCCGCTACATGTACACCTGAGTCCTGTAGCTCAGTGGTTAGAGCGCTCGCCTTGCAAGCGAGAGGACCTGGATTCAGTTCCAGAGCAGGGTGAAACTTAGACAATTGGCTGCCGTGTTTCACCCACAGAATATACAGTCAATTTATTTTACAGTGCATCCTATGAAGCACTTTGAGACGTCTCAAAGACTTGATAAGGCACTGTATCAAATGCAAGATTATTATTATTATTATTTCAACACACTTTAGGATTGTGTACTGCTGTAAGTATTGTTGATCAGATAGAGAGTGGGGGACTGTAAGAGGCCAAGTGATCTTCAGCAGTGTTGCTGGTTAAAAGTCAGGTGCCGTGTGATCAAGACAGTATGATCTGTACCACGGGAAGCTGGCAATAGGCAATAAATAGGCACTGGATTTGGTGCTGTCACGGTTCATAGGTTCTGTAAATAATATTTATAGTTCATATGTTTGGGGATGGCTGTCTCTTTAAGAAGGTTTGTGATTTAAACGTGGAGTCCTGTAGCTCAGTGGTTAGAGCACTCGCTTTGCAAGTGAGAGACCTGAGTTCAATTCCAGGCAGAGGGCGAAACCTCGGGCAAGTTTCCTTACTCCACACAGAGCCTAATAATAATCCCTCCAAAACCAAAGACAATAATAAATTGGTCATTTTCAATCTACGACTGTTTGTGGGACATTGCTGTGCGCAATTGGCTGCCGCGTTCGCCCACAAATATACAGTCAATTCACTTTACAGTGTGTTCTGTGAAGCACTTTGGGACGTCCTCCCGACGTGAAAAGCGCTATATCAAAAATGCAAGGATTATTATTATTATTATTATTATTATTATTATAAACATGACAAACCACTTTTATTTAAAATAGCTTTGATGACAAAATCTGAAAATTATCTGAGTAGAGTAGAAGCTTTTAGTGGGAGAGAGGACACAGTTCTTAGAGTGGAAAAAACACTCCACAGTGATGCACTGTTTAAGGGGAGGAGCCAAATTTCCTTATAAGTGAACTCAGTGTTTTCAGTTCTGTCTCTTTAAGTGCAAATCAAGATGCCGTCTTCATTGCCTTATCGCTACCAGGCCGCTGAGTCCAGCAACTACCTGTTTTGTATATTTCCCTACCTCCCCTCCTTAAGAATTTACAGTCTGCATCACTCAGTCCGCCATAATGTAACAATTACTTGGAAATAATATCAAATTGAAATATATATTTTATTAGCTTTCTTTTTATTAAATCTGAAATCAAAAGCCAGAGAAATGTATGAATTCTGCTTCAGAACCACAATGGCAATGTGTGTGCAAAGAATCTGCAGCTAAATCCCCTTCAAAATGTATTGTGATTCACCACTACCGTCTAAACAAACAGTACTAAGCGCTTGTTCAGAGTGTGAAAGGCCGCCTGGGCCACAGTGGCTACATATGCTGCATTTTATTTTGAAACGTGTCTCCTGCCTGAATCCTAATCTACCATTTGCAATTCAATGGACACAATGCTGCTATCAGGACTTGTTGATCCAACTTGTGGTCCAAAAGCTGCCTCTGTGCTTTATACAGTAATGGCAATCTTCATATACGATGGTCATTTACTGAATGTTTCTGTGATTAAGGACGACACTGATGTCTATTCAGTTATGATCAACGTCCAGCACAAATCCAATACAAGATTTTACATCACACATACACTTAGTATTTAAGGACGGTTTAAATTAAACAGTAATTCAATAACCCTCTCAGCCTTGCGATCCCAGGCCTATTAGACTTTTGCATTTTGTTAAACAGTCTATACAGTCTTTTAATTAGGAATTGTGCATGGGAGCCTCAGTATAGCATCACATTGTTTGAGAATTCTACAATTATATATACGCCAAACCAATTCCTGTCTATGCCTATATCCTCTACTACCTACTAGATTATATATGTGCCTATATAATCTACTCCTCGTTTTAATGCTTTAGGTCATAATGTTTATAAATTGTTAGATCTCATTTACATTGAAATGCAATCTTAATGCTAATTTCATCTATATAGGAGTGAATTCCCTGACTTATAAACTGACTCCTGTGTTTCCTGATCCACACACACCCAGAATCCAATTTGCTTGTTATTGATGCCTGTCTGATATTCTCCTTGCCTTTATCAGCTTGTTACTGATATTATTTGCACAACTTCCTCTTTACAACTTTGATATCAGCTTATGTCTATTTGTGCACTTTCTCGCTTCATTTTGCAATACTGTTTTTAATTAGAACAATAAAATTAAAGGGAAACTAAGATGGATAGAGACAGCCGTGTACAAACAGAAAATATAACGTAATTTTTACATATTATATGGAATATTAGGTATTTTGTAAAAGTGGAGTGAGACCACTTTTATTTTGGAGGGACTTGTTGACCAGGATAATGCATTCCTATGATCCTCAAATATATCCCTTAAGATCCCAGTATTGGATCTCAAACTACAATTAGACAACTATGGCACAATCATTTCCAAGTTTTACTACATATGATGTGCCTTAATTCCAAAAGGTGCATTTAAGAAACATTTCTGTCTTGATCCCAATGAAGCTGACTCTACATTGAGTTACAGATCAAACTGATTGGGGTATGGATTCCAGCACAAATAAATGGTGTTGCAGCAATCCAGTGAATCAGTCTTAGACTATCATGAGTTGAACTTTTGCATAAAATGTATTCTAACCTCAAAGGTTGTTTGCACAATGGGGTGAGGTCACTGTACAACAACAACAACAACAAGAATCCATTTATAAAGCGCCTTTCACGTCAGGAGGACGTCCCAAGGCGCTGCACAGTTGGGTCAGGACCCGAGCAGGGGGAAATGGTCAGGGTGAGGGGAGGGAAGGGAGGGAGCGAGGAGGGGGGAAATGGTCAGGGTGAGGGGAGGGAAGGGAGGGAGCGAGGAGGGGGAAGAGAGTCGAGAGGGGAGCTGAAGGCACGGTCAAAGAGAAAGATTTTGAGACCGGCCTTGAAGGAGGAGAGGGAGGAAGCGGCGAAGGCACTGGGGGACGGAGTTCCAGAGCCTCGGGGCTGAGAGGCTGAAGGCCCGACCACCGATGGTAGGGAGGTTGGGGCGGGGGACGTGGAGCAGACCGGAGCCGGAGGAACGGAGGGTACGGGCAGGTAGGTAGGGGGATAGTAGGTCAGAGAGGTAGGAGGGAGCAAGGCCGTGGATGGTCTTGTAGGTGAGGATGAGGATCTTGAAATCAATCCTCTGTGGGATGGGGAGCCAGTGGAGGCGAGCGAGGGTGGGAGTGATGTGGTCCCGAAGCCTGGTGCGGGACAGTACACGAGCTGCAGAGTTCTGAATGACCTGCAGCTTGTGGAGGGAGGTGGCGGGAAGGCCGGCGAGGAGAGAGTTCCCATAGTCCAGCCTTGAGGTGACAAAGGCGTGGACCAGGGTTTTAGCAGCGTGAGGGGTGAGGTAGTGCCGTAGTCTGGCGATGTTCCGGAGGTGATGGAAGGCGGTGCCAGTTGTGGTGCGGATGTGAGGGAGAAAGGACAGCTCAGGGTCGAACAAAACGCCGAGCTTCCTGACTGGCTTTGAGAGGTGGAGAGTGCAGTCTTGGATGCTGATGGTGTCGGCGCCTGAGGTGCGGAGGCGCTGACGTGAGCCAATCAGGAGGGCCTCGGTTTTTCGCACGTTGAGCTGAAGAAAGTTGTCTCTCGTCCAAGACTCGATGTCAGACAGGCAGCTGTCAGGACATCGGTGGTCGTGGAGTTGAGAGTAGAGGAGGAAAGGTAGAGTTGGGTGTCATCCGCATACATGTGGAAGTTAACTCCATGTCTGAGGATGATCACTGTATTACGGAAAGCTGGAGTGAACAAATGAAGATGTTTAGAGAACTTTTTTAACATAGAGGGTTAATAGGACATAAAGGATTAAGCTATCCCAAATCATTTGTTGAATTATAAGTCAGTAGCTTTTAAAAATGGATTACAGAAACATTTGAAAAGGAAAATTTTAAATGAACGTGGGGGAAAAGTCAGAAGATCGGGACTTTTTTGGTCAGCCTGACACATACAGAAACCCATCACCATGCTTAAGAGTATCCAAACTGAACTGAGAATTCCATGCATCCCACCGACACATGGAAATTCTTTTATAATGTTGGATCTAATGCAAGGATTTCTAATCCTCTGACCAAACCTTCAGATCACTTAATCCAACAATTGTGTAAATGTATAATATATATCCTGTGTATATCTTGCTACTGCCAAACAGCTATGCATTTCAAAATGGCTTCTTAGAATCAAAGGAAAAAAATTAAAGATCAATACAACAGAAGCCACATCCTGTTTCCATGGAGTTCCAATGCAAGAGGTTTCACAGATCTATAGAGCGGCAACTTGTATCAATACTCCTACGGCTCATCTTTCTGATTCGATTTTATTTTGATGAGCCGCTACTCCTGATGGCTTTGTCTTAGTTACTCACCATGTTGTGCTGCAGAGCCCGGTTTCTTTAATAAGACATAAATAAAATGCTAATTACGTGCAGGCAGTTTACAATGGATGCCTTTCTCAGGTTATTATGTGGCGCTCAATCAACGGAAGATTTGCACAATATGCAACAAAACAGAATTTAATCTCATCACTGAGTTAGAATACAGAAATAAAAGGCTGAGCAGAATTGAAACATGAAACCATAATACACTATGTATTACCCTTTCCAGTGGCTTGGCTGGTTTGGAGTTAGAGATGTTGTTCATCATATATCCAGACATTCAGACTCGACTGCTCTTTCTCTTGATGAGTTTTATCAGTTCTCAGCCACAATGACAGAATTATAATAATAATAAGAGATTATTACCCCCGGAAACCAATCGACTGCCAATCGACTAAGAACCAGATTCCTACTTCCTGTGAGGCAAACAGAGGCGTATGTGTTGAGTAAGGAAACTTGACAAAGGTTTGGCCCTGCCTGGGAATCAAACACCTAGGGCCTCTCACTTGCAAGGCAAGTGCTCTAACCAATATAAATTACACAGTCCACAAATATAGTCACCTCACTTTAGAGTATATCACTTTGAGATGTCTCAACAACGTGATAAAGTGTATATCAAATGCAAGGATTATTATTATGTGAAAACAAATCAAGAAAAATGACCACTGCAGTTGAATTTTCACTAAATAGTAGGTGGTACCAACTAATCATTTCATTCCTTTCCTCAAAAACAATTATCACTTACATTTTGGATACACCAAGACAGTAGAAAAAGAGGATGTAGGTTGCAAAGGGCAATTTCAGGACAGTAGAATGAGATCAAAAGGACCGAAGGGCTTCTTCAATTGACCTAATTTTGTGGTCTTATCAAATGTGACTACTGCTGATTCATATTACTGCAACAACTTCCATAGATTTCCATTGAAAATGAGCAATAACATCAACAACAAAATTATGTTTATAGAGCACCTTTCATGTCAGGAGGATGTCCCAACAACAACAAAATTACATTTAAAGAGCACTTTCATGTTGGGAGGACGTCCCAACATGATTATATTAAGTGGCTCATGCTCTAAAATTAATATCAATATTCATTCAGTCTATTAATCATTGGGATGTGGCATCAAATAAAACGGTTTGTTTAAGCAGCGGGCCATGTTAAATTTAGTATTGGCTCTGTGCCAATATAAACACAAATGCTTTTTTGATCCAGTTGGGTCCTGCTTGTTTATTTTTTGCCATCACACTGTTCTGTTAGGGCACTTAAAGAAAATAGATATGGTCACAGTCATAACTACATGTTCTCACATCCATCCACATCAGAAAGAACATGACAATATAAATTCCACAAGGATTGCTTCATGTTTTAGATTTACAATTTAAGACCCATTTCTGGTAACATGGTAATCACAAAGAGTCCCCAATTTGATTTTTTAAAAAGAAAATACAACTCTTGACAAGAAATTGTTCTCATTCATGATGGATTAGAGTGACTTGCCCATGTTTAATTTACAAAACAAGCAGTTATTCTCAGAGGTATATCGATGGCCACGTCTTCAGCCACTAATGCCCAAAAGTTTTGGAACTCTCTCACCCAAGCCCTCCGCCTTGCCCCCTCCTTCCCCTCTTTTAGATCATGACTGAAAATCTTCCTCTTCGAGCGCACTTAGTTGCCTCCTCCCCCCCAGCTCGGTGTCAGGCTCTGAGACTCTGCCCCCCATGAAGGGTGCAAATGCATACAAGTTGTCGATGTTTGTAGAAGGTAATACAATATCAGTTCACTCGATCAGTCCAGTGTAAAGCCAACAGCTTGGATTGTCCTCAAGAATAGTTAAGAGGTAAAATCAATCGCTTCATTCAAATTTGAGCTGTTATTGTACATGCAAATATCCATCGTGATTTGAATAAACTGCCATAAACATTTCTAGCAGAGATCTGCTGCATTTAACTTGTAATGGCAAGTCCCGCGTGCCCCCCCCCCCCCATCCCACCCGCCACATATACACACACTCCCTTTCTCTTACTCCCTGTACAAAATTGTTTTCTTTCCAGTGAGCTGATGGAAAACTAACCGTTGTGGCTGAGAAAATTACAAGGGATGTATTCTTAAGGATATTGAAATAATGCTGTACGCAATTGGTGGTCGCATTTCACCCACAAAATACACAGTCAATTCACTTAACAATATATCCTGTGAGGCTCTTTGAGATGTCTTGAAGATGTGATGAGGCACTACATCAAATGCAAGGATTATTATTAGTATTAATATTATTATTAAGTGCCTTTAGCTGCTGGTCAATGTTTCACTAGCACATTGATGTAGAAACAAGAAATATAAGAAATCATCTAGGGTTCATTCCTGGGCCTGTTGCATAACAGGAGATCAAGGCATTGACACCACAGAAGTTGTTGTCAAATTGCTTTCTTTTGGAAGCTCTTAAGGAGGTGAGCCTAGCTGCTTTGTGTATACCTCCGTGATAGAAGTTGCCATGGGTTTATCTGACAATTACTTCCATCATGTGTTTCTCTTACTTTATCGGATAGGAAACATAGAGAACTAGAAAACTTGCTATGACTAATCATAGTTTGAGTTTGGGACAATAATAATAATCTTTGCATTTGATATAGCATCTTTTCACATCTTCTCAATGTCTCAAAGCGCTTCACAGAATAGACTGTAAAGTGAATTTACTGTATATTTTGTGGGTAAAACACGGCAGCCAAATGTGCACAGCAGTGTCCCATAGACAGTCGTGGATTGAGTAACCAAATTTTTTTTGAAGGAATTATTATCCCCCAGTAAAGCAATTCGCCAATCAACTAACAGCTGGATTCCTACTTATTGCTAGGTAAACAGAGGTGTGTGAAGTAAGGAAACTTGTCCAAGGTTTCGCCCTGCCTGGGAATTTAACCCAGTTCTCTCACTTGTGAGGCGAATGCTCTAACTACCGAGCTACAGGACTCCAAGCTTTGGGAGTTATCTTGGAGTTGTTCTGTTTGCTTGCTACAGCAAAGTTGCCATTGTATGCTTGTAATCTCTATGGCTGACAAGACCATGACTGCCTTAATATTATCTGCCTTGAGGTACTTGCAGCTATCTCTGGTTATTGCTTGCAATATTCGTGTGTCAGCCTGGCTTAGTGGTAGCATTCTTGTCTCTGAGTCAGAAGGTTGTAGGTTCAAGGCCCACTTCGGGACTTGGAATCACATCGTCTAAGATGGCATGATCCCATGGTGCTGTTCAAAGAGAAGGGGTTCTGGGCAGCAAATTCTCCAAATAAAATTGGTCACGTGCTGTTTATAGCTGTGTGCAAACTGGCTGCCACATTTTGCCAACAAAATACACAGTTAATTCACTTTACAGTATATCCTGTGAAGTGCTTTGAGAAGTCTCATCGACGTGACAACAGGCTGTTATCAAATACAAGGATTATTATACAGTGGATGACTGATATGAAGCACTGGTACAAAGTTTCAAAGTAACAATTTCATCACTACTCCCACAGTTCCATTCGCAAAGGAGGTTCCTCTGTTCACCATTTCACAAAGTTTATGTTATTCCCAAAAGAGCTCTAACTTCACCTGACGCTGCTTCCAAAGTGCTACATTCTGCTCCTGTATGACCTCCCAATTACGTTACACAAGACATACACTTCAATGTCTGTTTGTGGGACATTGTTTTGTGCAATTTGAGTGTGGGTATGCTTGTAAAATCAGAGTCTGTTCACTTGAGTGTAAATCCTGTGAAGCGCATTAAGATGTTCTTCCTGACATGAAAGGTACTATATCAAATGCAAGGATTATTATTATTTTCCAGGTGCTTTTATCTATTTTTTAATCAGTGTCTACATGGCCGTTAGTGCATAATTGTCTGTAAAGGTCAAGAGCATAATTTATTGTTGATTATAGTGCTTACCACAAATTATTATAAATGTGTTGTGATTGCAAGTATTAATTTGCTGACACTAAGTAATGTTGCTGTGGACCCCAAAAAGATATTTTTGGTACAGTTGTGACTGACCACAAAGTCCCCCCTCCCTCACCCTTTCATCACAAGTTACCATCACAAATCAAACCACTGGCACTTATGTAGTGCTCTTTCGCCAGACTACGGCACTACCTCACCCCTCACGCTGCTGAAACTCTGGTCCACGCCTTTATCACCTCAAGGCTGGACTATGGGAACTCTCTCCTCGCCGGCCTTCCCGACCCTCCCTCCACACTGCAGGTCATTCAGAACTCTGCAGCTCGTGTACTGTCCCGCACCAGACACCGCGACCACACCACACCCACCCTCGCTCGCCTCCACTGGCTCCCCATCCCCCAGAGGATCGAATTCAAGATCCTCACCCTCACCTACAAGGCCATTCACGGCCTTGCTCCCTCCTACCTCTCCGACCTACTATCCCCCTACCTACCTGCCCGTACCCTCCGTTCCTCCGGCTCCGGTCTGCTCCACATCCCCCACCCCAACTGCCCTACCATCGGTGGCCTTCAGCCTCTCAGCCCCAAGGCTCTGGAACTCTATCCCCCAGTGCCTTCGCCGCCTCCTCCCTTTCCTCCTTCAAGGCCGGTCTCAAGACCTTTCTCTTTGACCGTGCCTTCAGCTCCCCTCTCGACTCTCTACCCCCTCCTCGCTCCCTCCCTTCCCTCCCCCCACTCTGACCATTTCCCCCTCGTTCGGGTCCTGACCCAACTGTACAGCGCCTTGGGACGTCCTCCCGACGTGAAAGGCGCTCAATAAATGGAATCTTGTTGTTGTTGTTGTTGTTATAGCGAGATGTGTGTCGGAGAGCTTAACAGTGATGTGGTTTGATGTTGAGCTGGAAAGAGAGGGGAGGTGACCTAAAACATGTCTTCAAGGAAAATCCATATGTGATTTGAAGACGGACAAAGAGGGGGCAAGACAAAAGGATGAGTCAGGGAGTTCCAGAGATTTGGGACATAGTAGCTAATACCAAAAATAAGTTTCAATATTATTTTGTTATGTGGATAGCATATTGTGTTAGCAGACACGTTAGCAGTTCAATGTGGGATGAGCCAGTGTGTTTCTTCTGGAGATCAACTAAATTAATCTGAATCCCTGCCACTAGCCTGAGTCCAGTTCCTTCTTATTAATAAACCTGTGATGCCCCTTAGGAAACCTTACCAAAGCATAAATTGTCCCTTGCTGCACTATTGTACAGGGAAGAAAGCATTAAAATGTTAATTTCCAAAGCTCCGTCCTTTTCGTACCAATAAGACTTGTTACAAAAAAAGTTCCAAAGCATTTTTGCTTTAAGTCGTCTCCCCTCCTACAACAACTGCAACACCCCCCGAGGAACAGCTGCAACTGCCCCTGGGCTACTAGATACAGTGAGTGACGACTGTACACAGTGAGTGGCTAATGGGCACAATCCCGGGAACCCGCACTTCCGTGTTTTGAGAACCACCGCTCCCGCGTCAGAGCCCTTGATTGACAGTCCGACCCTCCCCCCGCCCACTCACGGTGACTGACGTGCCGCTCCTCCAATCACGAACTCGGAAATCCAGAATTGTCACCGCCCACTATCGTGACGTCACTTACCCAATCGGCGGAGAGAGAGGGCGTGACGCTCCGCCCCTCATCACCGCCCACCAATCACACGGCGCCGACACCCAAAGTCGGGCCCCGCCCCCGAGGGGCAGTTTCATGGTTTCGCTGCTTTAGTGAATGTACGTGAGGGGGAGGGACCTGCGGGGGGGGGGGGAGCTGCGGGGGGGGGGGGGGAGCTGCGGGGGGGGGGGACTGCGGGGGGGGGGGAGCGGGGGGGGGGACTGCGGGGGGGGGGGAGCTGCGGGGGGGGAGCTGCGGGGGGGGGGGGGGAGCTGCGGGGGGGGGGGGAGCTGCGGGGGGGGGGGGGGGAGCTGCGGGGGGGGGAGCTGCGGGGGGGGGGAGCTGCGGGGGGGGGGGAGCTGCGGGGGGGGGGGGAGCCTGGGGGGGGGGGGGGGGGAGGGAAGCTGCGGGGGGGGGGAGCTGCGGGGGGGGGGGGGGGAGCTGCGGGGGGGGGGGGAGCTGCGGGGGGGGGGGGGAGCTGCGGGGGGGGGGGAGCTGCGGGGGGGGGGCGGGCCCTTATTAATAATAATAATCGTGGCATTTGACACAGCGCCTTATCACATCGTCGAGACGTCTCAAAGTGCTTCACAAGAAATACTGTAAAGTGTAGTGACTTGTATATTTACGGGTGAAACTTCTCTTTTTTCCCTCCTGCAAAGGGAGAGAGTGGGGGGAGAGATGGGGTGGGGGGAGAGAAGTAGGAGAGAGGGGGAAGAGGGGAGGAGAGAGGAGGAGGGGGGAGAAAAGAGGGGGGAAGGGATGGGGAGAGGGAGGGAAAGAGGAGGAGAGAGGGAGTGGGGAGGGAGAGAGGTGTAACGTGAGGCGGAGCTCAGAAGCGGTGACGAGGTTTGGTATCAAATACCCAGTGAGCGGCAGTGAGGAGCGACTCGAACTCATTGTTCGCTGTTTGCTCTGCAGCTCAGAGCGCTCTCTCCTCTGTTTGTCTCTCCTCTGTGTCTCTGTGGTTTTACTGCCCCAATCCCCCCCCCTCCATCCATCCATCTTCGCACTTTGCCAGTTCCTCTTTGCTTTTTTTCTCTTTCTTATTTTCCATTCTTTCCTTTTTAAAGCAACCGTCTTTTCAGCTGCAAAACCAGAAGGATAATAAGGGGAGCAAGTCAGAAAGAGTGACCAACAAACAACCTTTTCTTTTGGTTCTTACAAACGCGGAGCAATGTCAGACACCAAGATAGAGACTGCCACCGAGGCTCCCTCCCCCGCTAAGGTAACTCAGTCACACACACACTCACAGTCACACACACCCACACATTGTCTTGTGTTCGCGAACAACAAAAAGAATGTTTGCAAAGTGCAGCGGCGGGGATTCAAGTTGAGATGATTGTAGAAACCGGTCAGTCGGTCTCTCGCTTATTTTGTGCTGTGGCGGCGGGACTGGGATGTGTTGCAAAAAAGGGTGAAACGGGAATATTGGACCGAACTGATTGTCTGTGTGTGTCTCTGTGTCTGTCTCTATGTGTCCCTATGTGTCTGTCTCTGTGTGTGTGTCTCTATGTGTCTGTGTGTGTGTCTATGTGTCTCTATGTATCTGTCAGTCTGATGCAAACTGTTAGGAATAGGAATCGCCACTGACGATGACCGGTGGAAAGTTAACGCTTTTTGACACGGTTTGTTCCTCTTTTTTTCCACTCTTCTCTTTCTATTCAACCTCTCTCCTCTCTTTCAAACCTTTCTTTTTTTCTCTCTTTCTCTTCAGTCTCCTTTCTAAACTTCTTTCTCGCAACCCCGTGTGAAGGGCGCTGTATAAATGTAAGTTGTTGTTTCTCTTCCACCTCTCTCGCAGTTCTCTTTTGGTAGAAGGACCAACAAAGTAGTAAAGAAGTGGGTTTAGGTTGGGGGGGAGAGAGAAATCGGCTGTCAAAAGAGCCTGAGAGGTGGTTGTTTCTCCGTGAAACCACGGGATGGGGAGGGGGGGAGAGAGTTAAGATCTCGGGCTGTGTTGGAGGTAAGTGAAGTTGGGAGTTTTTTTTAGATATAAATGCCGTGCGTTTGAGGAGAGAAAGCGCGTCTTTGTTTCCCTTTGCGGGGATCCAGTCCTCTCTCTCCTCTTCCCCCATTCCCACTCTCATTTGATCTGACTGTGAAACAGAGAGACACTTTATATAAATGTATCTGTTTTTTATAGAACTCATGGCTTGAACTCGGTCGTGTTTTTCTTTCTTTCTCCCACCCCTCCATCTGTCTCTCTCTGAATCTTTAAAGAAAAACATTAAAGGTGATGGCGTCTCTCCCCGCGAGTAACTCAATATTGCAGCAACATCGAGAAACCCGCGATCTCTCCCTCTCTCCGCGCACCTTTGTCGCCTCTCTGTGTGTGTGTGTATGTTTTTCTTTATTTCTTTTCTTTTTATTCCTTTCCTCCCGGATTTCTATTGAAATGAGAAGCCCTTAATTTGGCGCCAGAGATGACCTTCACTCGTGTGTCAGCCCGTGGATAGTGTCGGCCTCTCTGGCTCTCTGTACACATTGCCGAGGGTCAAGTTGGGAGTTTGTTTGTTCGCCTCTATGTTGACTGCGCGTCCAGTTTTATCGGCATTAAAACATCACCTCCTTCATTCCTCTCCCCCCCCCCCCCACCCCCTCACAACCCCCTCCCCTCAGTCTGACCTGCATCATCTGTTCATTCACACAGCGTTTACGTGAGACCAGAGGGAGTTATTTACTTTAAAATATTTCGCGTAGTTTGTGATCATGGTGAACAAATAAATCGATGACTTTGTTTGGTGCCCATCTAACGCACGCACTGTTTTTAGGAACATTTTAATGAGGTTGTACATGTTTGGCAATTTTGTGTTCAAAGTTATTAAACCGAGGTTTGATGCGTTTCATTTCATTACATTATCGTTTACCTCTACTTTCTCTCCTCCCCACCCCCACCCTAATAAAAGAGACCTTTTGGTTATTAGCTGCCGACATACAGAGGAAGGCTTTGATGGGATCATGTCGCCTCCTCAATAGGTTCAGATGCTCCGCGTCTCCTACTCTCTCGCTTTCTCTTGATATTTTTTCTCGGAAAGAGCCGGGGTTTGAGAGTGAGAGGAAGTCGAGTTTGACTTGATATCGTTTGTGTTACGTGTGTGTTTGTGTGTTTTTAGATTAAACTTTTTATATTTTTATCTATCGCTGGCTTTGTTCCCAAACTGATTTGGGGAAAAAACAACCCCCAAAGGATGTCATTGGGGGATCATGTTTTTGACCTTTTAGCAAAAGGGGGGAAGGATGCGCGGGGCCGAGGGGGGAGAGAGAGAGAGAGATGGGACCTGGCAATATGTGGTTGTGGCGTGATGTTGTCTGTAAACGGATAAGGATAAAGCGGATAAAGATTAGGGAAGAATTTAATAAAAAAAGTGAGTCCAGATCGGGCAGCGTAAGGGAGGGCGGAGAGGATCACATTAAGGAGGGAACTCGGGAGATTTGGGGGAGGAGAGAGAGAAATATCGAAGACTTTGGAAGCAGCAAATCCCTAACGTGGGTTGATGTTATTGGATGAAGCAAAGCTGTTTTTTTCAGATTTTCCATTTTGTTATTGGGGCGGATTCTTTCTTTATATAAAAGGCAACTTTTCCTAAAAGCCTTTATTTCGGTTTCAAGCCGCTTCAACTGTGTGCGTGTTTCTGTTTGTATGTACTGTATATATTTGTTTATATATGTATACTGTATGTATATATATATATATACCGAAGGAAAAAAAACATTTCGGATTCGCTACAGTCGAGCGAGAGAGAAAATAGCCATTGAGTCGGTGGAACGAATGTTTAATTTAATTGTCCAATTACTTGCACATTGTTCAATTGCAATTAATGCTGGAGATGCAAAGCGCCGAGTTGTGTACATGTCCCGCTGGGCTGAGGTTAGACCGAGACAATAGGGGCACACAATGCCCTGTGGCTTGGAAACGACCTACATTTAATCGGGACAAAGCGACAGAAGGGCAACACCTCGCGATGGCATTGGGGGGAGGAAGGGCGGACGCATCAAAGCCATTTTACGGGGGGGGGAGAAAAGGAAAGCGCTTAAAGGTGCCATTGATGGTGATATTTTTTATTGAAATAAGATTAGGGTTACTTTGTGGAAGGGTTTTTATTTTAGATGGCACATATTATTCTATGCGACAGTTTCGAAGGGCTTCAGAACCTTTGAGGCAGAACCTTTTTCGATATAAAACTGATTTTTATCTAATAAATTTATTTGAAGCAGTCATTGATGGCTTTTATTTCAATCTGAATTGACATGTAGGCAGTAAAATTGAACTAGACGAAAAAAACTATTTCGTAAAGCAAACAGTGTTCACTTACACTTGCCCCTACTTCTATTTCCAGGAACTCAAAGGTGGAAAAGCAGCAGAAACTGAAAATGGCAAGGGTGATAAACCGGCCAATGGAAAAGCTGTAAGTTGCTGAACCATTTGCCTTCGGTATTACCTTCTGGACAAGTGTTTTTTTTGGTCAAATGGGTGATGTCATGCTTTTTTCCTGCCTTGGACATGATGCCCATATTCCAATAAGCTGCCCTGATCTGACTTGGCTTTTTTCCCCCCCAATTCACTTTGATCAGGAGAAGGAGAATGGAGAACGGGAAGTTGAGGAAAACACAGATGAGGTAGAAGATGAAGAAAGTGAAGATGTTGGTGAGGAAGATGAGGAGGAAGATGAGGAAGAAGGTAAGCCTTTATGTCTTCCTCTAGATTCTTCAGGTGTCTTTGTGAGGAGCATACACGGATGTTGAAGTGAGTGGTGAACGTGTTGGATTGACTTGGGGCAAAGATATTACCAAAAAGAGTGTCCCATTTGCACAGGTCTGAAGTATGGGCTTCATGAATCCTTGATAAGAACTGTGTCCCTTCTATTTGCAAGACTAACATATCAACATTTTCTTTTAATCCCCAGAGGGGAGGGTAGGATGTGCAACATTCCTGGCTGGAGTCTTTGTGGCACTGTAATTGCAGTGGGGAGGTATGATTCAGTGATTTTCAGCCCCTCCCTTGCAGGGATCTTGTAGGAGTTTCCAGTTGGTGTGTCCTATTGCATTTCTTGTTTGTTTCCATTTGTCTAACTGAAAAATGTGCATTCTTGTGGTCTCTACAGTGACTCCAGTGGCCAATTGGGAGAATAGCAGAAGTTTACAAAGTGCGATTGGAATTGGAGTGCTCTTTGTGACCAGTGGTATTGCACAGAGCAGATTGAGACTTGGACGAAATGAAATGGCTGCAAGTCAATGGACCACACATTGTTTTTTTTCACAAACAATGAACAATAGTCAAGATTATATTCTTGAATTTTTCAGACGTCTCATATGCAGGGTTCATTGTTCCTAAACAAGGCTGATTTTACCCTCAAATGAGAGTATGAGGGAGTCCGAAATAAGTTTCAAATGAAATGTGGTTATTGTACAAATGATTACCCATCGAAAGGACACATTTCCTGTACTTATTTTAGGATATTAAACAGACAACTTTCTTTCTCTTTTAGATGAGGAAGGCGATGAGGACGAGTGTGAGTCACCTGCAGCGAAACGGGCGGCTGAAGATGATGAGGTAACTTGTTTCCAAATATATTGTTTTCAATACAAAAAAACACAGAAAATAACCTGCTTTCTTTACCCACTTGTTCAGCTTCACAGCTTGTGGAATCGTGCCATAGGTACCATGACCAGTAAATCCACATGAAAAGTGACTAAATCTGCTTCTCTCTCATTTCTCCCTTCCCCCTTCCCCATCCCCTTCACACTTGTATAACTCTTGATAAAGTGAGTATGGAAAGTAAGAACTTCAGACCTAATATGTCAGTCCTTTGCTACAATGTGGTCGTTCAGTGATGTTTTATTTTTTTTAAAAGTGAGAAAATACACCAATTCTTACAGCTCCAATTTTTTCCGATTCCCCCCAGGGCAAGGTTGAAACCAAGAAGCAGAAAACAGATGGTGCTGACTAAACTGCATTTCCATCCACATTCTACCCCCACCCACCCCCCCATTTTTCTGTTGGAAAAAGTGGTCACCATTAAGTAGTGTACACCAGTACAAGAAAACTGCAGGATTTTTAAAATAAACCATAAAAATTACTAAGAATTCATGGCCCTACTTTCTTAAAATCCTAAAGGAGAATTTGTTTGTATTTTTATTTACATTTTATATTTTTGTACATACAGTTGGAGGTCAGCCAATTTAAACCATGATCTCCGGCGACCAAACAGGGCTTTGATATTCTTCTGTAAAACAGACTTTTACTGGTGGTTTGACCACATCATGACCACATTATCTTAAAGGTAACCTGTAAAAACAATTAATCTGTGCATTCCAATAACCTTGTGTATGTACTTTAGCTGTACTATAAGTAGTTGGTTTGTATGAGGTGGAAAGGCCAAAGATCAAGGTTTTGTCTATGAAATACTGTCCATTATGGCCTATTGTATGTGTGAAACAGTTTGTCCAATAAACCGGAATTTTATTTTGCTGAGTTTTTCTGATGAATCGTCTCCTTGAGATTATTTTTTTGAAAAAAAAGCATTTTCTAAGGAACACCTTGCAAAGGGGGCGTCGGAGGGAGGAGAGAAAACAGGCATTTAGGTGGGAATAATATTAAACTCATTTTGGTTTTCCAGTTTGTTAATTTTAATGTTGAGAAAGAAGTTCAATGAACCTGGATAGGAAAATGAAAAAAATGGTAAGTAGATGGATGGAGGGGATAGATTTACACTCGCAGACTGTTCATGATTTTTATGGACTCTATTTTCAACCAGATTTGATATTTGTATAGCGCATTTCTCTTCATAGTCCTCCAATCCTGGGAATACTTCATTGCCATGCGCATTCTTTGAACGTCGAGTAATAGCTCATTTTAAACTGAAGTGAGCTTTTGTGGTATGAGCGATGCAGCCAACAGTATCATCAGTGAGTTTGTGTTTTAAGCCAATATAATAAGTTCTTCCATCTAATTGTTAAAACCAATTGACTGAATTATGATTCTTTTTGATCAGAGAAATTGTCAATTGCTGGAAGTTTGATTTCACAGCTTCTACCTGCGTGCTCATTTGTCAACCATTACCACTCTGTTTTAATAAACATTCTATATATTTGCTGCTTTGCATTGCTGCACAACATTGGCACCATAAGGTGCTTTATTCCTGCCATGCACCACACTTACTTATTGAGTTGGCTTGAAGTTTGTTCCAATACCACTCGTTTGTCAGATGCCCTCCTTAATTGCCTTTAATAGGAAGTGGGTAGTTGAAACAGAATGAATATATCCCTGATATAAGACTTGACACAATGAATTGATTACATGAAGCCCATAAATAGCATTTTCAGTATGAGATGAGCTAGTCAAGGTTTCCAAGTGTACATTCACACATCTGTTTATGATAGAATAGGATTGATATTCAGCAGTTTTTAGTCACAATAAAAATACTTATGATGTATCAGAAGAATATGATTGCCAAAATTTGTAAGCATCTGTGTTGCACAATGAATAGAATCATCTGTAAATTACAAAAAGGTGTATTGTGGTTTGTTAGTAATATTGAGTGGATTTCATGCAGTGCACATGCAGGTAAGGTTTGGAAATGTATGCAGTAAGGTAACTTTGTAACCATAACTCAACTCTAATAATAAACACCACATTGCAAAAAAAAATCAAGTGCTGATATAATAAGTAAATTATTTAGTAAACGTGCCAAGAATATGTGTGCAATTAGTCAGTTGGAATATTACTGCTTGCTCATTTTTAAAGAATGTACCATGAGAAACAGACCACTGGTTGGCATCCGGAAGCCTGTAACAAGAATTTACATTTGCACTTTCAGATTCACTGCATAATTTTAAACTGCAGTTGTGTGGCTGCACTAAATAGCGATACAACTTTCTAATCTGTACCTCAGTCCCTGGTCTTAAAGAAACGCGAAATACTGCTCCAAGGGCACTGAGGCCCATTGCTACAACACCAACTTGCATTTATATAGAGCCCTTCATGCCGGGTAGCGTCCCAGAGCGCTACACTCACCTAACTCAGCTTGGACAAACTGCAATTTTCCAGTCTGGGCCAAACTAGTGCTGCACTGGGTGATGCCTTCATCCAACTAGATGTATAGCTTTCCATACTCGTTCAGAATGCATGGATAGTTGAGTATTACAAGGATATTTTAAAACCCAGCATAAGCTTATCACTACAATATCACAAAGAAACCTTGCAGTCAATCACTTATGGTCCTTCAAACCTTTACAGTCTGAATCCCGTTCCCTGTTGCATTAAAAATGTTGCCTTTCCCAGCACTTCTCGGTGATTGCCCAGCTTATAATATTGCCACAATGTCATATTTGTACTTTCCGTTAGAAATTTCGGCTCTTCAACTGCAGTGTTATCAGGCCTGATTGTGAGAGTAAACACTAAGCTTTCCCCGGTTGGTGTAAAGTCTGTGCCATATGAACAAATGTGCAGTTGCTAATTTCTTTCCCTGCTTTTAGATACTTTAAAGCCATTTTAGGGTTTTCAAAAATACTGCTGGGTTTTAAATCGTTGCACAGCTACCATAATCCAGAGTGAAATAAGAGTCTAAATTACACAAGTAGTCTAAATATAATTGATATCAGACGAAACCATTGCCAGAACCAATTCAAAGTCATGCTTCTTTGATGGAAAGGAAATGTGGCTCCATAGACTAATTAATTGAGTTTACCCATAGGCAATAGACACTGAATGTCTAATTAACCTTCCCCAAAGTGGATTATTCCACGTGATTTACTCGTGTCAGGTTGGCTTAGATAGCAATCTCGCCTTCGGGTCAGAAGGTCTTGAGTTCAAACCCCTCCCCAGAACCTGAATTTGTGGAATTCTCTATCCCAGAAGGCTATGGATGCTTAGTCCTTGAACATATTCAAGACTGGGGTTGATAGATTTCTAAAGGATAGAGGGATTAAGGGATTCGGGGATAGGGTGGGTAAATGGAATTAGGTTAGAAGATCAGCCATGATCTTATTAAATGGCGGAGCACAGGCACGAGGGGCTGAATGGCCTACTCCTGCTCCTACGTCTTATGGTCATATGCTCTAACCTAAGTTCATAATCTAGGATAATACATTGAAGCAGTAAGGAGGGTGTATTGCAATATTTGAGATGCTCTTGACATGAGACCTTAAACCAAGGCTGATTCAAGTGGATGTTAACACTTGCATTTGATATATCATGTAACTGAAATATTGAAGTGCTTCTCAGGGTATAGTGTAGAATGTAGTGACTATTTTGTAGGTGAGGGTAGTCCTACCCTTTTCCTGTATTTAAAATATCATTTTTTATCGTCTTATTTTGATTCAACAACTTTGCTTCAATAGAATAGTTACATAATTGTAACAATAGGACGGTAAGAGCAACTTTACCTTCAGCAACTTTTGATCTGAAGATCAAAAAAATGTGAGTGTGACACAGAACATGATGAAATGTCACATTCTTCACAGTGTCACAGGATTATTATTATTATTGTCTTTAACAGCATATTAGAGCCTTTTGTGAAATTTCTTAACACGACCCACTTGTGATGTGTTTCATGTTACCAGTCCTTCTGGACAGTGGGTCCAGTAAATCATGTTAGATGACTGAGTGCTATATAAGTTCATAGCCCAAGCGTGAATTTCAGCATGTCAAGAGCAGACTCTGAATATTGTATTAAATTATCGAAAACTCCTCTTCCTCATCAATTAAGTTCAGTGTTAGTTTCAATTATAAGTTTATTTTTAATTCTTTCAAGTTTCTTGTGTAGGTTGAAAGTGAATGAACTTTAAGCAGTTCTTAATGCAAGTTCAAGAAGCTAGATCCTTTTTGGTGGGAGAGATTCAATGGTGGGGGGGGAAGCTGGGTATCTGAAAAGATCTTCTTTATACAGTTGTTTGAATTAAAGAATATATATATATGAATAGATATGAACAAATTTTCAATACAAAAGTCACACTCAGTCTCCACACACTCACACCACACATTCAGTACTTTTTTTTCATAAAATCACTTTCACAAATACATTTCCTGATATCATTTAATCCATTCTGTGTAGTGACAATTAGAACTTTAGCTTCATCAGAAATAAAATGCCCGTGTTGGTAGTGGAAACAATAAATGAATCATTATGTTATTGAGCTTGAAGGTTTTGGGAGCAGTGTGGACCATTAACTGTTGGCTTAATTTATGTAGCTAATGTGATCATGTAATAACATTAAGCGATTCTCCCTGCAGCAAAGGTGTAGCTAACTTTGAAGTAAAAGATATTTTAACTTTTCTTATTAATGTGTATCCGACCATTAAACTGTTGCTGTCTGGCTGCAATTTGTGTTAAATTGTGTCTCGCTGCACATTCCTGTAAAACCAGAAAGGGTGGCTTACAAAATAAAATGAGCAGTCACTGCACAAAGCAAGACATTCTGGGTGTAGGCATAATTCATACTTAATTGCTCAATGGAATTTTTACACAGAATATGGCTGCAACACAAATGATTGTTATTTTATGAAAGGTTACATTGTAATTGCAAATATATAAAAGAAAATGACCCATAAATTAAAAGCGCTATGGACAAGTCTTCTGTCGTTCCTTTGCAGGGAGATGGCCCTATTGGATCACGTTTTAATGATCCCGTACAAGACATATTATACAAAACACAAATTGGTTCAGATTTGATTTCTGTCAAATTCAAATTGATTAACAATGTGGTTCTCTTTTATAGCCTTTTATCAATGCTGTGCCTGGTTCTCAGCACAATGATTTACTGATGTCAATACTTGCGGATGTGATTTACTTCCTTGAATCTTTGAGCTAAAGGTGCTGTAACTTTGCACAGCTTCAAGTCAGTTTGTGTCTCCTACAGGCTCTAACACTCCCTAATTCTCTTGTCAAGGAGGATTGGGTTATCCATGGGTATTGTCACCAGGTAGCTATAGCTGATGTCTAAAAATGCACCACAAAGACTTGTATTTTTGTAGCACCTTATCATGTCAATGTCTCAAAGTTTTACAGTATCAAGTGTGGTGCTTCTATTGTCAAATGGTGCAATTATTTTGGGAACAGCAAGTTCCTATAAACAGCCAGGAGGTGAACGATCAATTCAATTTGGAAAACTGTTTGCCAGGACGACTACCAAGAAAAACTCCCTTTCTTTTCAAATAGGGCCATGGGATTGTTAATGACTGCCTACCCATCGCATACATTTCATATAATCCTCAATTTCCTTTGCTCAGAGGCTCAAACTGGCATCCACTACAGTTCTTGCTTAAATGTTAGACTCTAACAACTATTTGGGAACATACCTTGTGTTTCATTTCAACTGTAACATTACCGTAGGAATGCTTAGAGAACATTTGTGTTGCGTCCTTTAGTGCAGTCTTGTGACATTCTGTCCTGTTTACATTTTCACTAAAATTGATTGGTAACAGGTAGGTGCATTCTGATTATTAAAAGAAATACCGTCACTGATGGACAAGGTGTGTTTAATATTTTCAATCTACAGTCTTGAGAGTAGGTTCCGCGGTTGGAGAAGAGAAAGATGATGCTTCCAGTCCTTGGTAATGTGTCGATTTGGGATTATGGTATATGCCTGAGGTCTGTTAAACAGTCTCTAATATGTCTGAGGCTCTATTAAACAGCATTGAATGCCAGGATGCCTAATTGACGTTTTTCTAATATCTATGTAATTGAATCAATTTTTTAAAAAAAATCTATCAAATGCTCATCCTCAATTCAATGTCCTGTATTCTGGTACATTGCAGCAAAAATGTGTTTTTGTAACCTTTTACCTCTGCCTCTGTTGTGTGCACACAGGTTATTACACCTTCTCTATCCTAACTTCAAATTGAAGTTACAATCTGCCTGGATCTTTTCTTATTAAAATGCCTTTGCAAAGTCAAAAATGCCATCTCCAAACAAATTTGTCTGCAGTGGAAGGGATTAAACAGACATACAGTATATTTCATTTCCCACAATTGTAGGACAGAAGTACTTTGCATAAAAGCGCTTCTTTACCTAGAGATTAGTCAGCTGGTGAAAAGCTAATAGAGGTCGTGCCAGTTGATTCCTTTAACAAAACAGCTGGAGGGTTCTAATGCAGAGGTGGTAAGGTAGGTTTTCTGGCTGAATGTCTCTGATTCTGTGGCAACTTTGTTGTGCCTAGAATGGGAAAATCCCTTCCTCATTGCAATTATCAAAGTCATTCATTACATAGAGTTGCAAAAAAANGTTTCATCCCACACAACAATCTGAACACAGGTGCAGTTTGTAATCTGTGAAGCTGAGCATTTTTTCAGTTGCAGAGTCATGAATTTAAGCAGGTGGTGAAACACTGGTTTCCTCCTCAATAACAGGAAGCGAGCAGTATGGAAACACAGATATGGCAAATTTAAATTATTTTCTACAGGAAACTGCTTTTAGCTTGAACCTAGACAAAGAAAGACAATAAAACTGTATTTCTAAAAAAAAAACTGAACTCACAAATCTGGATTACAGGTTGACTTAATGCAGGTTCATGTCAAGTTATTTACACTCAGATTGGTAACCTTGACCAGTTTACTTCTCAAGGTGGCAGGTCAAGGTTGTTAGTCTTTAACAGAGGAATGAATACTTTCTAGCGGAAAGAAAGGAAGCATAGAGGTCATCATCATAGATGCATGGGGACCGTGTGATGAAGTGCACCCTGGATACAATGAAGCACATGTGGTGAGCACATATTTCACTCATGCAAAGAAACAACGAAGATCTCAAGTCATAATCTTTGCCCTGGCTTCCTTCTATTGAATGTTTATTTGACTAATCAAAGGACCAGAGCAAATCAAAGGTAATGCGAATTGCTGCTGAGTGCCTGATAAAAGAAGATGGACTATGATCGATAATTTATCCAGAAAACCTTATGTAGAAATCCGTGTCATGGCTGTAAGCACAGTCGAAGAGGAATTTCTTCAGGCAGGACTTGAGAAAGGAGAGGGGGCAAGGCGGAGGGATTGAGGGAAAGTTTTCAAAAGTTTTGGGGCATAGTGGCAGAAAGTGAGACCTCCGATGGTGGGGTATAGGGTACGAGGAACGAGGAGGAGGCTGGTGCTAGTCAAGCAGAGGCGCTGGGTGGTGGGTTGGGGAGTGAGGAGGTTGGAGAGGTAGGGAGGTGCCAGAGAGTGAAGGGATTTGAAGTGTGAGGATCTTGAAGTTAGCTGATCTCAGCTGTGGTGTCCTAATTGGCCTTGATTTCTTGGGTAGGAAATCAAGACAGGATTCCCCATCCAGATTGCTGTGAGGAGATCTCTACTGCAAGGTGTACATGGTGAGGACAGAGATTAGGCTCAGTGGTTAGAGCACTCGCTTTACAAGCGAGAGACCTGAGTTCAATTCCAGGCAGAGGGCGAAACCTTGGGCAAGTTTCCTTACTCCACACAGAGCCTAATAATAATCCCTCCAAAACCAAAAACAATAATAAATTGGTCATTTTCAATCCACGACTGTTTGTGGGACATTGCTGTGCGCAATTGGCTGCCGCGTTCGCCCACAAATATACAGTCAATTCACTTTACAGTATATTCTGTGAAGCGCTTTGGGACGTCCTCCCGACGTGAAAAGCGCTATAACAAATGCAAGGATTATTATTATTATTAACAGTGGCTTCTATCTGTCCTGGTCTGAGCAAAGGAGCAGGTGACTCAGATTGATTTCCATTGGCTTGCTAAGTACAGGAGTGTGCACTACCTTCATGAAACAACTACTAATCCGTTTTCAATTAAACATTTTGTAACCGTTTTGTAGCATTAAAAAAAGGCATTAAAGGTCTAATGTTGACATCAGTGCCCAGCAATCTGACATTTGATCTGATGACTAAGCGAGAGATAAAATATAGTAAATAGTGAATGAATCAGCCAAGGTCATTCTACATCTCCACTGCAGGCCATCTTTAGAGAAATGCTGCTGGCTTATCCTCTCAAATGGGGAATGAAAGAGTGGATTTTGAAAGAGGTGTCTGGGCACTTTGCTTTTCCAGCCTCTTTGTTACCAATTTATTTACATTCCCTCCCCTCACCCTGACCATTTCCCCCCTCCTCTCTCCCTCCCTTCCCTCCCCTCACCCTGACCATTTCCCCCTGCTCGGGTCATGACCCAACTGTGCAGCGCCTTGGGACGTCCTCCTGACGTGAAAGGCGCTCTATAAATGGAATCTTGTTGTTGTTGTTGTTGTTACAGTCAATGGACTCGTCTCACACACCGTTTACTCTTGTTTTTTAAAAAAATTACTTCAAATCAGTAAAAGAACAATTGTTTACAATTTCACAATTTGCAAAGCTTGGGGACAAAACATTCTTGCGGAAAGTAATACTACTAATAATCCTCGCAATTGATAATAGCACCCATCTCAGTCGCTTCACAGGATTTGCTATAAAGTCTAGTGGCTGTCTGAACACAGCAGCGCCTTGGGATGTCCTCCCAACGTGAAATGCACTGTACAAATGTAATCTTATTGTTGTAATTAGGACTGGAAGAAGGAATGTCTCACATTGAAAGGTGCTTCCTTTTGTCTGGACAACTTTGCCTGGGCTATGGCTTTAATTGTGCTGATGGTGGAAAAAAAAGCATAGTTTTAAAAATTGGATAATTTATTAATAAGCAGTAAACAGGCATGAATGTAGCTGGCATCAAAGATTAAATAATGGTTCCATTGATGGAATACAAATACAGTAGCAATGGCAAAGAGAGCCTTCTGCAGGCCACAAACACAAATAACATCTGTTCAATGGCTGTAGTGTACATACGGATAAAAGTTAATTCATTTGTTTTGTTGAAACTTGCAACATCTTAGCACTTCATAACCTGTTTATTGGTAATATTCTGATATTTGACAATTCAGTGTTAATTAAAATTAGATTTATTTTAGAAAATAATATTTTGGGTTACAGTCAGCATATGAATAATTTGGGACATGACATATAAGTGTAGTATGGCTTGGAAGAACCAGGCAACTTTGTATGTAAGGTTCCCAAAGCTTTCCACTGTGTTGTAGACTAAGCTATACAGAATTAATTGCTGTCAACATTAACAACATCATTACTGTAGCAAGCGACTATTTGGATGATAGAAGGTGGTCTAGATGGACCTTGGTTTTTTTTTGTTTTGCAATTCCTATGTTGCTGATTGCGCTGATACGACAGGAAATGTTTTTTTCTCTTGGCATTCTTAAAGATACACTGTTTTTATTTCCAGTTCTATAATCCTTATTCAATCAGAGTAAAAAGGATACTTCCCTTCAAGTTAGAAAATATGAAATAACGGCAGCAATCTGTCAATGGATGGGAGCAGCCAATGAAGAGAGCCGTCATAAGGCTTGGTGTTTGATCTCACCAATGTGCAGTAGGAGTTGCTATCCGGCATGAAGGGTCCTGTATAAAAACATCTTGTTGCTGAAAGAATGTAAGTTTCCTGCCGTTTTATTTTACATGTTTTGTGATATTGTTAGTCGATTGGAGAATCATTTTCTGGGGGTTATAATCCCTTCAAAGAAAATTATAATTTTGTCACTAAAACTGATTGTTTGTGGGATACTGCTGTGCCCAATTAGCTACTGAGTTTCGCCCTCAAAATACACAGTCACTCAACTTTACAAAATATTTTGTGTAACTCTTTGAGACTTTGCGACGACATGATAAGGTGCTATGTCAAATGCAAGGTTTATTATTATTATTATTGCCTCCTGGGTGACGATCTCCCCCCACCCCCAAGACACTCAAATCTCTAAAGCAATTCTGAATAGCATTTCGCTAAGTTCTGTTAAATTGTAAACCTACACAATAAATGCAACAATAGCAATTTCATAGTAAAATAAGGAAACAAGTAAAGGTCATTTGACCTATGAAGCCCACTTGTTACACAGATTAGCTATAGTTTAACTCGACCCGACACCTCTTTCTATTAGAACAAATGTAGAGCGTCCAATTACGTTTCTAATTTTTCCTCATTGGGCTCTGCTTCTGTTCCAGGTTCCCAGCATCCTCTTGCAGGCCTCCAAGAGTGATGGGTGCAACATCTATCCATCACCACAGAAAATATTGTCCACCATGCAACATTTGATCATCCTAGTCTATACTTATCACTATAACCTTGAATCCTATTTATAACCAAATATTTATCCAACGATATTGAACCAAAGTCCCCATAAACTGCTTATAGAATATACACAGAGAAAACAGATCCATTATACAGTTCTTTATTTCAGCAAGTACCAAGATGGCTTTAGACATCAAAACAAGGAAAGAAAACTTAACATTTGCCATTACAATCTTTCTAAATTCATAAAGAAGTTTAATTAATGGAAAACAATTTAAGGTGTTTTTATGTGCAAAACACTCACTGTGCTCCTCCCCATTCTCTGATTCCTGGTACTAATTAAATTTCACACAAGTCATTAATTGCTTGAGAGAGATCGCTCAACTACCAAATCGTGGTAGTTGAGAGTCTGAGTTTGTTATTCGTCATTCAGCTCCGTGCTTGAAACGTACGCAGAAAATAGATCTTCCTCTTGTAAGTTCACTGGCATAAATGATTTAATGAGATCTTATTAAATTAAATAATCCATGGTGGCATTTGTTGCTGGCGCATTCAGATAAATTTGGATTCTTGGAAATCTCTTGCTGTGAGTTAGACATTCATAAAACATTAATGTGGAGCTTAGTGGAGAAAGCCTTCCTCAGAGCCAGGAAACTGGGGTGTACGTTTAAGTTCACTAAGTGCCAGGGAAAACAAAAAGCATTCACTTTTTCATGTTATTTTTTGAAAAAACAAGTAAATAGGACATCACAAATGGATAGTATCCCCAACACTGCAGGGAGATGCCCAAAAGACCGCGTGGGAAACAGCAGCTAAAGTACAATGGAAATCGGTCCAGCCGGCTTGGTGTCAGCTTGGCCCAGGAGGAGCACTTTAGCCTATGAGTCAGCAGGTTATGGTTTCTCGCTCCACCTCACATCAAGACTTGAGCTCAAGCCTCGGCTGACATTCCGATGCAGCGCTGCATTGATGGAGTTGCCGTCCTTTGGATGGGACGTTAACGTTAGGTTCTCTCTGCCTTTTGGGCAGATATTAATGATTCAATTAATCACCAGTAAAATGCACAGCCATTACAGTCTACAATAAACCTGTGAAGGGCTGAACTCCTTTGATGTGAAACAGCATGGCATGAACTGCAAGGATTATTATTCATTATTATCAGATTTATTTTATTAATGTAGCATTTCAGATTGGTTGGCAAAATTGTTTAAATCAGTTAACTTTTGCCCACAAAATATACAGTCAATTCGCTTTGCAGTATACAGAAGTGCTTTGAGACGTCTCGGAAGAAATGGTAAGTTGCTACATCAAATGCAAGGATTATTATTATTGTTTATTATTAACTTTGAAGCCTGTTACCCTATATAAAAGATGCTATATAAACTCTCCGAAGATGACAGCCAATCCTCCTTTAATGGAATTGGTGCCGGATTAGTATTCAGTCTTCTGATTGGTGAGTACCACAACATGCTGTTCAGTGCAAAGCACAAGATGCTTTACTTACCAATCAGACGCAGTATATGGGAGGAAAGGTTACAGAAGGTCAATGTGCCATTTTTGTCATCTGGTATCTGTTACTGCAAAGACCAGAGGTGAGTGGCAGAGGTGAGACAGAGCACATCACAAAATGTGTTTCTAAAATTTTTTTTTACTCTGTGCAAAATATCCAATTAAGAGATGGAATTGTGGTGCAAAAGTTTAATAGAAATTGACATCACAAAGAAGGGGATAATTTTGGATTTAGAGGGGAATCTAAAACAGGATAACTGGGAGGAAAGTGCCACATTTCTTTGAACAATAAATATTTGTGGATGCTATGAAATAATACTAATCCTTGCATTTGTTATAATACTTTTTACATCGGGAGGACATCTCAAAACAGTTTGCAGGATTTTACTGTGAAGTGTGACTGTATTTTGTACGTGTGAACTTTAAAAGTCATTCAAACATTCTTCGGCAATTTAAGCTTCAGTGATGATGCATGCGTAAAAAATTGTTTGAAACTCAATAAAGTAATTTTATAAAATTAATGCAATTTATTTGAACTAACAGATGTTAATTGAGTTTGGATGAAGTGAAGAATAAACATTCTAAGTCAGTCATTGTGGAGGGCAAGTTTAGAATGGATGCCCGGATGTGTTTCTTTACATTGAGCAACAGCTGGAACTAACTACCTTAATGAGGCTAGAGACCAATTGTTTGTGTTATATACAGTTATAATAACAATAATAATCCCTACATTTCATATAGTGACATCACATCTTCGAGACTCTTAAAGCGCTTCAAAGGATTTACTGTAAAGTTAATTGACTTTATTTTGTGGGCGAAACACGGCAGCCAATTGCGCACAGGAGTGTCCCCACAAATAGTTGTGGATACAGTGACCATACAGTGTTATATACAATATATTGAAGCTTGATTGGAAAGGATTGCCTGCATGGAGGTGTGAAACTCGCTGCTGTATAGATCCGGTACATTGCAGGATAAACAAGCAATGCAAACACAGAGCACTGCTGGATAAACTGCAAATCCACACAGGTCTTATTTTGCGTGGTGCATCAAAAGCTTTTAGTCTGTCCATGTAATCTTTAGTGGGGGGTGTTAAATGCTAAAAGACTCATGGCTAGCAGCTGTGTAAATGAAGGATTTGTGTCCTGCAAATTAATTTTTCAAACTTAGAGCGCCACACTGTGGAAATGATGCGTAACTCTATTTGGAAAAGATTGTTGACAAAAATCAAATATGAATGATGTGTTTAAACCAAAGGTTGTCACGAAGCATTGATAATTAAAATGGTTTGAAATGAGCAAATAAGTCAAATAAATAATAACATACTAATTTTCAGTGACATCCAGGAGAAACTCCCTTCTTTTCCAAAAACACAGTTGCAGGATTGCAGGACACCCACCTAAACATGATTTTGGTTCAACATCTCATCTGAAGGACAGCATGAAGTATTGCGTTGAAGTGTCATCCAGAATGATGCCTGAATCCACAACCTTCTGACCTGGATGATAGTGTGTTACCAACTGAGCCAGCCTGACACCTCATCTGCTGCCAACATAAAACCATGCAGTTGCTGGTGGCCAGACACCAAACAGTGTCTCAGATTGTATTTGTGTGAGCTTGTATGAGAGTCATGGAAGTGAAGCTGAATTATTTGGGTCATAATCGGATTATATCTGCAGCACTTTGGCTCTGATATACAGCCGAATTAATAGAGGGGAGATCCGGTCTGGCAAGCTGGACTTCCTGGCCAATTTTATTAATTACGATGCCCAGAGGAACATGAGAACATAAGAATTGCTAGATGGAAAAAAGACCAAGGTCCATCTAGTTCACCTACTGTGCTGATAGTCGGATGCTCGTATAATGGAAGACATCGATAGCAATTAATTATGTGTGCCATTCCCTCTGTGAACCCCTCTAATAGGGTTTCCATACTGCCCCAAGAGATAGTTTTGCCCACAGCATGGAAATAGCCCAAGTCAAAGTCACTAATGATATTCTGTCCATCTGCTCTCTTTGCCTCCTTGTCCTCCTCAATCTCTCTGCTGCCATTCTATCCTCCTCCACTGTATGCCATTCCCTCTGTGAACCCCTCTAATAGGGTTTCCATGCTGCCCCCAAGCTCAACCTTGATGGACCCATCCTTGCCTGGTTCAAACCATACCTCTCCCACCATTTCCGCTTTGTCTCCACTAATGGCTTCTCCTCCAGCCCCTGCACCGTTACGTGTGGTGTCCCTCTGGGCTCTGTCCTCAGTCCCCTCCTTTGCAACATTTACATGCTCCCTCTTGGTGACATCAACCGTAGACATGAGATAAACTTGTATGCAGATGACACCCAACTCTACCTTTGTGCCTCCACCCTTGACTCCAGGACCACTGCTGTTCTCACAGACTGTCAGACATCAACTCCTGGATGAAAGCTCACTGTCAGCAGTTGAATGTCAACACGGTCGAGGCCCTCCTGCTTGGATCCCGTCAGCACCTCCATACCTCAGACACCGGCAGCATCACCCTTAATGGATGCACTCTACACCTCATGGAGCCAATACGGAATCTCAGTGTCCTGTTCGACCCTCAACTATCCTTCAACCCCCACATCCATGCCATAACATGCTCAGCATTTTCTCCACCTCAAACTTTACCCGCCTTCGCCAATGTCTCTCACTGTAGCCCGCCGGGATCCTCTTCCACACATTCATCACATCCAGGCTCGACTACGCAAATTCTCTGCTTGTCAGCCTCCATGTCAACCTTGTCTGCTTCCCTCCAAAGGGCTTACAAGTTTAATGTTAAACAACAGATGTATTTCAAAATGTAGAGTATTGGAATCAAAGTTTTGTTACAACGGTATAGTTGATCAATCTATACAAATTGTAAAGGATAGCTTCAGGATTCTCTGATTTCTTGCTTCCAACGATTGCTAGAAATGCTCCTTTGTTATCTACTATTTTTGTCCACTACAGAACCCTGAAAACAGAATGATCTCATATCCTTAATCACAAGGTTCCTGGTACCAAGAAGACACCAAAGAATGAGCATTTTGACTATCCATTTTGGCTATGTAATGTAAAGTCCTGCAGCTCAGTGATTAGAGCACTTCCCTCGCAAGCGAGTGACCTGGATTCTAATCCCGCAGGGCGAGACCTTGGGCCAGTTTCCTTTCTGTTAATAATCCTTCGAGAAAAAAGAAACAAAACAAAATGATAATCTTTTACTAATTTACTTTTACTGATGCTGTTCGGCGTGGAGGGCGCTATATAACTTATTGAAACATATAAGATTCTTAAAGGGCTGGATAAAGTAGACACTGAGGGTCTGTTTCCCCCGGTAGGAGAATCTATAACCAGGGGTCACAGTCTTAAAATTAAGGGTCAGCCTTTTAGAACAGAGTTGAAACATTTCTTCA
The DNA here is from genome assembly GCF_018977255.1 of Callorhinchus milii. Classification (NCBI taxonomy): domain Eukaryota; kingdom Metazoa; phylum Chordata; class Chondrichthyes; order Chimaeriformes; family Callorhinchidae; genus Callorhinchus; species Callorhinchus milii. The sequence continues at coordinate 20,248,856 of NW_024704752.1, forward strand.
CTCAGAGGGTAGTGAATTTATAGAATTCACTCCCCCATAAGGCTGTAGATGCTCAATCCTTGAACATCTTCAAGGCTGAGACTGATAATTTTTTTTAAAAATAGAGTGATTAGAGGATTTGGGGAAAGGGCAGGTAATTAGAGTTAGGTCTGAAGATCAGCCATGATCTTATCGAATGGCGGGGCAGCTCGAGGGGCCGAATGGCCTACTCCTGCTCCTAATTCTTATGTTTTATGTTCTTATAAATCCAAGTTGTTGTTGTAATTGGGTACTGGTACTAAATCTTACTAATAGATACTGGTTTCTCGCTCTCTCTGTAACACACATTCCTTTGGTAACACATTTGCAAATGTGTACAAGATTTTATATGTTGCAGCTGGTCAGTAATTGGCATTCCCATCCCACAAAGGATACAGTTCAAGATCCTGGTCCTCACCTTCAAAGCCATCCATGGCCTCCCTACCTCTAATCTCCTAACCCCCCACCAAACTCTCTGCTCAGTGGGCTCCGGGAACCTGCTTCACATCCCCCACTTTGTCCACCCCATCATTGGCGGGCGGGTCTTCGGCCTCTCGGCCTCCACCCTCTGGAACTTCATCCCACAGCCCTTCGACTCGTTCCTACCCTTGCCTCCTTCAAGACCCATCTCAAGACCCTCTTCTTCAACGGTACCTTCGGTCATGTTCCTTCACCTCCCTGCCCTCCACCCCTCCTGATCCCAACCACTAGCTCAGGTGCGGATCTCTGACTGTTCAGAGCCTTGGGATGTTCCCCCTGAGGTGAAAGACGTTGTACAAATGTAATTTGTTCTTGTTGTATGGATCAGTCTATAACAGAGTGGAAAGCTTTGGGAACCTTAGCTCCTGCACAAACAACTAAATAAGTTTTAACAACGCAACCATCAACTTAATAGACCTCGTATTGACAGGGGAGGTTCAGATGAAGAAGGCCCTTCAGTCCATTTGATCCCATCCAACTCGAACACCTAATTGATTGGATGAGCAAGTTGCTTCTTTGATACATGAATACATAGACACATAGACAGATAGACATAGAAACAGGAGTAGGCTATTCAGCCCCTTGAGCCTGTTCCACCATTTTATAAGATCATGACCGATCTATACGTTAAGTCCAGTTACCCACCTTTGCTCCATATCCCTTAATACGCTGACCTAACAAATATCTACCTCCATCTTGAAAATGTGATTGGATCCAGCATTCACCGCCTTTTGGGGGAGAGAGTTCCAGATTTCCTCAACTCTTTGGGTGAAAAACTCCGCCCTTTCCCAAAGTCATCTTTGTTCCTTTTTCACACACAGAGGAAAACCCGATGTGTTCTATCCGGTGACTGTCAGTACTTTCTCCGTTCGACATTGGTTTAATGTTCATTATTATTGTACTACAACTTCTATAGTCGAACAACAGTAAATTCTGGGCTTTTATTTGTTGGTTTGATGCTGATTTTGTGCAATTTGAGATTTGCGCACTTTTCCCGTTGTGTTCTAAGGTTTTATACAGACAGCCTCAGGTGTGCGCGCAGACGCTCCCCCCCGGCCCCACCCAAACTCGGGGCTGGGGTTTGAGACCCGGCGCCTTCCCCTGTGACGCCTCATCCTCCGGTAAGAAAAAACACATCATAATAAAACACCTTTGTTTATTATTTTTCGATGTTATAAACACCTCTTGTGTCAGTGGGAAACTACTACTCTTTTACAATTTTGATTTGTGTCAAAAAAATTAGAGGAAACATTGTAAATTGATCCTGAAAACTAGTGCAAAATGTTCCTAATTCTACATTAATCCCAGTCATATCCATGAAGTTTGGCATTGACTTTGTGTTAAAAACATAACCGCTCTCCGGGGCCACCGCCCCCAAACCCGTGAAACGGGTTTAAAGTGCAATAGTTTATTAAACTCAATCAGTGGTAAACAGGGGCGGGGACGGTATCACGTGAGGGGCGGGTTTCGTGACGAGGCAGGATTTCAGTCTGTGGACCGTATTTGGGAATTAAAGCGAGGCCGTCGCCCTCTTAAAGGCAGGAGCGAAGGTGTATGGGGCATGTGGGGTGTAGACCGCCCCACTCACATGCACAGCCCACACTCCACAGACAGACCCCACACACACAGACTCCCACCCACAAACAGAGCCCCAACCCAGTAGATAAAAACAATAGAGAGGAAAGATTTTAAATCAGAAAAGCAGGAAGTAGTCAGTATGTGTAGAGATACATAACAAGGGGCAGAAACCTTGAGTGGGAGTAGTTTGTAGACCCCCGAACAGCAGTCACAGTATCTCTCAAGGTATAAATCAGGAAATTCGCAGAGCTGTAGTAAAGGAAAAACATCAATTGTGGGCGATTTTAATCTGCACATAAATTGGGAAAAGTATTATAGAGGAAGAGTTTATAGAATGTATTAGGGATAATTATCTGGATCAGTGTGCCGGGGAGCCAAACAGGGTGAAACCTTGGGCAAGTTTCCTTACTCCACACATAAATTGGTCATTTTCAATCTACAACTGTTTGTGGGACATTGCTGTGCGCAATTGGCTGCCGCGTTCGCCCACAAATATACAGTCACTTCACTTTACAGTGTGTTCTGTGAAGCGCATTAGGACGTCCTCCCGACGTGAAAAGCGCTATATCAAATGCAAGGATTATTATTATTAGTGATCTTCATTTACTCTCTTACAGTAAACGGCCGATCAGTGTCCTCGGGCTCTGGGACTCCCAGCACATTCAGCTCCAGCAATGGCAAACGCTCACGAGCCGACCACGGGCAGAAATCAGAGGCCTACAAATCCATTTTCACCTCCCACAGCTCAGCAAAATGCTCAAAGGAGCAAAACTGGATCACTCACACTGCATACTACATCTGAAACAGCCAGAACCAGATACCATCACCGCCTACTTTAGTTAGTAAACCCAGGTGATTAAATTTCTTTCCTCCATGTGGACTTTTTCTCTAGGAGCTCTTCCTAATTCTGCCGAGACTCTTTAATCCTGGTGGTAATGAAAGTGAAAATGTTTAATTGGTGATGGGATCAGACTGAAGTGGTGAGACTTACCTCAGGTCCAGAGCTCACACTAATTATTGCTCAAACGTGCTTCCAATTGTCTACTGGTGGCTTTACTCTCATGAACTCTTCATTTTGCTTAATAAATCTCACAAAGGATTCTTCATTGTCATCTTCTATAGCAACACATCTGACAGCAGCTCACACATATGAGGAAATGATCAGCGAGACCCAGAGCACAATCATTCTGTCAGGAAAGCGGTGGTCCTGGGGTTGAGGCAGAAAGATAGGAGTTGGTTGTTACGCAGAGCAGAGCACCCCCACACAACTTTTTTGTAACTTAGGGTGCAGTTATTTGTGTTTTTTAGCAGCTGATTCACGCCACATCCTATGAACAACTTCTCAGTGAATAATCCACTGCACAGTGATGGCGGGCGGTGCTGCACTTTATTTTGTTCCACCAAGCGCTCTGCGACTGCCCTGTGTGAGGGGTGCTATATAAATGCAGGTTATTGTTACTCATTACATTTCAAAGTTTATTATTATTTTCCAGGTTGTAGCTGCTGCAGCTGAGCCCGGCTCGTCAATACTGTGTGAAACATCAATTATATTGAGATGTGGGATACGAACCGACTGTCTGCTTCTGTCCAGACCAGTTTAAACAAAATAAAACTCATTAATTTGGAGTCAGAACATGTCTGTCTGGGTGGGACCTGTGTCTAGGGGGGAGGCTATGGTTGGAGGCATGTCGCACGGATGTGGGGTAGAAAGGACGGTTGTGGGTTAAACAAGACGCCAAGGTTCTGGACCGACTCATTGAGCATCCCTGAATGGTGATGCTGACCTGAGCCAATCAGCACCCCCACCCCGCCCATACACACAACCCCCGTATAGCATCCTGTTAGTGTAGGGAAGGGTTAACCTGTAAATAAGGCACTCAGCAGGTAATATCAATGACATGATTGGCCACCAGACAATCTGGGCTATGGTGGCAGATGAGTTGCTGGAGGCTTGTGGTTCAGAGCAGTGTAATGGTCAGTTTGCGTGTGGTGGAGTGGCTCGGGCCGGTCTCTCTATGGACTATATAAGGTAAGTCTGTATTTGTGAGAACCTTCAGGTGGACTGTAAACTGCCTATAATGTTGATTCTCCTTAAAAAGTGGTGAAGGGAAAGTGTCCAAACCTTGGGGTGTTGTCTCCTGTGAACTTCAGAGACATTATCACTGTCCTTGATATAAATTGTGAGTAACTGTTGGCCAGTTTGGCTTTTCCTTTTATTGTATAACTTGTCTCAAAAACAATTGCTATTAAGTTGTTCCTATCTGGAGTCTGTAGACAACTCCCACCAGAGTCTTGCCTCCTTTGCTGTTCCTTAATTCTACCCATAGTGTTTCCACAGCCTGATCACCTTTACTAAAGTCGTGGAGTGCTGTAGCTCAGTGGTTAGAGCACTCACTTTGTAAGCGAGAGACCTGAGTTCAATTCCAGGCAGAGGGCGAAACCTTGGGCAAGTTTTTACTCCACACAGAGCCTAATAATAATCCCTCCAAAGCAAAAAATAATAAATTGGTCATTTTCAATCTATGACTGTTTGTGGGACATTGCTGTGTGCAATTGGCTGCTGCGTTTGCCCACAAATATACAGTCAGTTCACTTTACAGTATATTCTGAAGCACTTTGGTACGTCCTCCTGAAATGAAAAGCGCTATATCAAATGCAACAATTATTATTTCTATCTACTGCTGTACTTGAGTGTTATCCATATTGCTCCTGTCCTTCCTAAAGATCTTACAGCCTGGAATATTTAGCTCCCAGTAATTTCTGGCTTGTAGCCAGGACTCTAATGGCTACTACATCAGACCCTTTAAGCTGAATTTATGTTTCTAACAGGCTTTATTTTTNATGCTATATTTGTGGATAGACACCTAAGATAACTGCGCCCATATGGCCCAATGGTGTTTTGTCATTTGTTTATTTCCTAAACACCATTTCTCTTTCTGGAGAAATTGAGTTATTTGTCACTTTTGTTTTCCAATCTTTGCTCTTCTGTCTTTAGTTTACTGTTTCCACTTGAGTCAGAGGTTGTGAATGGATGTCCTCTCGACGTGAAAATAAATGTAATTTTGTTGTTGTCCTGGAACCAGTGCAGGTTTGTGTTGATCTTGAACGCTGGGCTAATGTTCGTTCATACCACATGAGAGCTGGATTTTCATACGTCAGTGAACTTTGGAGACCTTGTCCCCATCCATCTGTTTGGTGTAGATTGTGACCATTCTGGTCCAAGGTTCTCCCTATCACACTCTCTCTCTATTACAATCATTCTCCTCTTTTCTGTCACTATCTATCTCCTCTCTATTGCAATCTTTTTGCTTCTCTCTATCACACTTTCTATTGCAATCTTTCTTCTCTCTATTCCAATCTTTCTAACACACTTTATTGCATTCTTTCTCCTTCTCTCTATCATACTTTGACTCTCTAACACAATCTTTCTCCTCTCTTTCAGTTTGTCTTTTTCTATGACAATCTTTTTCCTTCTTTCTAATACACTTTCTCTCTATTGCAATCTTTGTCCTCTCTATCGTACGTTGTCTCTCTCTTAAAATCTTTATACTTCTTTCAAATACTTCCTTCTTTCTAACATACTTGCTCTCTCTATTGCAATCTTTCTCCTCTCTATTACAGTCTTCTCTATCGTAATCTTTCTAGCACACTTTCTCACACTATCGTACTTTGCCTCGGTATATTACAATCTTTCTCCTCTTTATCAGACTTTCTCTATCACACTTTTTCTGTATTGCAATCTTTCTCCTTCTCTATCACACTTTCTCTCTATTGCATTCTTTCACACTTTCCCTCTATTCCAAACTTTCTCCTCTCTATTACAACCTTTTCCGTCTCTGTCATACTTTCTCTCAATCAGAATGTTTCTCCTCTCTGTCACACTTTCTCTCTCTATTTCAAAATTTTCCCTCTCTATCACTCTTTTTATCAGAATCTTTCTCTATCACACTTTGTCTCCGTTGCAATCTTCCTCCTCTCTATTCCAATCTGTCTCTCGCCCAATTTTCCTCTTCTCACATTTCTTCTTTATCGCAATTTTTCTGCTTCTCTCTATCCATCACAATCTTTCTCTATCGGAATCTTTCTCTGTTACAACCTTTTCCATCTATATCACACTTGCTCTCTCTATTACAAGCTTTTCCCTCTATCAGAATCGTTCTCCTTACCACACTCTCTCTCTATTCCAATCCTTCTAACACACTTTCTCTCTCTATCGCTTTCCTTCTGTCACCCAATTTTCCTCCTCACATTTCTTCTTTATCGCAATTTTTCTGCTTTTCTCTATACTCTCTCTATCAGAATCGTTCTCTTTCTGTCTACCACACATTCTCTCTCTATTACAACCTTTTCTGTCTCTATCACAATCTCTCTTTCACACTTTCTCTCTCTACATTCCAATCTCCCTATCACACTTTCTCACTCTTTCGTACTTTACCTCTGTATATTACAATCTTTCTCTTCTTTATCACACTTTCTCTCTATCGCAATCTTTCTCACTATTGCAATCTTTCTTCTCTCTTTCACACTTTCCCTCTATTCCAAACTTTCTCTTCTCTATCACACTTTCTATCAGAATCATTCTCCTCTCTATTACAACCTTTTCCGTTTCTGTCACACTTTCTCCCTCTATTACATACTTTTCCCTTTCTACCAGAATCTTTCTCCTTTCTGTTGCAATCTTCTGTGTTGCAATCTTTCTCCATTCTATCATACTTTGTGTCTCTATTCCAATCCTTCTAACACACTTTCTCACTCTCTCGCCCAATTTTCCTCCTCTCTCACATTTCTTCTTTATCGCAATTTTTCTGCTTCTCTATACATTCTATCACAATCCTTTTACTTATTTTTAACACACATTCTCTCTCTTTCTATCAGTTTTTCTCTCTCTATTGCAATCTTTCTCCTCTCTATTCCAATCTTTATAGCACTTTCTCTCTATTGCAATCCTGCTCCTCTCGATCACAATTTCCCTCTCTATTCCAAACTCTCTCTTCTATATCACACTTTCTATTTTAATCTCTCTCCTCTCTATCACGGTTTCCATCAGGAACTTTCTCCTCTCTATTACAACCTTTTCCGTCTCTCTCACACTTTCTCTCTCTATTACATACTTTTCCCTCTCTATCACTCTTTCTATCAGAGTCTTTCTCCTTTCTGTCACACTTACTCTCTATTGCAATCTTCTCTCTCACACTTTGTCTCTATTGCAATCTTTCTCCTTCTCTCAATCAGTTTCACTCTATTACAATCTTTGCCCTCTCTATCACTCTCTCTTACAACCGTCTCTGTCAACTTTCTCTCTATCACACTTTCACTCTCTAATGCAATCTTTCTCCTCTCCATCATACTTTGTCCTCTCTCTCACTCTTATCAGAATCGTTCGCCTTCTCTCTATTACAACCTTTTCCGCCTCTGTCGCACTTTCTGTGTATCACAGTATTTCTGCTTCTTTCTAACACACTTGCTCTCTCTCTATTGCAATCTTTGTCCTCTCTATTATAGTCTTTTCCCTTTTAACACTTTCTCCCCCTCTCACACTATCGTACTTTGCCTCGGTATATTACAATCTTTATCCTCTTTATCACACTTTCTCTCTATCGCAATCTTTCTCCTGTCTATTACACTTTCTCTCTATTGCAATCTTTCTCGTCTCTAGCACAATCTTTCTTCTCTCTTTCACACTTCCTCTCTATTCCAAACTTTCTCTTCTATCACACTTTTTATTTTAATCTCTCTCCTCTCTATTACAACCTTTTCCGTCTCTGTCACACTTTCTCTCTCTATTACATACTTTTCTCTTTCTCCTTCTTTCTGTTACACTTACTCTCTATTGCAATCTTCTCTGTCACACTTTGTCTCTATTGCAATCTTTCTCCACTCAATCAGTTTCTCTGTATTGCAATCTTTCTCCTCTGTCACACTTTCTCTCTATTGCAATCATTCTCCACTCTATCATACTTTGTCTTTTTCTATTCCAATCCTTCTAACACACTTTCTCACTCTGTCGCTCTCCTTCTCTCGCCCAATTTTCCTCCTCTCTCACATTTCTTCATTATCTCAATTTTTCTGCTTCTCTCTATTATACTTTCTATCACAATCCTACTTATTCTCTCTCTTTCAGACTCGTTCTCTTTCTATCACACTTTCTCTCTCTATCACAATCATTCTCCCCTCTATCACACTTTCATTCTCTAATGCAATCTTTCTCCATCATACATTGCCCTCTCCCTCACTCCTATTACAACCTTTTCCGTCTGTCACACTTTCTGTGTATCACAATATTTCTCCTTCTTTCTATCACACTTGCTCTCTCTATTGCAATCTTTCTCCTCTATCACACTTCCTCTCTATTGCGATCACTCTCTGTCAGAATCTTTGTCCTCTCTGTCGCAATCTTTCTCCTCTCTTTCACACTTTCTCTCTCTGCATTCCATTCTTTCTCCTTTCTAACACACTTTCTCTCCTTATCACACTTTCTCACTCTATCGTACTTTACCTCTGTATATTACAATCTTTCTCTTTATTACACTTTCTCTCTATCGCAACCTTTCTCACTATTGCAATCTTTCTCCTCTCCATCACACTCTCTCTATTCCAATCTTTATAACACTTTCTCTCTATCACATTCTTTCTCCTCTCTATTACAATCTTGCTCCTCTATCACAATCTTTCTCTCTTTCACAATTTCCCTCTCTATTCCAAACTCTCTCTTCTATATCACACTTTCTATTTTAATCTCTCTCTCTATCACGGTTTCCATCAGGAACTTTCTCCTCTCTATTACCTTTTCCGTCTCTCTCAAATTTTCTCTCTCTATTACATTCTTTTCCCTCTATCACTCTTTCTATCAGAATCTTTCTCCTTTCTGTTACACTTGCTCTCTATTGCAATCTTCTCTCTGTCGCACTTTGTCTCTGTTACAATCTTTCTGCTCTCACAGTTTCTCTCTCGCAATCTTTCTCCTTCTTTCTAATACACTTTCTCTCTATCAGAATCGTTCTCTCTCCATGATAATCTTTGCCCTCTCTACCACTCTTTCGATCAGAATCTTTCTCCTCTCTATTACAACCTTTTCCATCTCTGTCACTATCACACATTTTCTCTTACAATCTTTCTCCTCTCCATCACAATTTCTCTTTATCGCAATCTTTCTCCTCTCTTTGATACTTTCTCTCTGTCACAATCTTCTCTATCACACTTATTCTCTTGTGCAACCTTTCTCCTTTTCTCTATCACAATCTTTCTCCTTCTCTCCATCATATTTTTTCTCTCTATTATCGCGTTGCCCTCTATCTCACTCCTATCAGCATCTTTCGTCTTTCTCTATTACAACCTTTTCCGTCTCTGTCACACTTTCTCTCTATCAGTACATTTCTCCTCTCTATTACACTTATTCTCTGTTACAGTCTTTCTTTCCCTCTTTTGCAATCTTTCTCCTCTCTATCACTTTCACTATTGCAATCTTTCTGCTCTCCAACACACTTACTCTCTATCGCAATCTTCTCTCTATCACTTTCTCTCTAGCGCAATCTTTCTCCTCTCTATCATACTTTCACTCTAATGCAATCTTTCTCCTTCTCTCCATCATACTTTGTCACTCTGTATTACAAAAGTTGTCCTCTCACTCCTAACAGAATCTTTCACCTTCTCTCTATTACAAACATTTCTGTCTCTGTCGCACTTTCTGTGTATCACAATATTTCTCCTTCTCGCCATCGCAATGTTTCTCCTTCTTTCTAACACACTCTCTCTCTCACACTTGCTCTATTACAAACTTTTGCGACTCTGTCACACTTTCTCTCTATTAGACTATTTCTCCTCTGTCATACTTTCTCTCCATCACACTTTCTCTCTCTATTACAAACTTTTCCCTCTCTATCTCTTTCTATCAGAATCTTTCTCCTCTCTATTACACTTTCTCTCCATTGCAATCTTTCTCCTCTCTATCGTACTTTGTCTCTCTCTATTCCAATCCTTCTGACACACTTTGTCTCTCTATCGCTCTCCTTCTGTTCCCAATTTTCTTCCTCTCTCTCTCATTTCTTCTGTATCGCAATTTTTCTGCTTCTCTATTATACTTTCTCTCTCTCTCTCTATCACAATCTTTCTCCTTCTTTTTAACTCACTTTCTCTCTCTATCAGATTCGTTCTCTATCACACTTTCTCTCCCTATTCCAATGTTTCTCTTCACTGTCTCACTTTCTCTCTATTTCTATCGGAATCTTTCTCCTCTCTATCACACTTTCTCTCTTTTGCAATTTTTCTCCTCTCAATCACACTTTCTCTCTATCGCATTCTTTCTCCTCTCTATTGCAATCTGTCTCTTCTCTATCACACTTTCTCTCTATTTTAATCTCTCTCCTCTCTATCATTCTCTCTATCAGAATCTTTCTCCTCTCTCTCACACTTTCTCTTTGACCTTCAGCCTTCAGCTCAACTCTCTAACCCCTCCTCGCTCCCTCCCTTCCCTCCCCTCATCCTGACCATTTCCCCCCAATGATCGGGTCCTGACCTAACTGTACAGCGCCTTGGGACGTCCTCCCGACGTGAAAGGCGCTCAATAAATGGAATCTTGTTGTTGTTGTTGCAATCTTTCTCCTATCAAACTTTCTCTCTATCGCAATCTTTCTCCTTCTCTCTTTCACTTTTTCTACATTCCAATCTTTCTCCTTCTTTCTAACACTTTCTCTCCCTCTCACACTTTCTCACTCTATCATACTTTACCTCTGTGTATCACAATCTTTCTCCTCTTTATCACACTTTCTCTCTATTGCAATCTTTCTCCTCTCTATCACACTTTTTCTCTATCGCCCTTTCTCTCTCTCTCTATTCCAATCTTTCTAACACACTTTATCGCATTCTTTCTCCTTCTCTCTGTCATACTTTGTCTCTCTCTATCACACTCTCTCTAACAATATTTCTTCTCTCTTTTACAGTTTGTCTTTTTCTATTACAATCTTTCTCCTTCTTTCTAACACACTTTCTCTCTCTATCAGAATCGTTCTCTTTCTCTCTATCACACTTTCTCTCTCTATTACAATCTTTGCCCTCTCTGTCACTCTTTGTATCAGAATTTTTCTCCTCTCCATTACAACCTTTTCCGTCTCTGTCACACTTTCTCTCTATCGGTATCTTTCTCCTTTTTATTACACTTATTCTTTGTTAAAATCTTTCTTTCCCTCTATCGCAATCTTTCTCCTTTTCTCTATCACAATCTTTCTCCTCTCTATCACACTTTTACTCTCTAATGCAATTTTTCTGCTTCTCTCTATTATACTTTCTCTATCACAATCTGTTTCCTTCTTTCTAACACACTTTCTCTCTATCAGAATCATTCACTTTCTCTCTATCACAATCTTTCTCCTCTGTCACACTTTCACTGTCTAATGCAATCTTTCTCCTTCTCTCCATCATACTGCGTCTCTCTCTATTACAAACATTGTCCTCTCTCACTCCTATCAGAATCTTTCACCTTCTCTTTATTACAACCTTTTCCATCTCTGTCGCACTTTCTGTTTATCACAATATTTCTACTTCTCGCCATCGCAATGTTTCTCCTTCTTTCTAACACACTTTCTCTCTATCACACTTGCTCTCTATTACAAGCTCTTCCCTCTATCACACTTTCTATCAGAATCGTTCTGCTTTTCACTCTCTCTCTATCGCAACCTTCCTCCTATCAAACTTTCTCTCTATTGTAATCTTTCTCCTTCTCGCTATCATACTTTTTCTCTCTATCACACTTTCTCTCTAACACAATCTTTCTCCTTCCCTCTTTCACAGTTTGTCTTTTTCTATTACAATCTTTTTCCTTCTTTCTAACACACGTTCTCTCTATCAGAATTTCTCTCCATCTCTCTATCAAACTTTCTCTCTATCGCAATCTTTCTCCTTCTTTCTAACACACTTTCTCTCCCTCGCACACTTTCTCACTCTATCGTACTTTGCCTCTGTATATTACAATCTTTCTCCTCTTTATCACACTTTCTCTCTATCGTAATCTTTCTCACTATTGCAATCTTTCTCCTTCTCTGTATCACACTTTCTCTCTATTCCAATCTTTCTAACACACTTTCTATCACACTCTTTCTCCTCTATTGCAATCTTTCTCCTCTCTATCACATTCTTTCTTCACACTTTCCCTCTCTATTCCAAACCTTCTCTTCTCTGTCACACTTTCTCTATATTTTAATATCTCTCCTCTCTATCACTCTTTCTATCAGAATCATTCTCCTCTCTATTACAGCCTTTTCCGTCTCTGTTACACTTTCTCTCTATCAGTATCTTTCTCTCTATCGCAATCTTTCTCCCCTCTTTCACACTTTCTCTCTATCACAATCTTTCTTCTCTCTATCACACTCTCTCTCTATCACATTCTCTCTTTCGCACTTCCCTCTATTCCAAACTTTCTCTTCTCTACCGCACTTTCTCTCTATTTTAATCTCTCTCCTCTCTATCACTCTTTCTATCAGAATCTTTCTCCACTCTATTAGAAACTTTTGCGACTCTGTCACACTTTCTATTACAAACGTTTCCCTCTCTATCTCTTTCTATCAGAATCTTTCTCCTCTCTGTCACACTTTCTCTCTATCACATTCTTTCTCTTCTCTGTCACACTTTCTTTCTATTTTAATCTATCTCCTCTCTATGACTCTTTCTATCAGAATATTTCTGCTCTCTATTACACTTATTCTCTATTGTAATCTTTCTCCTCTCTAACATACTTTGTCTCTCTCTATTACAAATGTTGTAATATTTATTACAAACTTTTCCCTCTATCAATCTTTCTATCAGAATCTTTCTCCTCTATTACACTTTCTCTCTATTGCAATCTTTCTCCTTCTCTCCATCACACTCTCTGCATATTGCAATGTTTCTCCTTCTCTCTCACACTTTCTCTCTCTCTATTCCAATCTTTCTCACACACTTTCTCTCTATTGCAATCTTTCTTCTCTCTATTCCAATCCTTCTAACACACACTCTCTCTCTATCGCTCTCCTTCTGTCGCCCAATTTTCCTCCTCTCTCATTTCTTCTTAATCACAATTTTTTTTGCTTCTCTCTATTATACATTCTCTCTCTCTATCACAATCTTTCCCCTTCTTTCTAATACTTTCTCTCTCTATCAGAATCGTTCTCTTTCTCTCTCACACTTTCTCTCTCTGTTACAACCTTTTCCGTCTATGTCACACTTTCTCTGTCAGAATATTTCTCCTCTGTCAAACTTTCTCTCTGTCGCACTTTCTCTGTTACAAACTTTTCCCTCTCTATCACTCTTTCTATCAGAATGTTTCTCCTTCTCTCAATCACACTTTCTCTCTATTGCAATATTTCTCCTTCTCTCCATCACACTCTCTGTATATTGCAATGTTTCTCCTTTTCTCTCACTTTCTCTCTCTCTATTCCAATCTTTCTCACACACTTTGGCTCTATCACATTCTTTCTTCTCTCTATCACACTTTCTCTCCATCACAATCTTTCTTCTCTTTTTCCCACTCTATTCCAAACTTTCTCTTCTCTGTCACACTTGCTCTCTATTTTAATATCTCTCCTCTCTATCTCTCTTTCTATCAGAATCTTTCTCCTCTCTATTACAGTTTGTCTCTATTGCAATCTTTCTCCTCTCAATCCCACTTTCTCTCTATTGCAATCTTTCTCCTTCTCTCAATCACACTTTCTCTCTATTCCAGTCCTTCTAACACTCTCTCTATCGCTCTCCTGTCGCCCAATTTTCCTCCTCTCTCACATTTCTTCTTTATCGCAATTTTTCTGCTTCTCTCTCTTATACGTTCTCTCTCTCTATCAGAATCGTTCTCAATCACACTTTCACTGATTAATGCAATCTTTCTCCTCTCCATCATACTTTGTATCTCTCTATTACAAATGTTGTCCTCTCTCTCACTCCTATCAGAATCTTTCACCTTCTCTCTATTACAACCTTTTCTGTCTCTGTCGCACTTTCTGTGTATCACAATATTTCTCCTTCTCGCCATTGCAGTGTTTCTCCTTCTTTCTAACACACTTTCTCTCTATCACACTTGCTCTCTATTACAAGCTTTTCCCTCTATCACATTATCAGAATTTTTCTCCTTACCGCACGCTCTCTCTACTGCAATCTTTCTCCTCTCTATCAAACTTTCTCTCTATCGCAATCTTTCTCCTTCTCTTTAACACTTTCTCTACATTCCAATCTTTCTCCTTCTTTCTAACGCTTTCTTTCTCTCTCACACTTTCTCACTCTATCGTACTTTACCTCTGTGTATTACAATCTTTCTCTGCTTTATCACACTTTCTCTCTGTCGCAATCTTTCTCACTATTGCAATCTTTCTCCTTCTCTCCATCACACTCTCTCTCTATTGCAATCTTTCTCCTCTCTATCACACTTTCTCTCTATTCCAATCTTTCTACTTCTCTCTATCGCACTTTCTCTCTCTCTATTCCAATCTTTCTCACACTTTATTGCATTCTTTCTCCTTCTCTCTATCACACTCTCTCTAACACAATCTTTCTCCTTCTCTCTTTCACAGTTTGTCTTTTTCTATTACAATCTTTTTCCTTCTTTCTAACACACTTTCTCTCTCTATCAGAATCGTTCTCTTTCTCTCTATCACACTTTCTCTCTCTCTATTACAATTTCTGCCCTCTCTATCACTCTTTCTATCAGAATCTTTCTCCTCTCCATTACAACCTTTTCCGTCTCTGTCACACTTTCTCTCTATCACACTTTCACTGTCTAATGCAATCTTTCTCCTTCTCTCCATCATACTTTGTCTCTCTCTATTACAAACGTTGCTCTCTCTCTCACTCCTATCAGAATCTTTCACCTCTCTATTACAACCTTTTCCATCTCTGTCGCACTTTCTGTGTATCACTATATTTCTCCTTCTCGCCATCGCAATGTTTCTCCTTCTTTCTAACACACTTTCTCACTATCACACTTTCTCTCTCTATTACAAGCTCTTCCCTCTATCACACTTTCTCTCTATTAGAATCTTTCTGCTTTTCACTCTGTCTCTATCGCAATCTTCCTCCTCTATCAAACTTTCTCTCTATTGTAATCTTTCTCCTTCTCGCTATCATACTTTTTCTCTCTATCACACTTTCTCTGTAACACAATCTTTCTCCTCTCTTTCACAGTTTGTCTTTTTCTATTACAATCTTTTTCCTTCTTTCTAACACACGTTCTCTATCAGAATTTCTCTCCATCTCTCTATCAAACTTTCTCTCTATTGTAATCTTTATCCTCTCTATCGTACATTGTCTCTCTACTAAAATCTTTATCCTTCTTTCTAATACACTTTCTCTCTCCATTAGAATCTTTTTCCTTCTCTCTATCACTTTCTCTCTCTATTAAATCTTTACCCTCTCTATCACTCTCTCTATCAGAATCTTTCTCCCCTCTATTACAACCTTTTCCGTCTATCACACTTTCTCTCTATCGCAATCTTTCTCCTTCTTTCTAACACACTTTCTCTCCCTCTCACACTTTCTCACTTTATCGTACTTTGCCTCTGTATATTACAATCTTTCTCCTCTTTATCACACTTTCTCTCTATCGCAATCTTTCTCACTATTGCAATTTTTCTCCTTCGCTGTATCACACTTTCTCTCTCTCTATTCCAGTCTTTCTAATACTTTCGATCACACTTTCTCCTCTCTATTGCAATCTTTCTCCTCTCTATCACTTTCTCTCTATCACAATCTTTCTTCACACTTTCCCTCTCTATTCCAAACCTTCTCTTCTCTGTCACACTTTCTCTCTATTTTAATCATTCTCCTCTCTATTACAGCCTTTTCCGTCTGTTACACTTTCTCTCTATCAGTATCTTTCTCTCTATCGCAATCTTTCTTCCCTCTTTCACACTTTCTCTCTATCACAATCTTTCTCCTCTCTATCACACTTTCTCTATCACATTCTCTCTTTCGCACTTCCCTCTATTCCAAACTTTCTCTTCTCTACCGCACTTTCTCTCTATTTTAATCTCTCTCCTCTCTATCACTCTTTTTATCAGAATCTTTCTCCTCTCTATTAGAACATTTTGCGACTGTCACACTTTCTCTCTATTACAAACTTTTCCCTCTCTATCTCTTTCTATCAGAGTCTTTCTCCTCTTGTTACACTTAGTCTCTATTGCAATTTTTCTCCTTCTCTCAATCAGTTTCTCTCTATCGCAATCTTTCTTTTTTTCACTATTGCAATCTTTCTCCTTCTCTATCATACCCTCCATCTATTGCAATCTTTCTCCTTCTCCCTATCACACTCTCTCTCTATTCAATCTTTCTCCTTCTCTATCACTCTCTCTATTGCAATCTTTCTCCTCTCTATCACACTTTCTCTCTCTCTATTCCAATCTTTCTAACACACTTTCTCTCTATCGTATTCTTTCTCCTCTCTTTCACACTTTCCCTCTCCATTCCAGACTTTCTCTTCTCTATCACATTTTCTCTCTATTATAATCTCTTTCCTCTCGATCATTCTTTCTATCAGAATCTTTCTCCCCTCTATTACAACCTTTTCCGTCTCTGTCACACTTTCTCTCTATTAGAACATTTCTCCTCTGTCACACTTTCTCTCTCTATTACAAACTTTTCCCTCTGTCACTCTTTCTATCAGAATCTCTCTTTTACACTTTCTCTCTATCGCAATCTTTCTCCTCTCTATCACACTTTCACTCTCTAATGCAATCTTTCTCCTTCTCTCCATCATACTTTGTCTCTCTGTATCACAAACGTTGTCCTCTCTCTCACTCCTATCAGAGTCTTTCACCTTCTCTATTACAACCTTTTCCGTCTCTGTCTCACTTTCTGTCTATCACAATATTTCTCATTCTCACCATCGCAATATTTCTCCTTCTTTCTAACACGCTTTCTCTCTATCACACTTGCTCTCTCTATTACACCCTTTTCCCTCTATCAGAATCTTTCTCCTTACCACACTCTCTATTACAATCTTTCTCCCCTCTATCACTGTTCCTGTCTATTGCAATCTTTCTCCTCTCTATTGCGATCACTGTCCTCTCTATCAGAATCTTTGTCCTCTCTATTACAACCTTTTCCCTCTCTATCACACTTTCTCTCTATCGCGATCTTTCTCCCCTCTTTCACACGTTCTCTCTCTGCATTGCAATGTTTCTCCTTTGTAACACACTTTCTCTACTTATCACATTTTCTCTCTATTGCAATCTTTCTCCTTCTGTGTCACACTTTCTATTGCAATCTTTTTCCTTCCCTCTTTCACACTTTCTCTCTATCGCAAAATCTTTCTCCTTCTGTATCCCGATTTTCCTCCTCTCTCACATTTCCTTTTTTTGCAAACTGTTTCCTTCTCTCTGTCACAATTACTCTGTATCTGTTGCAACCTTTCTCATTTTCCCTTTCACACTTTCTCTCCCTCTATCACAATTATTTTTTTTCTATCGCACTGTCTAATGCAATCTTTCTGCTCTCTATCGTACTTTGTCTCTCTCTATTCGAATCTTTCTCCTTCTTTCTAACACGCTTTCTCTCTATCACACTTGCTCTCTCTATTACAACCTTTTCCCTGTCTATCACTCTTTCTCTCTATCAGAATCTTTCTCCTTACCGCACTTTCTCTCTATTTCAATTTTTCTCCTTTTGATTACAATCTTTCTCCTCTCTATCACACTTTCTCTCTGTCACAAACTTTCTCCTTCTCAATCACATTTTCTCTATCAGACTTTCTCTCTACTCTCTATTACACTTTCTCCTAACAGAATCGTTCTTCTCTCTATCACTTTCTCTCTATGATACTTTGTCTCTCTCTAATCCAATCTTTCTAACACACTTTCTCTCTCTATCGCAAAGTTTCTGCTTCTCTCTTTCACACTTTCTCTCTCTATTCCAATCTTTCTAACACACTATCTCTCTATCACAACCTTTCTCCTTTTGTCCATCACACCCTCTGTCTATTACACCTTCTCTCTATTGCAATCGTTCTCCTTCTTTCTCACACCTTTTAGTGTTCGTAATCTGATTTAATGTTGTGTTTGATGAAGCATTTAATAGGAAATTCTAGAAAAGGGTAAATGCTCTAAAGTAATGAACATAAAACCTGTGAATTCTCTGAACCATCCAATAGCCAATAGCCCATGTGATGATACTGACTGTTTCCAACTGTGAAGGGAGGACCTTCAACTGGACCTCGTGAGGAATGTGATTCGCTCATTGGCCACATGTCAAACCTGAACCTTTGGGTATTTAACTCGAAGGCTGAGCTCAGTCAAACCATTGGAGGAAGGAGTCACCTCATCAACTCAGAGAGAGCAGATGAGTTGCTGGAGGTTTGTGGTTCAGAGCAGTGAAATGGTCAGTTTCTGTGTGGTGGCGCTTGGCTCAGGCTGGTCTTTCTATGGACTATATCAAGTAAGTCTGTATTTGTGGGAACTTTCTGGTGGGCTGTAAATTGTCAGTAATGTTTGTGAAGGGAAGTTGTCCAAACCTTGGGCGTTGTCAGCCCTGTGAGCTTCAGAGACATTTGCACTGTCCACCTGCTCTTCATATAAATTGTAAGCAACTCTTGGCCAGTTTGGCTTCTCCTTTTATTGTGTAATTTGTCTCAAAAACAATTGGTTATGTTTCTCTCTAGAGTCTGTAGACAACTCCCATCAGAGTCTTCCCTCCTTTGCTGTTCTTTAATTCTACCCATAGTGTTTCTACAGCCTGATCACCTTTACTAAAGTCTTTTCTATCTACTAGTGTACTTCAGTATTATCCATATTGCTTTTCCCAATTTCCTTATCCTTTCTGAAGATCTTACAGCCTGGAATATTTAGCTTCCAGTAATTTCTGGCTTGTAGCCAGGTCTCTATAATGGCTACTACATCATATGCTTTAAGCTGAATTTGTGTTTTTAACTTGTTTTATTTTTATACTATGTGTATTTGTCACAGACACTTATTGGGGTAACTCTCCTCACTTGCCAATGTGCCCAATGGTGTTTTTGTTCACATTTTTGTTTATTTTCTTAAACTGTTTATCTTTCTGGAGAAACTCAGTTATTTATCACTTTTTGTTTTCTAACCTTTGAACTTTAAAGACCTTGTTGCCATCCATCTATTTAATGGAGAATGTAAACAACTCTTGAACAGTCCGGCTTTTCTTTTTATTGTCTAACTCGTCTCAGAGATGGCGATGACAGAATTGTTATGTAGAATTATTATTTTGCAGTGTTAGTCTTTAAATCATCATCTAGATTTTGGTCAAAGATGTCCAACTAGGAATCGTTTGGAGATGAGATGCAGCTGAAAACCATGGGAGATGTAAGTGATTAATGGGCTGAGCTCAGTTGCTCGGTGGAATCCTCTAGTTCACTGGTTAGAGCGCTCGCCTTGCAAGTGAGACACCTGGGTTCAATTCTAGGCAGGGTGAAATCTTGGATAAGTTTCCGTACTCCACAAGCCTAATAATAATTGCTCCAAAAAACAAAACAATAATAAATTGGTTATTTTCAATCCACGACTGATTGTGGGATGCTGCTGTGTGCAATTGGCTGCTGCGTTTCGCCCACAAATAAATAGTCCATTTGCTTTATGGTCCGTTCTGTGAAGTGCTTTGAGACATCAGACATGACAAGTGCTATATCAAATACAAGGTTATTATTATTGTCACCAGAAGCCAAGTCTGTACTAATGAGAACCAAAAACTGTCGACTGAAACCAACGCCCTGTTTCTCTCTCTAGCACCTTGGGATTCAAGGAGGGTAAGTAAGTTAAGTCTGTGCTAGTGGGAACCCTGTAATGACAGCAAAGGTTGTATATTGTTCTTTCCTGCACCATTCTACACTCCAGAGGTTTGGCAACACTGTGTGGACTTCATGCAGGATGTCTGACATCCAAACATATGAGTCTTAACTCTGGTTCGCACTGGAGGTTGAGATTAGAAGTCGTTAATAAAAGAGACTGGGGTTTGAGAGGGACAGGATGGAGGAGATCTTGCTGGATTAATGTGTTGAGCTCACAGTTTGGGTCGAGGGTTTAATTCATCGACACAGATTGTAGGAATATCAGAGATTGAAGATACATACTTTCGTTTGATGGTGTAAAATCAGATTTGATGGTACCTGTTTAATCTTCGGATTAGACAGTGAATTTGCTTGGTTTTGGGTAATCTCGAATAGCTGTGTGAAGGTTGGTTTTGTTTGCCCAGAGCCAGTGTCTGTCCAGGTAGGTTCAGTTTACTGGTTGAGCATCAGTTTATGCGACAGATGGTTTGGAGCACTTGTCGATCATTAGTTTGTGTCCAAGTTGGTTCAGTGCAGGTTGTGAGGTAGTAAAGGGCTAATCAAAATAAGGTGAATGTTTGTGATCATAGAGAGGGGTCCCAGGTGCTCAGGATTGATTGGGTAAAAAAGTGTCTTTGGCACATTTGAGGTATAAAAGGGAGGAGGTGGAGATGAACCAGAATTGTTGAGGTTTGGAGTTTTCACTGACACTTGACTCTAACATTACTAATTATGCAAACTCTAAATTTCAGGAACTTGTAAGAGGTTTGGGATAATGTTACTCTATTGGTTACTGCCTCACAACCTGCAAAATTGTGAAGAGAAGGATCGCTCTTTCAGAGTGCACTTAAACATTGTGTAATTCTCACCGAGATAAGATACTGTGACAAGGTGTGGAGTCAGTGTCTGTTGAGGTTGGTTCAGGGCAGTTGTGGAGTTGATCCATGTCAGAATTGTTTATTAATGCATTTTATCCTGAGATTGGTTCAATGTTGAGTTGTTTTGTGTCTGGGCAGGTTCAGTGTAGATCATGAATTGGTTAGTGTTGAGATTGGTTCAATGTAGGTAAAGGGCCTTTTAGTTTATAGCTGAGTCTAACTTAGACGTGTTGCACTACATTGGACTCTATGGAAAGTGAAAATTCCTGGAAAGCTTAGGGTGACAACTGAAGCTCATGCCCTATTTCTCTTTCTCTAGCTTCTTGAGACTCGGAGAATAAGTAAGGCAAGTCTGTGCTAGTGGGAACCCTGTGATGATGGCAAAGATTGTATCTCTTTCTCTCTTGCACTCTTCCACACTCCAGAGGTTTGGTAACATTATGTGGACTTCATGCAGGATGTCTGACATCCAACCACATATGAGCCAAACTCTGGTTCACACTGGAGGTTGAGACTAGAAGTTGTTAGTATGAAAGACTGGGGTTTGAGAGGGACAAGATGGGGAGATGTTGCTGAGTTAACATGGTGAGGTGATAGTTTGGGTTGAGGGTCGAATTAATTGGTTCAGATTGTATAAATCGCAGAGGTTGAAGTCCAACACTGTAGTTGGTGTAAGGTTTGATTTGATAACTTCTATTACAAGAGTTTGATCTGAGATCAGAGAATTTGTGTGTCGTTTGGGTAATATAGTCTTTGTGTGAAGTTTAGTTTATTGAGCCAGTGTCTGTCAAGGTTGGTTGGGTTTACTGGCTGAGAATTGGTTTGTGTCGGGGCTGGTTGTGGAGCATCAGTTTGTGTGCAAGTTGGTTCAGGACAGGTGTAGATTCAGTGACTGTGTCGAGGCCGGTCAAGTGCAGTTGTTGAGGTTTAGAGTCTTTCAGGCCTGGCTCAGTGCAGTTGCCTCGGGTCACTCGCTGCCAGGGCTGGGTCGGAGCAGTTTGCACGGCTGGGTCACTAGTGACCGGCAATGTGTAGCTGCCGAGAGTCAGTCACTGCCGGGTCTGGGTCAGTGTGGCTGCCACGAGTCAGGTTCTGTTCAGACTGGTTTAGTGTTGTTGAGTCAGTTTATGCTATGATTGGTTGAGAGTTGTATTTGTCAGGGTGAGTTCAGTCCAGTTGTTGAGAGGGTGATTGAGTTAACTTGTCAGGGCAGGTTCAGTGTAGTTCGAGTCAGTTGGTGTCAGGGTTGGTTACTAGAGTCCTGTAGCTCAGTGGTTAGAGCACCTACTTTGCAAATGAGACCTGAGTTCAATTCCTGGCAGGGTGAAACCTTGGGCAAATTTCCTTACTCCACACAGAGCCTAATAAGAATCCCTCCCAAAACAATAATAAATTGGTAATTTTCAATCTACAACTGTTTGTGGGACATTGCTGTGTGCAATTGGCTGCCGCGTTCGCCCACAAATATACAGTCAATTCACTTTACAGTGTGTTCTGTAAAGTGCTTTGGGACGTCCTCCCGACGTGAAAAGCGCTATATCAAATGCAAGGATCATTATTATTATTAAAGGTTGTGATAGAAAAACTGTGTTAGAGTGGCGAAAGATTGCGGTAGAGAGAAGGAGAAATATTCGGATAGAAAGTGTGATATAGAGTGTTAGAAAGATTGGAATTAAGAGACAAAGTATGATAGAGAGGAGAAAGTTTACAATAGAGAAAGAGTGTGTTAGAAAGAAGGAGAAAGATTGTGATAGTATAATAGAGAGAAGCAGAAAAATTGCGCTAAAGAAGAAAATTGGGCGAGAGTGCGTGTTAGGAGGATTGGAATAGAGAGGAGAAAGATTGCAACAGAGACAAAGTGTGATGGAGAAAGATTCTGATAGAGAGTGTGACAGAGGAGAAATATTCTGATTGAGAGAGTGTGACAGAGACGGAAAAGGTTGTAATAGAGAGGAGAAAGATTCTGATAGAAAGTGTGATAAAGATGAGAAAGATTGCAATAGTGAGAAAGTGTGATAGAGAGAAAGAGAACGATTCTGAAAGAGAAAGTGTGTTAGAAAGAATGAGAAATATTGTGATAAAGAAGTAATGTGAGAGGAGAAAATTGAGCGAGAGAAGGACAATGATAGAGAGAGAAAGTATGATAGAGAATGTGATAGAGAGGAGAAAGATTGCAATACATAAAAAGTGTGATAGAGAGAAAGTGTGACAGAGGAGAGATTAAAATAGAGAGAAAGTGTGATAGGGAAGAGAAAGTTTGGAATAGAGAGGGAAAGTGATAGAGAGGAGAAAGATTGCAATAGAGGAGAAAGAATACGATAGAGAGAAAGCGTGTTAGAAAGATTGGAATAGAGGGAGAGGGTGTGACAAAGAGGAGAAAGATTGTAATATACAGAGGCAAAGTACGATAGTGAGAAAGTGAGGGAGAGGAAGTGTGTTAGAAAGAAGGAGAAAGATTGGAATAGAGAGAGAAAGTGCGAAAGAGAGGAGAAAAATTGCAATATAAGGTGTGAAAGAGAAAGAGAAAGATTCCGATAGGGGGAGAAATTGTGTGAGAAAGAAGGAGAAATTTTGTGAAAGAGAGAGAGAGAAAGTATAATAGAGACGAGCAATGCCACAAGTGACACCAATACAACATGGTGTCACAGCTCAAATAGGTAGTTCCTATTTCTGACTGAGACTTCACACAGAAATACGAGTATAAGATAGTGACTGGAGGATTGAAATGAGAATTTAGAAGGAACTTCTTCAGACAGAGGGCAGCACTATGCGGAACTCACTCCCGTAAGTAGTAATTGAAGCAGATAATACAGATAGATTTACATAATAATCCTTGCATTTTGATATAGCGCTTTTCACATCGGGAGGACGTCCCAAAGTGCTTCACACAACATACTGCAAAGTGAATTGACTGTATATTTGTGGGCGAATGCAGCAGCCAATTGCGCACAGCAATGTCCCACAAACAGTCGTAGATTAAAAATGACCAATTTATTATTGGTTTTGGAGGAATTATTATTAGGCATGTGGAGTAAGGAAACTTGCCCAAGACTTCGCCCTACCAGGAATTGAACTCGGGTCTCCCAGTTGCAAAGCGAGTGCTCTAACCACTGAGTTACAGTACTACCCACCTGAGCTGCAGGACCAATAACAATGGCACAAGTGACACCAATACAACATGGTGTCACAGCTCAAATTGGTAGTTCCTATTTCTGACTGAGACTTCACTCAGAAATACGAGTATAAGATAGTGACTGGAGGATTGAAATGAGAATTTAGAAGGAACTTCTTCAGACAGAGGGCAGTACTATGCGGAACTCATTCCCGTAAGTAGTAATTGAAGCAGATAATACAGATAGATTTACATAATAATAATCCTTGCATTTTGATATAGCGCTTTTCACATCGGGAGGACGGCTCAAAGCGCTTCACAGAACACACTGCAAAGTGAATTAACTGTATATTTGTGGGCGAACACGGCAGCCATGTCCCACAAACAGTCATAGATTAAAAATGACCAATTTATTATTGTTTTTGGTTTTGGAGGAATTATTATTAGGAGTGTGGAGTAAGGAAACTTGCCCAAGGTGTCGCCCTTCCTGAAATTGAACTCAGGTCTCCCTCATGCAAA
The DNA here is from genome assembly GCF_018977255.1 of Callorhinchus milii. Lineage (NCBI taxonomy): Eukaryota > Metazoa > Chordata > Chondrichthyes > Chimaeriformes > Callorhinchidae > Callorhinchus > Callorhinchus milii. The sequence goes on from NW_024704752.1 coordinate 20,273,181, forward strand.
GCGAGTGCTCTAACCACTGAGCTACAGGACTGATTACATTACCACAAGTGACACCAATACAACATGGTGTCACACCTCAAATTGGTAGTTCCTATTTCTGACTGAGACTTCACTCAGAAATACGAGTATAAGATAGTGACTGGAGGATTGAAATGAGAATTTAGAAGGAACTTCTTCAGACAGAGGGCAGCACTATGCGGAACTCATTCCCGTAAGTAGTAATTGAAGCAGATAATACAGATAGATTTACATAATATTTAATAATCCGTGCATTTTGATATAGCGCTTTTCACATCGGGAGGACGTCCCAAAGCGCTTCACTGAACACACTGCAAAGTGAATTAACTGTATATTTGTGGGCGAATGCAGCAGCCAATTGCGCACAGCAATGTCCCACAAACAGTCGTGGATTGAAAATGACCAATTTATTATTGTTTTTGGTTTTGGAGGAATTATTATTAGGCGTGTGGGGTAAGGAAACTTGCCCAAGGTTTCGCCCTCTGCCTGAAATTGTACTCAGGTCTCCCAATTGGAAAGCGAGTGCTCTAACCACTGAGCTACAGGACTGATTACAATGCCACAAGTGACACCAATACAACATGGTGTCACAGCTCAAATTGGTAGTTCCTATTTCTGACTGAGACTTCACATTGAAATACGAGTATAAGATAGTGACTGGAGGAATGAAATGAGAATTTAGAAGGAACTTCTTCAGACAGAGGGCAGCACTATGCGGAACTCACTCCCGTAAGTAGTAATTGAAGCAGATAATACAGATAGATTTACATAATAATAATAATCCTTGCATTTTGATATAGCGCTTTTCACATCGGGAGGACGTCCCAAAGCGCTTCACAGAACACATTGCAAAGTGAATTAACTCTATATTTGTGGGCGAACGCGGCAGCCAATTGCGCACAGCAATGTCCCACAAACAGTCGTAGATTGAAAATGGCCAATTTATTTTTGTTTTTGGTTTTGGAAAAATTATTATTGGGCGTGTGGGGTAAGGAAACTTGCCCAAGGTTTCGCCCTCTGCCTGAAATTGAACTCAGGTCTCCCTCATGCAAAGCGAGTGCTCGAACCACTGAGCTACAGGACTCCCCACCTGAGCTGCAGGACTGATTATATTGCCACAAGTGACACCAATACAACATGGTGTCACAGCTCAAATTGGTAGTTCCTATTTCTGACTGAGACTTCACACAGAAATACGAGTATAAGATAGTGACTGGAGGATTGAAATGAGAATTTAGAAGGAACTTCTTCAGACAGAGGGCAGTACTATGCGGAACTCACTCCCGTAAGTAGTAATTGAAGCAGATAATACAGATAGATTTACATAATAATAATCCTTGCATTTTGATATAGCGCTTTTCACATCGGGAGGACGTCTCAAAGCGCTTCACAGAACACACTGCAAAGTGAATTAACTGTATATTTGTGGGCGAACGCGGCAGCCAATTGCGCACAGCAATGTCCCACAAACAGTCGTAGATTAAAAATGACCAATTTATTATTGTTTTTGGTTTTGGAGGAATTATTATTAGGAGTGTGGAGTAAGGAAACTTGCCCAAGGTTTCGCCCTCTGCCTGGAATTGAACTCAGGTCTCCCTCATGCAAAGCGAGTGCTCTAACCACTGAGCTACAGGACTGATTACATTTCCACAAGTGACACCAATACAACATGGTGTCACAGCTCAAATTGGTAGTTCCTATTTCTGACTGAGACTTCACATAGAAATACGAGTATAAGATAGTGACTGGAGGATTGAAATGAGAATTTAGAAGGAACTTCTTCAGACAGAGGGCAGCACTATGCGGAACTCACTCCCGTAAGTAGTAATTGAAGCAGATAATACAGATAGATTTACATAATAATAATAATCCTTGCATTTTGATATAGCGCTTTTCACATCGGGAGGACGTCCCAAAGCGCTTCACAGAACACACTGCAAAGTGAATTAACTGTATTTGTGGGCGAACGCGGCAGCCAATTGCGCACAGCAATGTCCCACAAACAGTCGTAGATTAAAAATGACCAATTTATTATTGGTTTTGGAGGAATTATTATTAGGCATTTGGAGTAAGGAAACTTGCCCAAGATTTCGCCCTACCAGGAATTGAACTCAGGTCTCCCACTTGCAAAGCGAGTGCTCTAACCACTGAGCTACAGGACTAATAACAATGGCACAAGTGACACCAATACAACATGGTGTCACAGCTCAAATTGGTAGTTCCTATTTCTGACTGAGACTTCACATAGAAATACGAGTATAAGATAGTGACTGGAGGATTGAAATGAGAATTTAGAAGGAACTTCTTCAGACAGAGGGCAGCACTATGCGGAACTCACTCCCGTAAGTAGTAATTGAAGCAGATAATACAGATAGATTTACATAATATTAATAATCCTTGCATTTTGATATAGCGCTTTTCACATCGGGAGGACGTCCCAAAGCGCTTCACAGAACACACTGCAAAGTGAATTAACTGTGTATTTGTGGGCGAATGCGGCAGCCAATTGCGCACAGAATGTCCCACAAACAGTCGTGGATTGAAAATGACCAATTTATTATTGTTTTTGGTTTTGGAGGAATTATTATTAGGCGTGTGGGGTAAGGAAACTTGCCCAAGGTTTCGCCCTGCCTGAAATTGTACTCAGGTCTCCCAATTGCAAAGCGAGTGCTCTAACCACTGAGCTACAGGACTGATTACAATGCCACAAGTGACACCAATACAACATGGTGTCACAGCTCAAATTGGTAGTTCCTATTTCTGACTGAGACTTCACACAGAAATACGAGTATAAGATAGTGACTGGAGGATTGAAATGAGAATTTAGAAGGAACTTCTTCAGACAGAGGGCAGCACTATGCGGAACTCACTCCCGTAAGTAGTAATTGAAGCAGATAATACAGATAGATTTACATAATAATAATCCTTGCATTTTGATATAGCGCTTTTCACATCGGGAGGACCTCCCAAAGCGCTTCACAGAACACACTGCAAAGTGAATTAACTTTATTTGTGGGCGAACGCGGCAGCCAATTGCGCACAGCAATGTCCCACAAACAGTCGTGGATTGAAAATGACCAATTTATTATTATTTTTGGTTTTGGAGGAATTATTATTAGGCGTGTGGGGTAAGGAAACTTGCCCAAGGTTTCGCTCTGCCAGGAATTGAACTCAGGTCTCCCTCTTGCAAAGCGAGTGCTCTAACCACTGAGCTACAGGACTCCCCACCTGAGCTGCAGGACTGATTATATTGCCACAAGTGACACCAATACAACATGGTGTCACAGCTCAAATAGGTAGTTCCTATTTCTGACTGAGACTTCACATAGAAATACGAGTATAAGATAGTGACTGGAGGATTGAAATGAGAATTTAGAAGGAACTTCTTCAGACAGAGGGCAGCACTATGCGGAACTCACTCCCGTAAGTAGTAATTGAAGCAGATAATACAGATAGATTTACATAATATAATAATCCTTGCATTTTGATATAGCGCTTTTCACATCGGGAGGACGTCCCAAAGCGCTTCACAGAACACACTGCAAAGTGAATTAACTGTATTTGTGGGCGAACGCGGCAGCCAATTGCGCACAGCAATGTCCCACAAACAGTCGTGGATTGAAAATGACCAATTTATTATTGTTTTTGGTTTTGGAGGAATTATTATTAGGCGTGTGGGGTAAGGAAACTTGCCCAAGGTTTCGCCGTGCCTAAAATTGTACTCAGGTCTCCCAATTGGAAAGCGAGTGCTCTAACCACTGAGTTACAGTACTACCCACCTGAGCTGCAGGACCAATAACAATGGCACAAGTGACACCAGTACAACATGGTGTCACAGCTCAAATTGGTAGTTCCTATTTCTCACTGAGACTTCACTTAGAAATACGAGTATAAGATAGTGACTGGAGGATTGAAATGAGAATTTAGAAGGAACTTCTTCAGACAGAGGGCAGCACTATGCGGAACTCACTCCCGTAAGTAGTAATTGAAGCAGATAATACAGATAGATTTACATAATAATAATCCTTGCATTTTGATATAGCGCTTTTCACATCGGGAGGACGGCTCAAAGCGCTTCACAGAACACACTGCAAAGTGAATTAACTGTATATTTGTGGGCGAACACGGCAGCCAATTGCGCACAGCAATGTCCCACAAACAGTCATAGATTAAAAATGACCATTTTATTATTGTTTTTGGTTTTGGAGGAAATATTATTAGGCGTGTGGGGTAAGGAAACTTGCCCAAGGTTTCGCCCTCTACCTGAAATTGAACTCAGGTCTCCCAATTGCGAAGCGAGTGCTCTATCCACTGAGCTACAGGACTAATTACAATGCCACAAGTGACACCAATACAACATGGTGTCACAGCTCAAATTGGTAGTTCCTATTTCTGACTGAGACTTCACAGAAATACGAGTATAAGATAGTGACTGGAGGATTGAAATGAGAATTTAGAAGGAACTTCTTCAGACAGAAGGCAGCACTATTTGGAACTCATTCCCCAAAGTAGTAATTGAAGCAGATAATACAGATAGATTTACATAATAATAATAATCCTTGCATTTTGATATAGCGCTTCTCACATCGGGAGGACGTCCCAAAGCGCTTCACAGAACACACTGCAAAGTGAATTAACTGTATATTTGTGGACGAAGGCGGCAGCCAATTACGCACAGCTATGTCCCACAAACTGTCGTGGATTGAAAATGGCCAATTTATTTTTGTTTTTGGAAAAATTATTATTAGGCGTGTGGGGTCAGGAAACTTGCCCAAGGTTTCGCTCTGCCAGGAATTGAACTCAGGTCTCCCTCATGCAAAGCGAGTGCTCTAACCACTGAGCTACAGGACTCCCCACCTGAGCTGCAGGACTGATTATATTGCCACAAGTGACACCAATACAACATGGTGTCACAGCTCAAATTGGTAATTCCTATTTCTCACTGAGACTTCACATAGAAATACGAGTATAAGATAGTGACTGGAGGAATGAAATGAGAATTTAGAAGGAACTTCTTCAGACAGAGGGCAGCACTATGCGGAACTCACTCCCGTAAGTAGTAATTGAAGCAGATAATACAGATTGATTTACATAATATAATAATCCTTGCATTTTGATATAGCGCTTTTCACATCGGGAGGACGTCCCAAAGCGCTTCACAGAACACACTGCAAAGTGAATTAACTGTATATTTGTGGGCGAACGCGGCAGCCAATTGTGCACAGCTATGTCCCACAAACAGTCGGAGATTAAAAATGACCAATTTATTATTGTTTGTTTTGGAGGGATTATTAACACCTGCAGCTCGGAGGCCCCTGAATAGTAATAATTCTTGCGTTTGATATTGCACTTTTCACGTCGGGAGGAGTCCCAAAGCACTTCACAGAATACACAATAAAGTGAATTTGACTGTATATTTGTGGGCAAACGCGGCAGCCAATTGCGCACAGCAATGTCCCACAAACAGTTGTAGATTGAAAATCACCAATTTATTATTGTTTTGGAGGGATTATTAACCCTAGTGTTTACATTCATTACTTTACAGCATTCACTTTCCTAGAATTTCCTATTGAATGCTTCAGAGACACTATCAAACATACCATCAAATCAGATCACAAGCACTAATAGGTGTGAGAGAGAAGGAGAAAGATTGCAATAGAGAGAAAGTGTGATAGAAAGGAGAAAGTCCTGTAGCTCAGTGGTTAGAGCATTCACTTTGCAAGTGAGAGACCTGAGTTCAATTCCAGGCAGAGGGCGAAACCTTGGGCAAGTTTCCTTACTCCACACAGAGCCTAATAATAATCCTCCAAAACTAAAAGCAATAATAAATTGGTCATTTTCAATCTACAACTGTTTGTGGGACATTGCTGTGCGCAATTGGCTGCCGCGTTCGCCCACAAATATACAGTCAATTCACTTTACAGTGTGTTCTGTGAAGCGCTTTGGGATGTCCTCCCGACGTGAAAAGCGCTATATCAAATGCAAGGATCATTGGATTCTCCCAATCTTTCTAACACTTGATCGCATTCTTTCTCCTTCTCTCTATTGTAATCTTTCTAACACAATTTTTCTCCTCTCTATCATACTTCGTCTCTCTATCACACTTTCTCTCTAACACAATTTTTCTCCTCTCAATCAGTTTCTCTCTATTGCAATCTTTCTTCTCTACTCTTTCTATCAGAATCTTTCTCCTTCTTTCTAATTCGCTTTCTCTCTCTATCACACTTTCACTGTCTGATGTACTCTTTCTCCTTCTCTCCATCATACTTCGTCTCTCTCTATTACAAACGTTGCCCTCTCTCTCACTCCTATCAGAATCTTTCACCTTCTCTCTATTACAACCTTTTCGGTCTCTGTCGCACTTTCTGTGTATCACAATATTTCTCCTTCTCGCCATCGCAATGTTTCTCCTTCTTTCTAACACACTTTCTCTCTATCACACTTGCTCTCTCTATTACAACCTTTTCGCTCTCTATCGCAATCTTTCTCCTTCTGTCTTTCACTTTCTCTCCCTGCATTCCAGTCTTTCTCCTTCTTTCTAACACACTTTCTCTCTATCAGAATCTTTCTCCTCTACCACACTTTTTCTGTTACAATCTTTCTTTCTCTCTATCGCAATCTTTCTCCTCTCTATTGTGATCATTCTCCTCTCTATCAGAATCTTTGTCCTCTATTACAATCTTTTCCCTCTCTACCGCACATTCTCTCTATCGCATTCTTTCTCCTTCTTTCTAACACACGTTCTCTCCCTCTCACACTTTCTCACTCTATCGTACTTTGCCTCTGTGTATTACAATCTTTCTCTTTATCACTATTGTAATCTTTCTCCTCTATCACACACTCTCTCTGTTGCAATCTTTTTCCTCTATCAGAATCTTTTTGCTTTTCACTGTCTCTATTGCAATCTTTCTCACTATTGCAATCTTTCGCCTCTCTATCTCTCTCTCTCTATTACCATCTTTCTCCTTCTCTCTATTCCAATCTTTCTAACACACTTTATCGCATTCTTTCTCCTCTTTCACAGTTTGTCTTTTTCTATGACAATCTTTTTCCTTGTTTCTAACACACTTTCTCCTATCGGAATTTCTCTCCATCTCTCTGTCAAACTTTCTCTCTATTGCAATCTTTATCCTCTCCATCGTACGTTGCCTCTATTAAAATCTTTATCCTTCTTTCTAATACACTTTCTCTCTCCATTAGAATCTTTCTCCTTCTCTCTATCACACTTTCTCTCTCTATTAAATCTTTGCCCTCTCTATCACTCTGTCTATCAGAGTTTTTCTCCTCTCTATTACAACCTTTTCCCTCTCTATCACACTTTCTTTCTATTGCAATCTTTCTCTCTATTGCAATCTTTCTCCTTCTCTCTAATACAGTCTCTCTCTATTGCAATCTTTCTACTCTCTATCACACTCTCTCTATTGCAATCTTTCTAACACACTTTCTATCGCACTCTTTCTCCTCTCTTATCACTTTCTCTCTATCACTTTCTCTCTATTTTAATCTCTTTCTATCAGAATCTTTCTCCTCTCTATTCCAATTCTTCTAACACACTTTCTCGCTCTATCGTTCTCCTGTCGCCCAAATTTCCTCCCCTCCCTCACATTTCTTCTTTACCGCAATTTATCTGCTTCTCTCCATTGTACTTTCTCTCTCTCTCTCTATAAAAATATTTCTCCTTCTTTCTAACACACTTTCTCTCTCCATTACAATCTTTGCCCTCTCTATCACTCTTTATATCAGAGTATTTCTCTTCTCTATGACAAGCTTTTCCGTCTCTGACACTTTCTCTTACAATTTTTCTTCTCTCTATTACACTTTCTCTCTTGTGCAATATTTCTCCTCTTCTCTATCACAATCATTCTCCCTTCTGTCACACTTTTACTCTCTAATGCAATCTTTCTCCTTCTCTCCATCATACTTTGTCTCTCTATTACAAAGTTTGTCCTCTCTCTCTCTATCAGAACCTCTCTATCACAACATTTCCCTCTCAATCACACTTTCTCGCTATCAGAATCTTTCTCCTTCTTTCACACTTTCTCTCTCTCTATTCCAATCTTCCTCCTTCTTTCTAACACACTTTCTCTCCCTCACACTTTCTCACTCTATCGTTCTTTGCCTCTGTATATTACAGTCTTTCTCCTCTTTATCACACATTCTCTCTATCGCAATCTTTCTCTTTATCACTGTTGCAATCTTTCTCCTCTCTATCACACTCTCTGTTGCAATCTTTCTCCTCACTATCACAATCTTTCTTCTCTTTCACACGTTCTCTATTTTCATCTCTCTCCTCTATCACTCTTTCTATCAGAATCTTTCTTCTCTCTATCAGAATCTCTCCTTACCACTCTCTCTCTGTTCCAATCTTTCTAACACACTTTCTCTCTGTCGTATTCTTTCTCCTCTCTATCACACTTTCACTCTCTAATGCAATGTTTCACCTTCTCTCCATCATACTTTGTCTCTCTCTATTACAAACGTTGCCCTCTCTCTCACTTCTATCAGAATCTTTCACCTCTCTATTACAACCTTTTCCCTCTCTATCACATTTTCTTTCTCACTATTGCAATCTTTCTCCTCTCTTTCACACTCTCTATTGCATTCTTTCTCCTTCTCTATCGCACTTTCTCTCTATTTTAATCTCTCTCCTCTCTATCACTATTTCTATCAGAAACTTTCTCCTTCTATCACACTTTCTCTCTATTGCAATCTTTCTCCTTATAATAATCCCTCCAAAACCAAAAACAATAATAAATTGGTCATTTTCAATCCATGACTGTTTGTGGGACATTGCTGTGCGCAATTGGCTGCCGCGTTCGCCCACAAATATACAGTCAATTCACTTTACAGTGTGTTCTGTGAAGCGCTTTGGGACGTCCTCCTGACGTGAAAAGCGCTATATCAAATGCAAGGATTATTGTTATTATTATTCTCTATCACACTTTGTCTCTCTCTATTCCAGTCCTTCTAACACTCCCTCTCTCCATCGCTCTCCTTCTGTCACCCAATTTTCCTCCTCTCTCTCATTTCTTCTTTATCATAATTTTTCTGCTTCTCTCTATTATACTTTCTCTCTCTCTATCACAATCTTTCTCCTTCTTTCTATCACACTTTCTCTCACACTTTCTGTCTCTGTTACAACATTTTCCGTCTATGTCACACTTTCTATCAGAATATTTCTCCTTCGTCACACTTACTCTGTTACAGACTTGTCCCTCTCTATCACTCTTTCTATCAGAATCTTTCTCTGTCTGTAACAACCTTTTCTATCTCTGTCGCCTCCTGACGTGAAAGGCGCTTTATAAATGGAATCTTGTTGTTGTTGTTGTCGCACTTTCTATCAGAATATTTCTCCTCCGTCACACTTTCTCTCTGTTGCAGACTTGTCCCTCTCTATCACTCTTTCTATCAGAATCTTTCTCCTCTCTATTACAACCGTCTCTGTCTCACATTTTCTCTGTTACAAACATTTCCCTCTCACTCTTTCTATCAGAATCTTTCTCCTTCTCTCTGTCACACCTTCTCTCTATCGCAATCTTTCTCTTTATCGCAATTGCAATCTTTCTCCTCTCTATCACTCTCTATTGCCGTCTTTCTTCTTCTGTATCATACTCTCTCTATCGCAATCTTTCTCCTCTCTCTCACCGTATTGCAATCTTTCTCCTTTCTAGCACACTTTCTCACTCTATCGTACTTTACCTCTGTATATTACAATCTTTTCCCTCTCTATCACACTTTCTATTGCAATCGTTCTCCCTCTCTAACACACACTCTCTCTATTGCTCTCCTTTCGCGCAATTTTCCTCCTCTCTCAAATTTCTTCTTTATCCAATTTTTCTGCTTCTGTTACACTTTCTCTCTCTCCCTATCACAATCTTTCTCATTCTCTCCATCATACTTTGTCTCTCTCTATTACAAACGTTGCCCTCTCTCTCACTCCTATCAGAATCTTTCGCCTTCTCTCTATGACAACCTTTTCCATCTCTGTCGCACTTTCTGCGTATCACAATAATTCTCCTTTTCGCTATCGCAATGTTTCTCCTTCTTTCTAACACACTTTCTCTCTATCACACTTGCTCTACTACAAGTTTTTCCCTTTCTTTCACACTTTCTCTCTCTCTATTCCAATCTTTCTCCTTTCTAACACACTTTCTCTCCCTCTCACACTTTCTCACCCTATCGTATTGTACCTTTGCATATTATAATCTTTCTCCTCTTTATCAAATTTCTCTCTATTGCAATCTTTCTCTATTGCAATCTTTCTCCTCTGTCACACTTTCTCTCTATCACAGTCTTTCTTCTCTTTCACACTTTCCCTCTCTATTCCAAACTTTCTCTTTTCTGTCACACGTTCTCTCTCTGTTATGACCGTTTCCCTCTCTATTACTCTTTCTATCAGAATCTTTCTCCTTCTCTCTATCACACTTTGTCTCTCTCTATTCAAACCTTCTAACACACTCTTTCTATCGCTCTCCTTCTGTCGCCCAATTTTCCTCCTCTCTTTCACATTTCTTCTTTATCGCAATTTTTCTGCTTCTCTATTGTACTTTCTTTCTCTCTCTCTATCACAATCTTTCTCCTTTCTAGCACACTCGCTGTTGCAATCTTTTTCCTCTCTTTCTCTCTATCACAATCTTTCTTCTCTCGTTCACACTTTCCCTCTCTATTCAAAACTTTCTCGTCTCTGTCACACTTTCTCTCTATTTTAATGTCTCTCCTCTCTGACTCTTTCTATCAGAATCTTTCTCCTCTCTATTACAAACTTTTGCGACTCTGTCACACTTTCTCTCTATCAGAATATTTCTCCTCTCTGTCACACTTTCTATTACAAACTTTTCCCTCTCTATCTCTTTCTGTCAGAATCATTCTCCTCTCTATTGCAATCTTACTCTTCTCTCACACTTTCTCTCTCTGGATTCCAATCTTTCTCCTTCTTTAACACACTTTCTCTCCCGATCACACTCTCTCTCTATTGCAATCTTTCTCCTCTCTATCACAAACTTTCTTCTCTCTTTCACACTTTCCCTCTATTCCAATCTTTCTCTTTTCAATCACACTTTCACTCTATTTTAATCTCTGTCCTCTCTATCACTTTTTCTATCAGAATCTTTCTCCCGTCTATTGCACTTTGTCTCTCTCTATTCCAATCCTTTTAACACACGTTCTCTCTCTGTCGCTCTCCTTCTGTTGCCCAATTTTCCTCCTCTCTCTCATTTCTTCTTTATCCAATTTTTCTGCTCTATCAGAATCGTTCTCTTTCTGTATCACACTTTCTCTCTATTGCAATCTTTCTCCTTCTGTGTCACACTTTCTATTGCAATCGTTTTCCTTCTCTCTTTCACTCTTTCTCCTTCTGTATCCCGATTTTCCTCCTCTCTCACATTTCCTTTTTTTTGCAACTCTTTTCCTTCTCTCTGTCACAATTGCTCTGTATCTGTTGCAACCTTTCTCCCTTTCACACTTTCTCTTCCTCTATCACAATCTTTCTTTCTATCACACTGTTTCTTTCTAATGCAATCTTTCTGCTATCTATCGTACTTTGCCTCTCTGTATTCGAATCTTTCTCCTTTTTTCTAACACACTTTCTCTCTATCACATTTGCTCTCTCTATTACAACCTTTTCCCTCTCTATCACTCCTTACCGCACTCTCTCTCTGTTCCAATCTTTGTCCTCTTTCACACTCTCTCTCTCTATTTCAATCTTTCTCCTTCTTTTGATTACAATCTTTCTCCTT
>NW_024704753.1:651598-722898 GCF_018977255.1 Callorhinchus milii
TGTGTTGTAGAGGTTGTTAGGGGGGTATATGGGTGGGGGAGTGTGGAGAGGTTGTTGGGTGTATGGGTGGGGGGTGTATGGGTGGGGGGAGTGTGAGAGGTTGTTGGGGGTGTTGGGTGGGGAGTGTGTAGAGGGTTGTTAGGGGGGTATATGGGTGGAGTGTGGAGAGGTTGTTGGGTGTATGGGTGGGGGGAGTGTGGAGAGGTTGTTGGGTATATGGGTGGGGGAGTGTGGAGAGGTTGTTAGGGGGGTGTATGGGTAGGGGGAGTGTGGGTGGGGGGAGTGTGGAGAGGTTGTTAGGGGGGTGTATTGAGGGTGGGTTTGAGGGGGAGCCAAGGAGGGACTGAGGAGGGGTGGGGTTGGTGAGGGGGGACGAGGAGGGACTGAGGAGGGGGTGGGGGTGGTGAGGGGGGGCGAGGAGGGGGTGGGGGTGGTGAGGGGGGGCGAGGAGTGGGGTCGGGGGCCAAGGATCTCTGGGGCCACTCTAGACCCGGGATGACAACCTGTCGGATGCCTTGTGATGTGTGTCCCTGACATCAGATTTGTTGTTGTGACTGTTCTACACGTGTGTAACACGGATGCACGAAACACACGAGTCGGCCGGGCCAACGCCCCAGCGCAGTGAGTGCTGGGGGGGGAGAGAGCGGCGCATTGTCGGAGACCCCACCCTTCAAAATGAGAGGTTAACCGCCCCTCCCGGTCTGCGCTCTGCTCAGCCAGACTGTGATTAATGTCTGGGCGACCCTATTGTAAAAGGGATGGGAGTCTCTGGCTCTCTGTGCGCCTCTGGCCGCAGACCGGTCACTCACTGCTACACCTCACTGTGTGCAAATTGGCTGCTGCCGCTCGCCAAAGCCAAACCAGTCACTACAGCCACCCGTGAGGCACTGCCAGGGATATTATTACTGTGTTAGTGACCCCCATATCGTGGTGGACAGAGCGCTCGTCTCGCAAACGGGTTTGATTCCCGGGCAGGGTGAAACATCGGGCAAGTTTCCTTATTCCACACCCCCTCTGTTTACCTATAAGTAAGTTGGGAACCCAGTTGTTAAGTCGATTGGCGGATTGCTTTTCTGGGGGTAATAATCACTTCAAAAAAAAATTGGTCACTTCAATCCGACTGTTTGTGGGACGATGCTGTGTGCAATTGGCTGCCGAGTTTCGCCCACAAATACACAGTCAATTCACTTTACAGTGTAATTGGGGAAGCGCTTTGAGATGTCTGGAAGACGTGATAAGGCTCTGTATCAAGGTTTGAGGCTCTGGCCAGACCTGCCCTAACAGTGTGTGGATAGTGAGAGCCTCAGGGAGATGGGGACCGCAGACTTGCCCGGGAGGTGAGGCTAAAGGAATCCGTGCCTTTTGATGAGGTCAAATGTCTCAAAAAGTGCTTCAAGTGGAATATCTGTGAATGTGTGATTTGTGAGTGAACCCGGCAATCCAGTAATAATCTCTCAAGAAAAAAACAATGATAATTTGGTCACTTCAATCCACGGCTGTTTGTGGGGACGCTGCTGTGCGCCATTGGCTGCCACGTTTCACCTACAAAATACAACAGTCAATTCACTTTACAGTATATCCTGTGAAGAGCTTTGAGACTTTTGGGTATGTGATAAGACTCTGTATCAAATGCAATGATCATTATTATATAATTTCCCACAAACAAACAGCTGTGAAATGACAGATCAGTTTAATCTGGGTAATTGTCAGCCAGATACCTTCCCTTTTCTAACAGCACCACAGGATCTTTAATGTCCCGCTGGACAGGCAGAAGGGGAGCAAGGTTTAATGTCTCATCCAATATTGTCGTTGCTCTCTTCCCCCCCCCCAGTACTGGAGCCTCAGCCGAGACTGTGAGCTTAAATTCCCTGATGCGGGGACTCGAAGCCTCCTGACTCAGAGGCCAGAGCATGATCGAGTGAGTCAGTCTGAAACCCTAATTATGTAAACGGGAAGGATTTATTTCTATTTGTCGGTCGGGAGAGGTCTTCAATTTAAGTTCATCACAAGGGAACACGGGGAGAGTTAGAAAACTTTCAGCCACTTGCCCAGCGAAGTGAAGTGAAGTGAAGGGCCTATTTGGGGCAGGAATGTGCTGAGTGCACGGCAGGTGAAAGCTTGCCATGGATTCACTCCCAGTCTCCCGGCAGGAATCAGGAATGTGTTCGTGTAGAGACAGCAAACAGTGCCAAAAGCTCCCAGTACAGGGGCAGGGGGAGGGGATGGTTAGGGAGGGTTGGGGGTGGGTGGGGGGAGCGAATGTGATGGAGCGTTGGGAGCAGCACTCGTGTCTGGGCCAAGCGCTCTGAGACGCTAGCCCGTGTGAAGGCCGTTATATCAGTGCAAGTCTCTACACAAACACATTCTTCACAAATACAAGTTGTTGTTGCTCGCGCTTTCTCCATCTCTCTCCCTTCCTGTCTCCCTCTCACACTCTCGCTCTGTGCTGCAGTTTCAGGTTCCCATCTATGTAACGGTGTGTACACGGATGACGATGATCTCTGCCTGGACGACATCAATCAGTGAGTGTTCGATTTCACACCTCAACCTGGCGCTTGGCATTCACAGCTCGGCACCCCCCACCCCGCACGCACACACACACTGATGCCCCTGCGTACACACACTCTTGATTGTGATGATGCCTCCTGTTGCCCAGCCCACATTAGCACTGCTCAATCTTGTAATTTGTTGAGTGGTTTTGAGTGCTTCACACTCGCCCCTGTGGTGGTCTTCTGTGTTAGGGGCAAGAAGGGAAATAGGCAATCAACTCTTTCAGTAGAAGAAGTAAGTTGTTGAAGAATCCATCTTAAATGTTGCTGTGTTGGATTATTTATTGACTACTTTAAGTACAGTACTTGAAATGTCTCATCCATACTTGGGTTTACACTGATCGTCTGTACTAGGGCCAGTGCATGGAGTTTGTTCATGTTAAGGATCTTAATTACCTTTTGGTTTAAAATTGAGCATCAGTGAGTTGCGATGTAGCTTGTGTGGTTTTAAACCAGTCAACTCTTACTAGTGGGTGAGCGGTGTGCACTGCATTGTAGAACTCAACCTAATAAATATGAACTTGTGATCTGGTAAGATAGCATCCATAAGTGTTTCAGGTAATGCCCACTGTTAAAGGTTGCCATAATCTGAAGACATTTTAAATGGGAGAGGCAGGTGAGGAGAGAACACTGGTGTATGCACTGTACTTTAGACCCATGTGTAAACCAAGCCTATAAACTGCTATAAATACAAGTCTCCGTACATATTCTAATGTGAAACCTACCTCCAAAGATCTGGGTGCAGTTTTGATCTTCAATCAAAATAGCTTGTGATATAAATAACACTGCTCCCTCCCCTGCCAGGCATTGTTTTGATGCTAAATGTGTAGCTCTGTGAATACAGGGTTGGCATTGCTGTACAGGCACGTTGCTTGCAAACACTTATAACTTTGGTGAATGTCCACGTGAAGTGGTAAGGTGATAACTTTACTTGCTAGGTTGTTGGGGTAAATCTTCAAGAGAGGTTTTGTTTGTTGTTTAGTAGTTGCAGACTTTGCCAGCTTGTTTTTCCAATTGTAATCTTGCAGGTGCTAGTGATGGTGTGAGTTGAGTTTGTTTGAGGGCAATGGGACTACATGGAGAGCTCTTTCAGAAAGCTGTCACTGACACGATGTGCTGAGTAGCCTCCTTCTGTGCTGTAGTATTCTCTGATTTTGAGCGTCATTGTGACTGGATATTTCTAGCCGTCTAATTCCGTCAGCATCACTGAGCTGCTTCAGCATCGCCCCTCCACTCCCATTGTCTCAATACATGAGGAACTGATTGAGATGTCTAAACCAGATGCCCACACTCGGGGTTTCATTTGGAGCATCTGACCCTGTAGCCATTTCAGGCTAACGGCCGCTCTGGAGTGTACACGCTTAAACCTGTGCATTTCTTGTTTTTGTGAGAACCTTACCTAGTGTAAAGTAGCATGAACCTGTTGAGGTGTGGGTTTGCCGTTCAGTTTCTGAGATGCCAGTGGAACAGTGTCTTCAAGTATGTTTATATTTGAGCGATTGAGAATGTTTGTTTCTGTTTCACCGTGTAAACTACATTGGCTTCTGTGTTGACTGGCACCGTTCTTAAAACCACTTTGAGGTAAAGCCAATTTGGTGTACAAGTATGCTTTTAGCTTTGGAGAGAATGAAATTATTTTTCCGTTTACCTAGGTAAGCCTTTAGTTTAAGGAAATTATTCATTTTTAATTTAGTGCCTGGTGCTGATGTAGACCCTCTCTGCTCTGACCCAGCTAGGCTATCGTTGTGTTACTGTGACATTGTTTATGATGCATTTTTTAAACTGAACTGTAATCATTGAGATTCCTGATCTAGTGACATTGAGATTCCCCATCTCTAGTGCAATGAATATCGTAGTCAAGATATTGGAAGGAAACTTTGATTGATGTAGGAGGTTTTAATACAGAAGAAAGGAAGTAAACTGATTGCTGGTGTTAGAGGGATGAGATATAAGGAAAGATTAGATAAGCTTCAGCCTCAAAGCAGTGGCCTCGGAGACCACCTGAGAGGTATATATACAAGATGTTAAATGGCATCAAGAAAGCATTAAGCGTCTAGGTTTTCTTTTCCATAAGTAATCTCCTGTGCAATGTGTGTATTCCCACTTCGGAACAGCTGGAAACGTTAGTTAAGTGAGTGTTGGAAGTATTTACCTGGGAGGCTTTGCTCTGAAAAGTTTAATTTTTTTGCAGATTGAGAACCACGATGGAGACTGTTGTTTGGCGTTGCCCGTTCCTGTCCCGTGTCTCACAGAACTTTCTCCAGAAAGCGGGCAAATCCCTGATCTACTATGCTCAGCGCTGCCCCGTCATGATGGAGTCAGCAAGCAAGCTGGCAATGCGTAACGTCACCACCTCTGCTGCTCACCACCAGACCAAGGAGACCACACCAGTGACTGAGAGTAAGGACCCCTTTGCCCCTCTGCGTATAGGCAGCAGAACTCCCCTTCCCTGGCTAAAGGCGGCAAGTGTTCAGTTTGGGAGGGAAGGGGAGTCGAGCAGCTTGTTTTGTTGGGGTGTGGTGAGGCGGTTGAAGTTCCAAGATCAGTAATGTCAAACAATGAAGCCTGTTCCTTGTGACTGACTGATCTGAACAGGGAAATGATGGAAACTGCTTAGTGTAGCTGTAACCCAGTAATTAGTTATGAGGAACTGATGTTTAAAAAAAAATCCAAATATGTTCTTTGGCCCAAGGGCCAAAAGTCTCTGCTTTGCATTTCCTGCTAAGCACAGCGCTTTACATATTTTGAAACTATTCACTGTGGGAAAACATGATTCTTTACATATTGATTGTTTCTTCACTGTTAAATCAGGGTGTTACCGGCATAGTGGAATTATTTGGGTGAAGTATTTTGACACTTGTTATTTCTACTGTTGCTTAATGGGAAATGTGATGCCCGCAGGGTGTGGATATTTTTCTCATGTCTCCATTCTATGGATTGCAGTAACATTAATGTGCAGCTGTCAGATGGCATCATTCAGAATTTGGAGAAATTTAATCTAATTTGCCTTTTAATTTGAAAAAGCAAGGATTTCAGTCAGTGAGCGGATTGTACATTGAGTTTTGAATTCTTGTATGGAATGCTCTTTGATCTCATTGAATTTGAAAATGTGCAGTCCTGCAGCACAGTAGTTAGAACGCTCACCTCACAAGGGAGAGGACCTGGGTTCGATTCCCGGGCAGGGTGAAACATCGGGCAAGTTTCCTTATTCCACACACCCCTCTGTTTACCTATAAGTAAGTTGGGAACCCAGTTGTTAAGTCGATTGGCGGATTGCTTTTCTGGGGGTAATAATCACTTCAAAAAAAAATGTGGTTACTCAATCCATGACTGTTTATGGGACATGGCATTGGCTGCTGCGTTTCACCCACAAAAATACAGTCACTACACTTTACAGTATAAGGTGCTATATCAAATGCAAGGTTTATTATTAATTTTTGTCTGTAGTTGTCTGCTCTGGGCATTTTCTTGAACAATCTTTTCTCTGTGCCACAGAACCCAACGCCTCACGTGCAGCTCCGGCGAGTGTCCCCAGCGTCCAACTTCCCCTGGGACACCCGGCCCCAGGTCCAGGCCAGGCTGTCGCCTCCAAATGCCCCTTCCTGGCTGCTGAGATGAGCCATGGCCACAGCAGCGTGGTCCGCAAAGCCAGTGTGGAGCTTTCGGAAGATGTACAGGAGATGCACGCTGTCAGGAAAGGTAGGATTAACTAGGTTTATAACCTTGTACTGTGGTGTTGGACTTAAATCCAGAATGTCCTTGTATTCCAACTTAGTATGGTGGTGCATGTCACATTGCTTGAGTGTGAAGCAGGATCTCTATATTTCCCAATTGTCCGTGCCTCCCAGTCCTTTAAAGTTCGTGGTATTTTTATTAAGCACCCGTTGTTTTGAGCCAAGGCCAAATCGAGATCATGCCTCTGAATTTACACCACCTGAGCTGAGAGTGTCAGCAAGTCTCATCATTTCAGGTGTGCATCCGTCTTTGATTTCTGCATGTTTAGAATTGTTTACTCCACTGTGGCGATGCCATTGATCTCAGCACTAATCACCTTACACCCACGTTAGGATTGTTTTAATATTGATGGCATCAGGCTAACCAATTGCAAAATTACCCTTCAGAGTTGGCTCATAATCCAGCTGCTGTCAGTGTGAGTGAAGTGAGCAGACAGCAGCCCAGCCTCCTGAGAAACCTGCACGGTGCTGTCAAGCAGAAACGTCCGTCCCATCTCATTCAAGACAACATGCCCAAATGTAAGTGTTAGCTACAGAAATGTAATGAGCATCCCAACTTATCCCAATCTCAATTTATACTATTCTGTAGTTACTTTTTTTTCCTCATCAATTGAGGGGCAAGGGGTGGGTGGGAGAGAGGAATGGTGTGTGGGTGCTGGTTAAACTCCTGACATTTATTTTAAATCACTTTGGAGTGTCTCCTTAACCCTGACCTGCTGTGCACAATTAGCTTCTGCGTTTCGCCTACAAAATATACAGTCAATTCACTTTACAATATGTGCTGTGAAGAGTTTTGAGACGTCTCAGCAATGTGATCAGGCGCTATATCAAATGTGAGGATGATTATTATTATTATTACTAATATTATTCTCTTTATCTGCAGCTGTCCCAGCCTTCAAATATGATGGTTTCTTCGAGAAGTCGATCAACGCGAAGAAGAAAGACCACACGTATCGAGTCTTCAAAACTGTGAACCGGCGAGCAGATGTCTTCCCCATGGCTGACGATTACTCTGACTCTGTTAGCATCAAGAAGGAGGTGTTTGTGTGGTGCAGCAACGATTACCTGGGGATGAGCCGGCACCCCAGGGTCGTGGCGTCTATAATGTGAGTGTCCCTCGCAACTGTACCTACACACTTTACTGGCCCACGGCTTTTTGTTGGGAACGATTTTCTATTTGTCAACGTATCTGCACCTTGGCTTGTACGCAGAATGTCTCAGTTTGCAGTTGGCTGTGCTTCTCTCCCCAACTGGTGTATGTCAACACAGCCTTGCACACGAGAGGGGTGTGGTGAGGAATGAAGCCCCGAGTTAAACATGAGCGAGATGGTGGGCAGGGTGGAGCAGATTATAATAAAAATGTAATAATCCTTGCATTTGTTGTAGCGCTTTTCATGTCTTCTAGACAACAACAACAAGATTCCATTTATTGAGCGCCTTTCACGTCGGGAGGACGTCCCAAGGCGCTGTACAGTTAGGTCAGGACCCGAGCAAGGGGGAAATGGTCAGGGTGAGGGGAGGGAAGGGAGGGGGTGAGGAGGGGGTAGAGAGTCGAGAGGGGAGCTGAAGGCTGAAGGTCAAAGAGAAAGGTCTTGAGACCGGCCTTGAAGGAGGAAAGGGAGGAAGCGGCGAAGGCACTGGGGGATAGAGTTCTAGAGCCTTGGGGCTGAGAGGCTGAAGACATCTCAAAATGCTTCACAGAGTATACTGTGAAGTGAATTGATTGTATATTTGTGGGTGAAACGTGACAGCCAATTTCGCACAGCAGCGTCCCACAAACAGTCATGGATTGAGGGACCAATTTTATTTATTTTTCTGAGGGATTATTATCAGGCGAGCAAGGATTAAGGAATCTTGCCCAAGGTTTTGTCCTGCTGGGAATCGAACCCAGCTCTCTTGCTTGTGAAGCGAGTGCCCTAACCACTGAGCTACAGGACTCCACAGATTGGAATGCCTTTGTGTGCAGAGAATTCCTTTCTGAACTCGTACAAGATCTAATCCTCTAGCTGGCTTCAGTTTGCCTTTGTTTCCAGCTGTGTAACTGGAAGCTCGGTTTCCTTTCCAGGGATGCCCTGCGGCAGCACGGTGCGGGAGCTGGGGGCACCAGGAACATTTCTGGAACCAGCAAATACCACGTTGATTTAGAGGGTGAATTGGCTGATCTTCACGGCAAGGACGCTGCTCTGCTGTTCTCCTCCTGCTTCGTAGCCAATGATTCAACGCTCTTCACTCTGGCCAAAATGCTCCCAGGTACGTATGGTGCTCAGTGAAACCTGCTTACAAGATCACTGGACTATCCTTAAATATACTTACTGCTGTCTTCCCATTGTTTGAGAGTTCACCAGACTAGCCTTAAACTCCCTCTGGTAACCTGTTCCAACTGCTGGTGTCAAATACTTCCCATACTTTTGGTGTCTTATCTACAGAATCACTTTCACATCCCTGGCCATTGCTGCCTTGGCTTGTCGCGCTGGGTTTACAATCCCTTCAGATCCCCACAGAGATGTCTTGTGCTGCACGTTACCTGTTTAATAGCTTTGCGTTCCGCACCCTAATTGCAACTTTTTGCCTAAATGGTATTTATTCTCTCTCTGCTCTACAGAAAGCTGGTCACATTGTGATGTTTAAATCATGCTTGTTAATTTTAATAAAGTGAATTTCCTTTCCTTCGAATGTCTGTTACAGGACTTTAACCACTTTGTGAATCATTGTGTACGTTTCTGAGCAAGATGAGTAACTCTGTTACCAGATACTTCACAGCCTTGGCTTTTGAGCAGTGTTGGGTTACGAGGCTTGTTTTGTCTTACTGTGGGCTCCCTGTCGTTGGGAATGATTTCAGAGGCTGTGTGTGTGTGCGTGCGTGTGTGTGTGTGTGTGCGTGCACTAAGTTCTGTTTCCATTTGCTCAGGTTGTGAGATCTATTCTGATGCGGGAAACCATGCCTCCATGATCCAAGGAATTCGGAACAGTGGTGTTCCCAAGTTCATCTTTCGTCACAATGATGTCAGTCACCTGCGGGAGCTGCTGCGTAAATCCAATCCGGCCACTCCCAAGATCGTGGCCTTTGAGACTGTGCACTCAATGGATGGTATGTGTCTGTAATCTATTCCCATTGTAAAGGGAACTGGGTGTAGTGTGTCAGCAAGCTAATAAGGTAATTCCTAAGTTGCAAAACCTCCCAAACTAGTCTGGCCACATTTATTTACCCTGAAATCTGTTAATATGTTTGCCTCCAGTACAGTCACCATTTACTGTAAATCTTCCCTCTGCCCCTGCCCAACGTTGAAATGTTTGATGAGGTCCTGTATCAAACGTTAGGATGATTTTTAGAGAAACACCGATTGTAGTGTGATTGGGTTATGGGCTCTGACATTTCAAACCGAAACATCAGAGAACGCACAGAGTTGGCCTCACAGTGCTGGCCGGCTGGCTTCCTGAGTGTTAAATGGCCAACCTCCTGTTGGTTTAATCCCTGCCTTGGGACGTCCTCTCGATGTGAAAGGCGCTATACAAATGTAATTTTGTTGTTGTTTGTCATTGCCTGTGTTGCTGGCTATAAATGCTCAGCTCCCAGCAGTGACAGCCATAATCTGGGTGGTGACTATACTTTAAGCACAGGAAGCCAACCAGTATTCTATGTACAGGCACACAATGTGGAAGAACTGACCACAATCGTGCTGGTTATAACGCCCTCTCCCCTCACATCACCAGATTACCTGGGCTGTACTGTATGGCAATGGTGGTTGGGCAGGGGCAGAGTTAAATTTCCATATTGTGGTTTGAAAGCCTTTCTTTCCCAAGTGTCTGATGTTGCCTTTTCCCTCAGGCGGTGTGTGCCCGCTGGAGGAGCTGTGTGACGTGGCACATCAATACGGTGCCGTCACCTTTGTGGATGAGGTCCATGCCGTGGGGCTTTACGGCTCTCGGGGTGGGGGCATCGGCGATCGTGACGGGCTCATGCATAAGATGGACATCATTTCAGGAACCCTGGGTATGTGCTTCCTGGCCCTCTTTCCTGGAGTGCTGCGAGCCTGCTGCTATTGTGGTGGATTAGGGCACTCTGACCTCGGAAGGATGATGATTGAGCAGAACAACACTTGCTAGTAGCTGGAGTGCGTGTACGGGGCGATGTTTCTCACGTCATTTGGTGTCGTTTCCAAAGTTCATGACCAATAAATAGGTAGATCTCCTCAACGCCACTGATTAATAATAATAATAATAATAATCCCTCCAAAACCAAAAACAATAATAAATTGGTCATTTTCAATCTACGACTGTTTGTGGGACATTGCTGTGCGCAATTGGCTGCCGCGTTCGCCCACAAATATACAGTCAATTCACTTTACAGTGTGTTCTGTGAAGCGCTTTGGGACGTCCTCCCGACGTGAAAAGCGCTATATCAAATGCAAGGATTATTATTATTATCAACAACAGCTTGTGTTTACATCGCGCCTTTCACTTTATAGGCACTTCAGTCACCCTTATTAACAACCCACAGTTGGTATATAATTACTATTTAGTGAAAGTCTGGGAGTTTGGGCTTTATTATATTAAAAAATAATAGTGGTTTGATTACGTTAGTAACCCATTTAATGCTGTTTAGCAGCAATTTTGTATACAATACAGGATGCTGACGTTTATCACTCTGAATGCCTGTTGTCAGATGTAATTAAAGCACTGACCTAGAAAGGCTTCAGAGAAGAGTAAACTGAGCCTGTGACCGAGTTTGCCCAATATCTGTCTTATATTAAATAATGGTAATGCTTATCAAATTACAGCCATGTGATACACAGCCGCCTTCTTGTACAGGAGTGTGAACAGCCTCTTTACAAAACAGCCATTGTACTGGATGGTCCTGGGTTTACTAACCCTCAGTGCCAGTTTTATTAGCATCATTACCACTGCACCTAATCAGATGGTGAATGAAATGTTACACAATAAACTTTGTTCCCATTTTGGCTCTGACCTTTCAATGAGAAAGTTGTATCCTATGCAGGCTGAGATGTCTTGTAATTCCCTTTGTGCATGAGGGACATTTGGATTACTGATGCTCAGCAGATTGTGTGGATGCTGCCTTCTGAGAATCATTCTGTGTAGCAGGAGCCACATCCTGCTATCTCTACCCCAACCCCACCCCCCACCCTTACCCCAGCACATTGCTTGGCATCATTGCTGGTAACATTCAGACGTGCAGCAATTTGCTGAGATCTGCTTTCTTCCCTGCTGAATGTGGTTCATGTTGAAACTGTTCTGCATGTTGGCGTTTGTGCTCATGGAACAATTCATAGCAAAAGTGGAGTTCTGCAGTCTAGTTAGGGCAAGCTCGCCTCGTAAGCGAGAGGACGTGGGTTTGATTCCTTAGGCAAGTTTCCTTACTCCACACGACTCTGGTACCTAGTAGTAAGTAGGGACCCAGTTGTTAGTCGATTGGTGGATCGCTTTCCATCGGTGGTAATCCCTCCCCAAAACCACAAAATATACAGTCACTTTACAGTATATCCTGTGAAGCGCTTCGAGACGTCTTGACGTGATCAGGCACTATAGCAAATGCAAGGATTATCATTATTATTAAAGCCGCTCTCTTCCTTTCGCAGGGAAAGCCTTTGGCTGTGTTGGTGGCTATATAGCCAGCACGGCTTCTCTCGTGGACCTGGTGCGTTCCTACGCCGCTGGCTTTATCTTCACCACCTCGCTGCCGCCCATGCTGCTGTCGGGGGCCCTGGAGTCGGTGCGCGTGCTAAAGAGCGAGGAAGGGCGGTTGCTGCGACGTAAACACCAGCGTAACGTGGCCCATATGAGGCAGCTACTGATGGACGGAGGCTTCCCTGTCATCCAGTGTCCCAGTCACATTATCCCCATCCGTGTGAGTGTCCCTTCTATCACTTCAGGCCTACACTGCCTGAGCTTCTCATCACCTCGTGTTTACTGTATAGCGCCTTTCACGTCGGGATGACATTCCCCAGCGCTGGGGGATGTTCCAGCGACTCGGGATGTCCTCATGTGAAGGGCACTAAACAAAGGTAATTTGTTGTTGTATTTTGATGCTTTTCATTGTGTTTCCTGTAAACTGGGAATCCTAAATCTGTGTCAGGTTAATGGTCTCCTGTGATTTGATACCTTGTTTGCTGGAGGAGCCTGGTTCACGTTGAACAGGCGGCTTGTGATAATATGCTGTGTGTCAGCTCTCACATACCCCAAAACATTAAGGCATCGCTGCCTCTGAAGTGGGAGTTGATGGCCACACCCTCTGGGCAGGTTGGAGCAATATTCCTGCTCATTGAATTGATGGGGAATGTGTGTCAATGAGATCTTACTTGTAAGTGGTTTGCTTTGTAAAGGATTGCCCGCCCCACCTCACTGACTAATGTGCTTGGTCTGTTTCTGCAGGTTTCCAACGCAGCGCAGAACACCAAGGTCTCTGATCAGTTGTTGAGTAAATACAACATTTATGCCCAAGCCATCAACTACCCCACGGTGGCACGTGGTGAGGAGCTCCTGCGCATCGCTCCTACACCTCACCACACCCCTCAGATGATGGATTACTTTCTGGGTAAGATACAATGATGTGTGGGACACAGGGGCAGCCAGAACATCTGCTTGTTACACTCGGCTTGACACTCTGTCACAGCCCATTGTGTACTGAGGTGCTCACTCATCTGCTGGCTAAACAAGGCAGCCAGACTGTCTGGCCAAAACACATTATCAGTTTACTGTGATGCTTGGTGTATAATGCCACTGGTATTTAATGACTAGCAACTACGGTGATGGCTGTGTCACTGGGACATGCCCTTGGCTCTGCCCAGTGTGTTTGGGAGTTGGCAGTGTGTGGTTAATCCTGGGTGAGTGGATTAGTGATTTAATGGTATGCAGAAATGTTAGGTTACTTTCCTGTGGAGTCTAATAGCTCAGTGATTAGAGCACTCGCTTTGCAAGTGAGAGACCTGAGTTCAATTCCAGGCAGAGGGCGAAACCTTGGGCAAGTTTCCTTACTCCACACAGAGCCTAATAATAATCCTCCAAAACCCAAATCAATAATAAATTGGTCATTTTCAATCCACGACTGTTTGTGGGACATTGCTGTGCGCAATTGGCTGCCGCGTTCGCCCACAAATATAGTCAATTCACTTTACAGTATATTCTGTGAAGTGTTTTGAGATGTCTAGAAGATGTGAAAAGCGCTATATCAAATACAAGTATTATTATTATAAGCAGGACAAAACCCTCGGCAAGTTTCCTTACTCCACACACTTCTGTTTACCTACCAGTAAGTGGGAATCCGGTTGTTAGTTGATTGGTGGATCGCTTTCTGGGATCTCCTTAGCCTCCTTCAAGTCCTGCCTCAAGACCCTCCTCTTTGACCATGCCATCAGCCACCCCCCTTCCCCTCCCCTGCCTTTGCCCCCCCCACCCCCGACCCCAACTCGGGTCTGAAATGTTGTATTCGGTTCAGCGCCTTGGGACGTCCTCTCGACATGAAAGGCGCTGTACAAATGTCATCTTGTTGTTGTTGATACTGCTGTGGGACACTGTTGTGAGTAATTGGCTGTTGTGTTTTGCCCACAAAATGTACAGTTACTTTACAATATATTCTGTGAAATGTGTGTGTCACAGACGGTAAGCAGAGTGAAGGTATGCCAGACTAAATCTGTTTTATTTTTATTAAACAGAGAAGCTGCTGATTGTGTGGAAGGATGTTGGGCTGGAGCTGAAATCCCACTCCTCTGCAGAGTGTAACTTCTGCCATCGCCCCCTACACTTTGAGCTACTGAATGAGAGCGAAAGGTCCTATTTTGATGGCTTGAGCAACTTGGTGTCTGTGAGCGCCTGATCCGCCTGCCCAGGGAGGGCACTGTGGCTCTCCCCTTCCTTCCCCCATTACATCCAACTTTATACTCCACTGATTTTAACAGAATATATACATATAATTTATACAAGTTATTCCATGATGGGGGCAAAAACTAATAAAAATAGTAAAATCATCTGCGTGTCTCTGGTTTGCTCAGTGCTGTGGGTGAGGCTGTCACTCAGTTACTTTCTGGGAAGAATATGACACATGGTTGTGAAAGGGCTGCTTTCTAGAGATATCAGCAAAGACTTTGCCAAAACAACTCATTCCCACATCTCCTTCCTGTCTGAATGTTGTTGTTGGGTCCTGACGCTGGGGATTTTCAAAGATGCTTTAAATTCCTAAATTAGTTTGTGCGGTCAATTCACTTTGCAGTATATCCTGTGAAGCGTTTTGAGATGTCTCAAAGACGTGATAAGGTGCTATATCGTCACATTTTGCAGTAAGTTTTGTTTTGAAACAAAAAAAACAGAAGCTCTGTGTGGAGTGACTGCCCGTAAGTATGTGTTGCTGTCACGCCTGATTTACAGTAAAGCCTTCCGGCTCCTAGTGGGAAGTTATCTGTTCCAACTCTGTAAAAACTGGAATCCAGTCTATTTCCTGCTGTCTCTGACCTCACTGACTGACGCATGATGAGGAAACCTATTGCCAGTTCCTTTTGCCGGAACTGACTTACTTGTCAAGACAAGCAGATTGCAAATGTTTTCAAGGGTTTCACCCACAAACACACGGTCACTATGTTTTACAGTATATTCTGTGAAGCGCTTTGAGATGTCTCGAAGATGTGCAAATGCAAGGATTATTATTAAGGTTTCACTGACCATCAGGAGCTCAGTCCAAAGTTTTTTTCTTTATATTTTCCTGGTGCACTATAATAATAATAATCTTTACTATAATAATAATCCTTGTGTTTAATACTGCACCTTATCAGGTTGGTGAGACGTCTCAAAGGATGTACTGTAAAGTGAGGTGACTGTATTTTGTTGGCAATACGTGGCAGCCAATTGCACACACTGGCCCATGAGGGGAGGTGTTAAACCCGAAGGTTCCCACCCAGACCTGTTCAGGTTAGAGACTCCCCAGACTCGGGAATGGGGGGGGGGGGGGGTTGTTCCGGGTTCTGGGCTGACAATCCCGCAGATTAGACACTCTCAGTGACTTCAAGGCTGAGGACAGACCTTGCCCTGCTTTGCCTGGTGTGTTTCCCTACCCAAACACACGCCACACGCGGCAGCATTATCAATGAAATATTTCGGACGTTTTGACTATGAATTTGGAAGGTTTTTTGTTTAATCTTGTAACTTGGGGTGGGGGTGTGCTGTGGTGTTGCAGCCAGAGCAGGAAAGGCCGGTTATTATAATAATATTCATCCTTGTGTTGTCACACAACACAAAATTACATTACCTTTCACGTTGGGAGGATGTCCCAAGGCGCTGAACAATCAGAGCTCGCGTGGGCGGGGGGTTTGGGTCAGTAAGGGTGGAGGGCAGAGAGGGTAGGAGGGTGGCCAAAGGCACAATCGAAGAGGAGGTTCTTGAGGCGTGCCTTGACGGAGGTAAGGGAGGGAGCGAGGTGAAGGGTATGTTAGATGGAGTTCCAGAGGGTGGGGGCAGAGAGACTGAAGACCTGACCGCCGATGGTGGGGCAGGCCGGTCGGGGGACATGGAGCAGGCTGGAGCCTACTGAGTGGAGGGAGAGGACAGGTTGATAAGGGGTTAGCAGGTTGGAGAGGTAGGAGGGGACAAGGCCATGGAGGGCCTTGAAGGTGACGATGAGAATTTTGAACTTGATTCTCTGAGGGAAGTGGAGCCAGGCAAAGGTGGGTGTGATGGGGTCATGGAGTCTGGTGTAGGAGAGGACACAAACTGCAGAGATCTGGATGATCTGCAACTTGTGGAGGGAAGAGTTGGGCGGGGTAGTGGCGGAGTCGGGAAATGTTGCAGAGGTGGGGGAAGGCAGAGCGTGTTATGGCATGGATGTGGGGGAGAAAGGACAGTTGAGGGTTGAATAAGATGCCTAGGTTCTTGACTGGCTTGGTGAGGTGGAGTGTGCATCCTTGGATGCTGTCAGTGCCTGAGGTGCGGAGGCGTTGGCAAAAGCCAATCAGGAGAGTCTTGGTCTTGCTGACGTTCAAATGTAGAAAGTTGGCTCTCATCCAGGACTTGATGTTTGACAGACAGTCTGTCAGGACATCAGTGGTCCTGGGGTCGAAGATGGAGGCAGAGAGATAGAGTTGGGTAGAGTTGATATAGTAAATTAGAGGCTGAATTTATGGAATGCATTAGAGATAGTTTTCTAGAACAGTTTGATGAGGAACCAACCTGCTTTTCTCCCTTGCTCAGGGTCTGACTCCCACCACTGTGCAACGCTCCGAGACGCTGCCCTGTGTTCTCCACTTCTCAAGTGGAGTCAGACCCTGAGCGAGGGAGAAAGGCAGGGAGGGGGCTAGAGCCACAGTCAAAGAGGGAGGTTTTTAGTTGGGATTTAAAGGTGGGTCAAGGGGATGAGGCAGAGCTGTGGAGGCAGCGCGTTCCAGAGGAGCGGCTGAAGGCTCAGCCACTGATGAATGGGGTGGAGGGGTCGCTCGGGGGGGGCGGGGGAGTGTAGTGAGCGAGGGGTGAGAGAGGTAAAGGAACAGTGGACCCGACAGGTAGGCTTGATAGTCTTTGCACACGGGACCTGGGGCAGCAGTGAGGAGAGGAACCTGATCTTTCAGCAGTGAATAGGCCTGAGCTGCCGAGGTGCCAACACAAAGTTGTGACATGTTATTGTCTGTTTGGAACCACACAGTTCCCTCATTGCAAGACGTTCCTCATTCTTCTTCTCGGAAATGATAAGCAAATGCTATGTAACTCCCCACCCACATCATCATCTCCAAGTAATTGCTTATTTTGTTCAGTGATGGAATTATGTAAGCAGATACGATTCTCCAAAGAGAGTGAGAGAGAGAGAGAGAGCGCATTTCATTCCAAATAATAATAATAATAATC
Source organism: Callorhinchus milii (assembly GCF_018977255.1). Classification (NCBI taxonomy): domain Eukaryota; kingdom Metazoa; phylum Chordata; class Chondrichthyes; order Chimaeriformes; family Callorhinchidae; genus Callorhinchus; species Callorhinchus milii. The sequence continues at coordinate 668,718 of NW_024704753.1, forward strand.
CTTGCATTTGATATAGCGCTTTTCACGTCAGGAGGACGTCCCAAAGCGCTTCACAGAACACACTGTAAAGTGAATTGACTGTATATTTGTGGGCGAACGCGGCAGCAATTGCGCACAGCAGTGTCCCACAAACAGTCGTGGATTGGAAATGACCAATTTATTATTGTTTTGTTTTGGAGGGATTATTATTAGGCTCTGTGTGGAGTAAGGAAACTTGCCCAAGGTTTCGCCCTCTGCCTGGAAATGAACTCAGGTCTCTCACTTGCAAAGCGAGTGCTCTAACTACTGAGCTACAGGACTCCAAAGATCTACTTCTGGGATTTCCATGTGTAAGTGGGAGGCATGGAATTCTCAGCTTGGTTTGGAGAACTCTTAAACAACGCTGTTGAGTTTCCGTGTGTGTTAGATACACAGCTCCCCAAAAAGAGCCCCAAACCACTCCCGCTCCCGCCTCCCCAGACCGGTTTCATGCAAATCTGTCGGCAAATCAGGAAACACTGAGAAAATTCCAAGCATTTGTCTGTAACTAGCTGTAACTTCCTCCTCGCTGAAACCTCTCCCCTCCCCCCACACTCCCTGACCAGGAGACCCTCATCGGGAGATTGTCTGCCCCCCTGTACAGCACTGCCCACCTGTACCTCGTCACGCCAAGCAGACGTGCTCTGTCTCCTGTCAACTCAGCACAGTCTGACTTCAGCCAAGCCTCAAACACTCCTCTCTCTCTCTCTCTCTCTCAATCCTCTTCCCCCATCTTGTCTCTCTCCCTCCATCACCCGCCGTGTCTCTCGCTTTCTTTCTTCCCCACACTCTCTCCCCCTTCTGCCCCTCGTCTCTCTGTCTCTATCTCTGTCTCTCTCACCCCGGCGTCTCTCTCTCCCGCACACACTCTCCCCCTTTCCTCTACCCTATCTCTCTGTTTCTCTGTGTCTCTATCTTTGTCTGTCTGTCTGTCTCTCTCTCTCTCTCTGTCTCTCTCTTGAGTTGTGAGGTTGAAGGCCACTCTCTGATCTCACTGGTATTTGGGACAGCTGGCTCCAGATGTTGATAAACTGGCAGTGTGTTGGCATGTTAGTGCGTTAGAGTGTGGTCGGAGCGGAGGGACTGAAGGTCGCTGATGAAAGGCTGTCTGTTATCTGCTGTCAGGAATAGTTCAGTCCGTGTGTGAGGCCAAGTCTCGCTGTGAAGGGCAAATACTGACTGAACAAAGTCAGGGCCTCAGTGAAGGCTCAGGACGCGATGTGGGGAACACGGAGTCCCTGTGCTCCTGGAGATCTGATCAATAATCCTGACATTCCCCGGCACCTCCTGTAGTGAACCTTGGAGTGGCTGCTTCTCGATCCTCAGTACAAACCCAGCCAAACATGGAGTCCTGTAATCCCTTCAAAAAATAATTTGGTCACTCAATCCATGAAGGATTATTTTTTTTTTGGATTAATTTTTTGAAGGGATTATTGCCCCGGAAAGCGATCCACCAATCGGCTAACGAGCGGGTTCCTACTTACTGCTGGTAAACAGAGGTCTGTGGAGTAAGGATTTGCTTAAGGTTTCACCCCGGCCGGGAATCGAACCCGGGTCCTCTGGCTTGCAAGGCGAGCGCTCTAAACACTACGTTACTGTGCGCAATTGGCTGCCGCTTTTTGCCCACAAACTACACAATCACTGCACTTTACAGTATATTCTGTGAGGGTATTGAGATGTCTCAATGACATAATAAGGCTCTGTATCAAACAAAAGGGTGAAAGAGTCTGGGAATAGGGCTCATTATATAATATAACACTCCTATAACACCCCTAATCTCTGGAACTCGCTGCCTCAATCCCTCCATTTCACCCCTTCTCTATCAGTCTCTCCCCCTCCGTCCCAGTCACCTCTGTGGTGAGAGACACAGAGAGAGCAGTGAGTCCGCAGGGATATTAATGATAACAATCCTTGCATTTAACACAATGCCTTTCAGGAGGACGTCTCCAAGGGCTTTGCAGGATTTACTGTAAAGTGTAGTGACTGAGTGTTTTGTGGGCGACCTCAGCAGCCAATCTGCACACAGCAACATCGCGCTAACAGCCATGAAAGTGAGCGAACCATTTAATTTTAGGGAAAAGGAGGGTGAGACGGATTGCGGTGTCTGTGACTCACGGAGTAGAGGGAGGGAGGGCAGGAGGGAGGGAAGGAGGGAGGGAAGAGTGAGTGTGTGTTGGAGAGAGAGATACTGAGGGTAACACAGTGACCTCACAGAGCAAACATGGAGCTGTGGTGCCCTCTGGTGGTGAGACATGTAATTGCAGGGAGATAGACAGGTGACCAAAAAGGCACATAATACCATTGCAATATCTAATAAGTTTCAAAGAAATGATGATATATATGTATATATATATTTAGATAATAGGGTAGTTTTCACGACTTTTTGGTCATGCTGTATTTTATGTGTTACATAATCTCTTCACTTCTCCTGTAGAATAGAATCATAGAATCTTCAACACAAAAGGAGGCCATTCGGCCCGTCGTGCCTGTGCCGGCTCTTTGAAAGAGCTGCCCAACCAGTCCCACTCCCCGCTCTTAACCCAAAGCCCTGCACATGTCTCCTTTTCAGATACCTATCTAATTCCCTTTTAAAAGCTAATATGGAATCTGCTTCCACCGCCCTTTTGGGCAAAACCCTTTTCACTTTTTTTTTCCTCCTCACTATAAAATATTTCAATTAGTCGCTGTTGCTAATTATAATGGTGGTGGGATTTGGGGGGAATAATTAAGATGTGGGGAACTGAAGTTTTTCTATGTAAATGGATGCGAGTGAGAACTCTCACTAATAAAACTAATTCTGATCACATTCGCCTACAAAACCCACAGTCACCTCACTTTATAGTAACTTCTGTGAAGCACTTTGTGACGTCTCGATGACATGATGAGGCCTTGTGTCAAACTCAAGGATTTTTTTTATTAATAATAATAATAATCCTTGCATTTGACATAGCGCTTTTCACGTCGGGAGGACGTCCCAAAGCGCTTCACAGAACACACTGTAAAGTGAGTTGACTGTATATTTGTGGGCGAACGCGGCAGCCAATTGCACACAGCAATAATGTCCCACAAGGTGTCGTAGATTGAAAATGACCAATTTATTACTGGTTTTGGTTTTGGAGGGACTATTATTAGGCTCTGTGTGGAGTAAGGAAACTTGCCCAAGGCCTCGCCCTCTGCCTGGGATTGTACTCAGGTCTCTCACTTGCAAAGTGAGTGCTCTAACCACTGAGCTACAGGACTTTGTTATTATTAACAAAGCTTTATGTTAAAGGATAAAGATGATAATAATAATCCTTGCGCTACAGCAAGACAACAGCACAAATATAATAAAAATATAACAGTGCAAAGACACAATAATAATCCTTGCATTTGATACAGCGCCTTATCATGTCGTCGTGACGTCTTAAGGCGCTTCATGGGATACACTGTAAAGTGTAGTGACTGTGTTTTGTGGCGAAAGATAATGTGTAAGTGGGGATGGTGTCAGTGACAGCACGTTAGTGCTGTCCAATGCCGAGAGAGCACGTGAGGTGTGAGCGTGTCTCCAACAGGGGTCGCCCAACGCCACCAAATCCTCTCATTGGGGGTCCGGCTGTCTCCCCCCCCCCCCCCCACCCCCCCCCCCCCCCCCCCCCCCCCGTCAGGATGTTATGCACATGTTGAACACCAGATAGCGCTGTATTGTCACAATCAGTGAGAGGGTGTCAGTGGGGGTGAGAGGGTTTCAGAGACGAGCAATGAGTGCGTGGGGTCAGAGATACCTCCTGTACACTCCACACCAAATACCCACGAAGGTTCCCCACCCTGAGCCGCGCGCAGGGACCACAGGCCATGTTAGTGACCAAATTTCTTACGCTCTAATTTTTCTTTCAGGAAATAACGTTCTGGGATATAAAAATAATAGCAATAATCCTTGCAGTTGATACAGCGCCTTATCACGTCTTCGAGACGTCTCAAAGCGCTTCACAGATTATACTGTAAAGCGTAGTGACTGTGTATTTTGTGGGTGAAATGTGGCAGCACTCTTATAGGTAGTTCGGGACATGCTCAATAAATGGAATCTTGTTGTTGTTGTACGTGCACGCGACCGCCAGGAAGGCGGAAGGCAAACTAGATGGACCTTGGTCTTTTTTTCGTCTTGCATTTCTTATGTTCTTAAATGATCTGAAGGATTATTGGCCAGTTCACGGCGCCTCTGATAATGCGGTACCCCCCCCCATGCCGCCCACCTCTCCCTCTCTCCCCACACCGTGTGGCCACACAGAGCTGCTGACGGCCCCTCACGTTCTCTCTGCGCTTCCTCCGACGACAATGAAGCCGGCATCAGTCACTGCTGCAGTGGGTGGCGGTGTGACTGGGGTTTTGCCAACGCTTGTTTTCCACAATCACGCGGCCACCCAGCCTCCTGGGCCCATTCTAAACCAGGTTTGCCAACCTGCCCGAGTCACACGGCAACAACCCCCCCGCTACCCCCCACCAGGCTCGCTCAATGCACAATCTTTCTCTGTCCCTGGCGGAACCAGCAACCAAACACACAGTTACAGAGCCACACACACACACAGTCACTTACATACACACACACACAGTCACACACACACACAGCCTGTGACTGCTCAGCTTCACCCTCTCAGTCCACTCACGTCACTTGTCAGTGATCAGTGTGGTTGTGTGGCTATTGTGCCTGTGAGAAGTTGTGTGAATGGAGCTGAACAAATAAGAAAATCACTTCCCAGCAAAGCTCACACTGACCCTCAATCAGCACCTCACACAGGCAGCAGCTGCTGGCATTCAGTGTGTGTGTCAATGGCATGAAAAGGCAGGTAATGTGGAGTTCAGGACAGAATGGAGATAACCGGTGGTTCCAGGTGGGAAGGGAGGGGGACAATTATGAGGATAGGCACAGGGCAGGACTGCTCACTCACTGAATGCTCTCTGGGAGCCAGTGAATAGGTGTTGATTGTAATGGCAGCTCCTGTTGGCCCTCCCATTGACATGTTTACCAGAGTCTTTCTCTCCCCATTGAATGGGGTTAGAGTTGAGAGCTCCAATGGGAGGGTGAGCGCCAGCACAGACACGATGAGCTGAATGGCCTGTAATTCCCTGGATTCTGTATATAGGAATGTCCATTGGTTTGTGGTTGCAGCTGTCCGTGTCCAATCTGTCCCATCCGCTTCCTTGATCCATGGCAGAGAGAGAGACAGAGAGGTGTACCTGAACTGACCTATGTACCTGTACTTGCCCTGTGTACCTGCCCTCACCTGTGTAACCTGCACTGACTTGTGTATCTGGGCTCCCCAAATCCATGTGTTGTTCAGCTCCTTTCACCAGGCAGCCATTCAATACACACTCCCTTCCCTTGTTTGTGTGTGTGTATTTTTAGCCAAAATGAATCACCTCATGTCCCCCTTTGTTGAACCGCATCTGCCACTGATCTGCCCATTGTGCTTAACTGTGTGAATCCTCCTGCAGCCTCTTGCCATCCTCCTTACAATTCATTAAGCTTTCTAGCGTGATATCATCTGCATTCTCTGACACTGAACACCCTCCAGCCAAGTGCAGGTCATTGATATAAATGGGATAGAGGCGAGGCCCAAGCACAGCCCTGTTACACGCCACTAATAACCTTCCTACAACCTCCAAAAGTAACCTTTTACCCTTTGCTCTATTCTGCTTTCTATCCTTCAACCAGCCTTCAATCCAAATCACCAATAAATAAAAGGGGCTCCATCTCGGAGCCCCTCCACCTTGCCCCCTTTCCCCCCCCAACCACCCCCCGTCTCCTTCAAGACCCTTTTCTTTGACCGCCACTCTCCAACCCCACCCTCACTGCCCTCCACCCCTCCTGATCCCAAACCCCAGCTCAGGTCCAAACCCCTTATTATCCAGCGCCTTGGGACGTCCTCCTGACATGAAAGGTGCTGTTTAAATGCAGCTTGTTATTTGTTGTTGTTGAAAGGAAGCGTTGGAGAGTGTGTGGGGTGGGGGAGAGAAATGTACAGTGTGTGAACGCACTCTATGAACTCTGAATGTGAGCTGAAATTTTAGCCTGTGTCTCTCTGAGTACCAGGAACCCAGCTCGGACTCCAAGCCATCATTTGCCCTTCACACCTGTCGTTCTCCTGGCTGCTGCCCATCACCAGCCTGAAACCCGAGAGTCAGCCCCAACCCCAATCCACAACCCCACCCCCCCAGCCCAGACTCAAGCCCAAACCCCCTCCCCTCTCCCTCTTCTTCTGCAATAACCTGCCGTGTTTCGCCTACAAAATATACAGTCAATTCACTTTACAGTCTATTCTGTGAAGGGCTTTGAGATGTCTCGAAGACGTGATAAAGCGCTGTATCAAATGCAAGGGTTATTATTATTATTATTAACAAGCGGCTGCTAATAAATGAATGTGTGTGCAAACACGGGATGGAATAGGGCCTTGTGTTGGTGTGACCCCCCCCCACACATACACAAACTCACTGATAGCGATAGCCAGTAAAATCCCCCCACCTCCCCCTCAAGTAAATTTGTATCAAAAATAACAAGCCACCACTTGACGGCATTCATTGCTCTCCGCACTGTGAGAAGCTTTTATCTGTGAGCTTGTAGATTTTAGTGCGCTCTCCCTGTAAGTTATTATTATTCCGGGCACGTCACACGGGAGCAAAACACTGACATTAAGAGCCTTATGTTTTACATTGCGAGCTCCATGCTGAGTCCCTTTGAAATGACTCCCCACTGGGGTCCCAGACCCAGTCAGGCTGTTGTTTATCCCCTCACTGAAATATGTGGTGGATTATCAAATCCTAAAGCCTCTCTCCTCAAACCCTCTCCTTTAGCACTCGGCCAAACCTCTCAACCATAAAGTAGCTTAAAGACCGACTGTTAACACTCAGGCGTCTTACTCGAGAAGGTAATTCCGAGAGTTTTATTTACACTGAAATCTAACCCTGAACCACAGATCTTTCCTGCCTTCTGGTCCCTCGTTTCACCACATCTTACAATCTTCTGACGCAGTGACGAAGTGCTATGAGGGCGACGGGTTCTTTAAATAAATAGTCAACATTTGTTTAAGCAGTGGTAGGGTGTCCCTCTGCTCAGAGAGGGGCTGAGATCAGGGGGAGCACTGGTACAGGGAACACAGAGGTTAGAGGATAAATATCATAAAAATTTATAATAAGACAGAGGAACATCTGACTCCATTGGCCCAGTGATCTCCTTCTCCTTGGATTTCTACCACCATAGGGTCTCCCTGGAGCTCAACTGGCCCCAAGAAGACATGCTGGCAATAGAGTGTCGGAATCAAGCCAGCCCTCTGTGATGGTCTCTAGTCCGGTTCCTGAGCCAGGCGAGTCCGCAGTGTCCCAGTGCACTCACTGCTGATGGCAGCACAGCCCGGCCTGGCTCATCGGCAGGACCTGAAAGGGCGAACCATTCACTGGGGGCAGGGAATCTTCCACCTCAGCTCCTGTTAACCCTGCAGCCAAAGCCCTAACGGGGAGGGTGCTCCTAGCTGGACAAGCAGTGGGAAAACTTGCCAGACAGCAATATCAATGGCAAGCTATGTGGGAGGAGAGAGAGTGCGCATTCCATTCCAGACACAGGGAAATTTCCATATGTAGGTGACGTACATATGTAGGACTCTCAATCTGGTTTGGATAGTCTGAAACACGGTAATGGGTTTCCAGCCGGTATCTCTCACACGAAAACCCATCACCGTGATCAGCTGGGTGTATGACACACGGAAATTGGGCTTTGGAAGGTGGATCTGAGGCCATGAAGAAACCCTGCCCTTCAGAGATTGTCCAATCATAGATGTGTCCTCCTGTAGGGGTTATTACACCACAGAGAGTTGTGGATGTGCTGTTGGAGGAGATTTCCTCATGCTGTGTACACGCAGACAGCACGTGTTTGAGACTGTAAGCAGTTGCAGTGATAAACACAAGCATTCTGTAATGTTTGCACGTGGAGAATCAATCCAAGGTTGCCTTTTGCTGTGTGAAAATGTTGTAAGGTTTCCCGTGTTGGTCGCTGATATTTCTGAAACATCTGGTACAGAAGAGATGGTAAACGCCCCATCATGTCTGTGCTGGGGCTCGCTCCCCCACTGGAGCTCTCGACTCTAACCCCATTCCCTGCTCTCTCTCTCTCTCTCCATCGTGTCTGTGCTGGGGCTCGCTCCCCCACTGGAGCTCTATGTATGAGTGTTCTGACAGCTGACAATGCCCTGATTACATACGAGTTGTAAAGTGAAATTTATTGTTAACGTTGGCCTAGTCTGTAGACAACACTGCAACTAGGTTAAGTGAATTCATAGTGAGCCCTTTGTAGCCTGGACACATGTGTATAGATACAAGATGAAGGATTTTGAGGGAGAAATATGTTACTCCAGGAAATAGTCAGAATATAATAACACAGATCGCTGTTTGGGTGATTAGTTTTCATAACAACTGCTCGAATCTCAGGCGACAATGGGACCCGGTGTCATAAGGCACAAACCAAGAATGGTACCATTATGGGAACTATTATAAGGGGATATCTCCAAATTAGTTCAATTTGTATTGAGGAATCATCCTGAAAATTTTCAGCGCCTTGGGACATCCTCCCGACGTGAAAGGCGCTCTATAAATGGAATCTTGTTGTTGTTGTTGTTGAAAATGGTCATTCACCTCAAGGCTGTTGCTCAAACATACGAATTGGCTGCTGTGTTTGCACCCACAAACACGTTGGCTGATCGGCTGAGGGAGTAGGGTTCCACTGACCTCCGAGCCCAGCCTGGCCCGGGTTAATGTTCTTTGGCTCGTGTTCAGCCACTGCCCATCCACAGGAAGTTCATGAAAGCCTGGTCCCTGATACCACCTCAGGTGAGAAAGAGGGGGAGGGGGAGAGAGACAGAGAGAGAGGGAGAGAGAGAGAGAGAGAGAAAGGCAGACCCTCATCATGGGTCTGACTCCCAGAGTGACAATTATTCCCATGTTACACAAAGCTGGTGGCTGCTCTGACATTGCGTGTGGTTTGGGATCAGAGGGTTACATGACAGTGTGTCAGCCGTTCACTCCTAACACTGAACTATAGCTTAAAGTCCCCAGGGGCATTAGGGTCAGGCATGATAGTACACTATCTCCCCCACTTCTCCCCCCTCCGCTGCCCTGCCCCCCACCTCCCCTCCCACACATACACACAGCTCTGAGCTTAGATTTGAAAGGTCCTTCACCCGGTCAACAAAGCAGGGCCCACTCCAGCCTCATTCACCAGAGGCTATGTATTCTGTAACCAGCCATTGCCCAAACCATAACCTGACCCTCACCATTATTCAGAAACCCTACAACAACAACAAGATTACATTTGTTAGCGCCTTTCACGTCGGGAGGACCTCCCAAGGCGCTAAATCCTTGCATTGATACAATCTCATCAATTCAAATCATCTCAAAGCGCTACGCAGTTTGCTGTAAAGTGTAGTGATTGGGTATTTCTGGACAAACTTGGCAGCCGATTTAATCTGGAGGATTGTCAGCCAGGACACGGGGAGAGAAAAACTCCCTTCTCTTTTCCTGACAGCGCCGCAGGATCTTTCACGTCCACCTGAACAGGGCACGGATGGTAATTGAGGTTTAACTTCTTATCTGAAGGACGGAACCCCTGAAAATGCAGCACTCTCTGCCCCCAACCCTGCACTGGGGGGGGGGGGGGTCAACCTGGACTGTGAATACCCTAATCCTTCAATAAATCCATTTTACTGCTGTGTGGTGGTGGTGTGTGGGGGGGTGGGGGGTGTTGAGCTGTTCAGGACGTGTTGTTCAGTGAGAGGCTCAGGAGCTGTCAGTGCTGGACTTTGGTGTCTCAACACAAACCAAGCTGAAGAGTGTTTTAGGTAAAAATAAACTTTAATTGATTTGGAACCGTCCATTTATGTTCTGGGAGGAGTCTGAGTCTATCCGAGCTCTTTGCTCACAAGGCGTGGGAAAAGCTAATAGGGGGAGAGTGAGAGGGGGAGAGAGAGTGTTACGAGGAGAGAAACGACAGAGGAGAGGGTGAGAGGAGGAAGGGGAAAAGGGGAGAGAGAGGGTGAGAGAAGAGAAGGGGGCGAGAGGACAGAAGAGGAAGGGAGAGAGGGCGATAAGAGAGGGGAAGAGAGGGATAGAAGAGCGGTAAGGGAGGGAAGGGGGAGATGGGGGGAGAGAGAGAAGAGAGATGGAGGTAATAAGAGTGTTAGAGGGGAGAGATGGAGAGAGGAGAGGAGAAAGAGGATTTGTGCAGTTACAATGAGGGACTGGCCAGTCGCCCTGTGAATATTTACCTACTGCACAATGATAGCTAACACGTTCAAGCCTTTCCCCAGCGCAGTATCAGGGGAGTGTGGGCTCACTGTGAAGACTGTGCACAAACCAATTACAAGTGCAATAAAAACAGAAGTGACTGGGAACACTCAGCAGGTCAGGCAGCATCATAGCCATATAGCCTAGATTCTGCCTGACCTGCTGAGTGCTCCCAGCGACGTCGGTTTTTATTTCAGATTCCAGCATCTGCAGTACAGTACTTTGCCTTCCATTTATAACTGCATTCTGCACAGACACAGGCTTAGGCTTTTGGGGACTGGGGACACAGACACACATACATACACACACACACAGCCCCTCACACATACATACACACAGCCCCTCACACACACATACACACACAGCCCCTCACACACACATACACACACAGCCCCACACACACATACACACACAGCCCTCACACACACACACACAGCCCCTCACACATACATACACACAGCCCCTCACACACACTTACACAACAGCCCTCACACACACACCAGCCAGTTACACACACATACACACACAGCCCCTCACACACCACACAAACACACACAGCCCCGAGACACACACATACACACACAGCCTCGACATACACATACACACACAGCCCCGAGACACACACATACACACAGCCCCTCACACGTACACATACACACAGCCCTCACACACACATACACACAGCCCCTCACACATACCTACACACAGCCCCTCACACATACCTACACACACAGCCCCACACATACATACACACACAGCCCCTCACACACACATACACACACAGCCCCTCACACACACATACACACAGCCCCTCACACACACATACACACACAGCCCCTCACACATACATACACACACAGCCCCTCACACATACATACACACACAGCCCCTCACACATACCTACACACACAGCCTCTCACACATACATACACACAGCCCCTCACACATACATACACACACAGCCCCTCACACATACATACACACACAGCCCCTCACACATACCTACACACACAGCCTCTCACACATACATACACACAGCCCCTCACACACACATACACACACAGCCCCTCACACATACATACACACACAGCCCCTCACACATACATACACACACAGCCCCACACATATATACACACACAGCCCCACACATACATACACACACAGCCTCTCACACATACATACACACACAGCCCCTCACACATACATACACACACAGCCCCACACATACATACACACACAGCCCCTCACATACACACACTCACATGCCCCTGGTCTATCTGCTTCTCTCATCATATCAGTGTTGGGGTGGGGGGGAGGGGTAGGTGTGTGTGTGAGTGAGGGCAGTGTATGTGGGAGGGGTGTGAGGGGTGTGTGTGGGTATGTAGGGAGTGTTTGAGGTGGGGGTGGGGGGCAGTGACAGGGAGCACTTGGCTGACATCCAAACCCAGGGATTCGGCAGCGGCTGTGAGAGGGGGTTGAGGTGCGCTTGTTCCCAGTCACTCAAGTCAGTGAGAGACAGACAGACAGAGAGAGAGGAGTCACCATCCCCACAGACACAGAGGGAGAGAGACAGAGAGAGAGAGAGAGAGAGAGGAGTCACCATCCCCACAGAGAGACACACAGAGAGAGGAGTCACCATCCCCACAGACACAGAGGGAGAGAGACAGAGAGAGAGAGAGAGAGAGAGGAGTCACCATCCCCACAGAGAGACACACAGAGAGAGGAGTCACCATCCCCACAGACTCAGAGGGAGAGAGCCACAGAGAGAGGAGTCCCCATCCCCACAGACACAGAGGGAGAGAGAGGAGTCACCATCCCCACAGACACAGAGGGAGAGAGAGGAGTCCCCATCCCCACAGACACAGAGGGAGAGAGAGGAGTCCCCATCCCCACAGACCCACAGAGAGGCGCTGGCTCCCCGCCTGTGCCCCACACTGCACTCAGGACGCTTCCCCAGAGAATCGCTCGCACGGTAAGTGAGTGAGTGAGTGAGTGGAGCGAGGAGCGCATTCTCAGCCTCTGCTAAACATCACACGGCGTTGCGAATCGTCCCCGTCGGCAGCGCATTCTACAGCAGCGATGGTTCAGAGCTGAGCGGCGTCTCTGGGAATATCAGCTCCTCAGGCAGTTTGCATTCGGATTACTCACTGTCCCCCCAACACACACACACTAACTCCCTCACAGTCACACACACGAACTCCCTCACAGTCACACACACACTAACTCCCTCACAGTCACACACACGAACTCCCTCACAGTCACACACACTAACTCCCTCACAGTCACACACACACTAACTCCCTCACAGTCACACACACTAACTCCCTCACAGTCACACACACTAACTCCCTCACAGTCACACACACTAACTCCCTCACAGTCACACACACACTAACTCCCTCACAGTCACACACACTAACTCCCTCACAGTCACACACACTAACTCCCTCACAGTCACACACACACTAACTCCCTCACAGTCACACACACTAACTCCCTCACAGTCACACACACTAACTCCCTCACAGTCACACACACACTAACTCCCTCACAGTCACACACACTAACTCCCTCACAGTCACACACACTAACTCCCTCACAGTCACACACACACTAACTCCCTCACAGTCACACACACTAACTCCCTCACAGTCACACACACACACTAACTCCCTCACAGTCACACACACACACTAACTCCCTCACAGTCACACACACTAACTCCCTCACAGTCACATACACTAACTCCCTCACAGTCACACACACACTAACTCCCTCACAGTCACACACACACTAACTCCCTCACAGTCACACACACTAACTCCCTCACAGTCACACACACTAACTCCCTCACAGTCACACACACTAACTCCCTCACAGTCACACACACTAACTCCCTCACAGTCACACACACTCCCTCACAGTCACACACACACACTAACTCCCTCACAGTCACACACACACACTAACTCCCTCACAGTCACACACACACACTAACTCCCTCACAGTCACACACACTAACTCCCTCACAGTCACACACACTAACTCCCTCACAGTCACACACACACTAACTCCCTCACAGTCACACACACTAACTCCCTCACAGTCACACACACTAACTCCCTCACAGTCACACACACACACTAACTCCCTCACAGTCACACACACTAACTCCCTCACAGTCACACACACACTAACTCCCTCACAGTCACACACACTAACTCCCTCACAGTCACACACACACACTAACTCCCTCACAGTCACACACACACTAACTCCCTCACAGTCACACACACTAACTCCCTCACAGTCACACACACTAACTCCCTCACAGTCACACACACACTAACTCCATCACAGTCACACACACTAACTCCCTCACAGTCACACACACTAACTCCCTCACAGTCACACACATACTAACTCCCTCACAGTCACACACACTAACTCCCTCACAGTCACACATACACTAACTCCCTCACAGTCACACACACATTAACTCCCTCACAGTCACACACACAGTCTTCCCCCCACCCACTCCCTCACGCTCAGACCCACCGGCACTGACACCGTGACAGACAGACAGACAGACAGACCAGTGTCCCCTCATGACAGACAGACGCTGACCCCCCTCCCGCCTGTCCCAGGTGACTATTGCAGACCATGAGACAGGTGAAAGCTGACCCCATCCTCAACGGGAAGTCAGAGGATGTCCCGGACACTGAGGCGTCCAATGCCGCACTGGTGAGTGCCCAACAGCGGGTCCGGGAGCGCGGCCACTGGAACAACAAAGTGGAGTTTGTGCTGTCAGTGGCCGGAGAGATCATCGGCCTCGGCAACGTGTGGCGGTTCCCCTATCTGTGCTACAAGAACGGCGGAGGTACGGTGCTGACCCCCACCCCCACCCCTCTACTGTCCCCCACCCCCACCCCTCTACTGCCCCCCAAACCCTCACCCCAAACCCTCACCCCAACCCCTCAGCCCAACCCTCACCCCAACCCTAACACCAACCCCTCACCCCAACCCCTCACCCCAACCCCTCACCCCAACCCCTCACCCCAACCCTAACCCCTCACCCCAACCCTAACACCAACCCCTCACCCCAACCCTAACCCCTCAACCCAACCCTAACACCAACCCCTCACCCCAACCCTAACCCCTCACCCCAACCCTAACACCAACCCCCCAGCCCAACCCCAGCCTTCACCCCAACCCCAAACCCTCACCCCAACCCCTCACCCCAACCCCAACCTCTAACACCAACCCTCACCCCAACCCTAACACCAACCCTTCACCCCGAACCCTCACCCCATCCCCAGCCTTCACCCCAACCTCTCACCCCAACCCCTCACCCCAACCCCAACCCCTCACCCCAACCCCAGCCTTCACCCCAACCCTTCACCCCAACCCCTCACCCCAACCCTAACACCAACCCCTCACCCCAACCCTAACACCAACCCCTCAGCCCAACCCCAGCCTTCACCCCAACCCTAACACCAACCCCTCACCCCAACCCTTCACCCCAACCCCTCACCCCAACCCCTCACCCTAACCCCTCACCCGAACACCAACCCCTCACCCCAACCCTAACACCAACCCTCACCCCAACCCCTCAGCCCAACCCTAACACCAACCCTAACACCAACCCTTCACCCCAACCCCTCACCCCAACCCCTCACCCCAACCCTTCACCCCAACCCCTCTCCCCTATGTCTATCTCAGTCTGACACCTCAACACTCTCTCACACACTATGGTTCTTTGGGGAGCAGGGATGGTCTGTGTAATGTTTAATAATCTATCTCTTCTCTCCCCCTATTGTATTCCTCCCCTCTCATTTCTCCTTCTTTCCCTCCCTCTCTCCCCCCATTTCTCTTATTCTCTCTTTCCTCTCTCACCCCCCCCCCCCTTCACATCTCTCCCCATCTTTTCACTGTCTCTCTCTCCTCCATCTCCTCTTTCCTCCATCTCTCTTATTCCCCCCTCTCCTCTCTCTCTCTTTATAGGTGCCTTCCTGATCCCCTATGTGATATTCTTTGTGTGCTGTGGGATCCCTGTGTTTTTGCTGGAGACGGCGCTGGGGCAGTTCACCAGCCAGGGTGGCATCACCTGCTGGAGGCAGATCTGCCCACTGTTTGAAGGTAAGGCCCCAAACCAACCCAACGCCAGCCCCAGCTCCAACCCCCAGCCCGAACACATGGTCCAACCCCAGCCCCAACCACATGCCCAACCTTATCTCCACCCCCAACCCTCAGCCCCAAACCCAGCCCTGCCCGGCTCAACCCTGTCTCTCTCTCTCTCTCCCGCAGGCATTGGCTACGCCACTCAGGTCATTGAGGCTCACGTGAACATCTATTATATCATAGTCCTGGCCTGGGCCATCTTCTATCTACTGAACTCCTTTACCAGCGAGCTGCCCTGGGCCAGCTGTGATCACCATTGGAATACAAGTAAGCTCTCCCTGGCACCCACCCCTCTCCCTGGCACCCACCCCTCTCCCTGGCACCCACCCCTCTCCCTGACACCCACCCCTCACTGCACACTCACACCCCACATCACACACCCCACACTGTCCGTCTACAAACACGCACCATCCTGCTCTGCCCCACCTTGTCGCTGACTGTTGATCTCTTCTGTTTCCTCCACTCCCTCCTTTATCCCCTCTCCCACTTACTTCCCTATCTACTCTGTCCTCTCTCCCCCCCCTTTCTTTTTATCCTCCTTCCCTCTCCCACCCTCACTGTCTCTCTTCCTCTCACACTCTCCCCTTTCTACCCTCTCTCCTTCCCCCTCTATCCCCCCCAATCCCGCTTTCCTATCTCTGAAGAGAACTGTGTGGAGTTTCAGAAGCTGAACATCACCAACTGTACCCAAGACAACACCCGCAATGGGACCTCGTCTGTCATTGAGTTTTGGGAGTGAGTATGAGCGATAGAAGGTTAATCACAGCAGCCAATAAACAGGAGCAGGTTTTAATGGGAATCGAGACTTGGGGAAAACTCTGGGAAGAGGCGTGTGGCTCGGGAAGCGCTTCCATGAGTTGATTTAATTGGATTAGACATTCATAATTTATTGTTGTTTGTAACTGACTTCTATTTCTCTGACTTCTATTTCTGTGACTTCTATTTCTCTGAGCTGGGTGTCTGAAGTGTAACCAGATCAAGCTGTGACCATGCAGAATATACTTATAGAATATTCATCATACTATTCTACATATTGTATAGAATTTTATAATTACAAATAGAATTATTTTCAGTGAAGTTAGAATTACCTATTTTTTTTAGTTCGAACCCACTCGAAAAGGGTTTCCATAATAATAAACCTTGCATTTGATATAACGCCTTATGACGTCGTTGAGACGTCTCAAAGTGCTTCACGGGATTTAGTGTAAAGTGCAGTGATTGTGTATTTTGTGGGTGACAGCTAAAATGCTCTCATTCGAGAATAGTTTAGAAACACAGATGATTTTTCCACTAAATTTTCCCCCAAAATTGTACCTTCTTAAATTGTCCAAAGGCTAAGAACTTGGAGGAATTTCAGTGTTCAGTCTTCATTCACTACATCAGTCTTATTACGTCATTGAGATGTCTCAAAGCGCTTCACAGGATACACTGCAAAGTGTAAGGACTGTATATTTCTTGGGGGTGAAATGTGGCAGACAATTGCGCGCAGTAGTGGCCCACAAACGGTCGTGAGTTGAGTGACCAAATTTTTTTATTTTTTGGAGAGATTATTACCCCCAGAAAACGATCTAGCAATTGACTAACAAGTGGGTTCCTACTTACTGCTGGTAAATAGATTGAAAATCTCCAGTCAGGGTCAGGTATTTTGACTTGTGTTGTGATCTCCGCAATACTTTCCTGGGGGAAGGAGGAGGGGTATTTTGGGATAAGTGGAAATGTGACTTTTTGAGGTGGTGTTGTTGTTGTCAGACGGAGAGTGCTGGGATTATCGAGTGGAATAGAGAAGATCGGGAATGTGCGGTGGGAACTAGCCCTGTGTCTGCTGGCTGCCTGGATCATTTGCTACTTTTGCATATGGAAAGGGCCCAAGTCCACTGGCAAGGTGAGGTGATTCCAGGAGTCTGGCACAGCACTCTGACTCCGCACAGCATTCCGCGCCCCCTTCCCACACAGCGTTCTCCCACGCAGCGTCCCCCCACCTCCCTGCGCTTCCGACCACACACCAAGCTATCAATGGTAAGCTATGAGGCTTCAGCAGTTACCCCATGCACACTCTGGACTCCCCAAATCTTGGCTCTTGCCAATCTGTGCCTAGTACTCTCCGGAATTAGGTAAGCAAGGATGTGTCCCTCTAGGGAGAGAGAGAGAGAGTACACATTCCATTCCAATAATATATCTCTCGGATTTCCAAGTGTGGATGGGAGGCATGGAATTCTCAGTTTGGTTTGGAGACTCTTAAGCAACAGTGATGGGTTTCCGTGTGTGTCAACAACCAAAACACAGCATCTCTGTCTCCACAGTGACATACACCATCACCTGTTGTTTTATAGAATGTCGTGGCTCTTATTGCTGAAAGCGAGCATCAGTTTGTGGGAAAAATCATCCCCTAAACTGCTGGCTATGACTCCGGCCCCCACCCACCCCAGTTCTCAACCCCTTTACCCAAACTCCAATCCCCAACCCCACCCGGACATGCGGTAACACTGAGGATTGTTACGCTCACAATGGCCGTCTAAGATACTCCATCAGAGGAAGAGGAGGAAAACAACAACAACTTCGATTTATATAGCACCCTCCACGCCAGATGGCATCTCAGAGCGCGTCACAGTGACAGATCCCGGGGCCCGCTGGGGGAGGGGGGGGGAAAATGACCAAAAGTGCGGTCGAAAAGAAGGGTCTTCAGCCGAGAGAAAGGTCTTCAGCCGAGAGGGAAGAAGAGGGAGGGGGAGGAATAAATAGTCAATGTGACTGTGACTGAAAAGTGACTGTGAAGTCCTGGTTATCCTTTATCTTTGCTTTGAGCATTTACCTTTGGTCTCTTGCTTCAGCACCCAGTCACCCACCCCGGGCCCCACCCCCAACTCTGAACCCCCAGACCCTACCCCTAGCCCCCAGCCCCTGTCACCAGCCTCCAGCCCCCCTCCCCATTCCCCCACAGGCCCCAGTCCCACTCCTCAACCCCAGCCCCCAACCTCCAGCCCCCCACCTCGGTGCCAGCCAGCTCTCTGATACTGGCTGTGCTCAAGAAGAGGTTTTGAAAAGCGCATTAGAATGAGCCTCTAATGGATTCAATGAGGCATAAAGGAACAGTGAAGAATGGAAAAGAGAAGTGTCGAGAGCAAGCAAAGGAATCAGCTCCATTGTGGTGGTCCAGGGAAAGGCTCGAGTCAGCAAAGATATTTTCTGCTGAAGTGTCTTTTGTTTGGGGCTACAGTGGTGGCAAAGAATAGCGCTTCACCGAGAGGCATTAGCGCAGAGCAGAGACTGATCTGTGTATTCACAGGAGGGAAGGAGAGGGATCTTTACTGTGTTCCCTCTACACCTCCTCCACGGCAGGACTGACAGCAGCACTGAGAGCTCTCTCTGCAGCCGCCAGCATTCACTCTGTCTCTAGGCGACTCGGTGGGATGCCCTGTGCTTGTGGGGGATTTTGGAAAGCATTTTTTTACAGGAATCTGAGCCCGGGGACGGTAGTGACTGCGAATGGCAATCAGGAGGCTCAGGCCTTTAACAAGAGCCGCGAGCCTAGCATTACAGAAAGCAATGGGGGTGGGGAGTGGTCAAAAACTCCACCACAAATACAGCGTCATCCACACGTCCACACGGTGAAACATGTGGATTCTGCGCTACTTGAAATAGGAAGGCAATGCGGTCTCTCAGGGTAAAACTAGGTGGAATTTCAGGGCTCACGAGAGGGGTTGGGGTGAAGAAGATCCTTTGGCCTGTTTGATCTCATCTCGCCCAACCTTGCTTCCCATTACATTGACCAACGCCCACCACACCCTTGCCTTATCTTCCTCTGTTAGTGATAACCCAGTCTGTTCCCACTGATAGGCCCCGACACTGACAGCCCCCACCCCACCTCTCAGCCACCCAGCCCATTGCCCAGCCACCCAGCCTATCTCCACCGACAGCTTCTGCTCCTAACCCACCCCCACCGCCCACCTTTAGATCAGCCTCGTTGTTGTGTTCACACACACATACAGGTCCCGGAGTTCACTGCACACGAGCCACTGAGAGCCCACACACTGTGGCATGAAATCGGAGCTACTGAGAGAGAGAGAGTGGGAGGAAGAGGAAAGCGAGAGAGTAGAGAGTAAGAGGAGACAAAATAATAATAATAATAATCCTTGCATTTGATATAGCGCTTTCCACATCTTTTAACCGTTTCAAAGAATATACTGTAAAGTGAATTGACCGTATATTTATGGGCGAACGCGGCAGCCAATTGCGCACAGCAGCGTCCCACAAACAGCCGTGGATTGAAAATGACCAATTTATTATTGTTTTGTTTCGGAGGGATTATTATTAGGCGTGTGGGGTGAGGAAACTTAAAATATCTAGAGAGAGGAATGTTACACGTGGGGCTGTCAGGGTGGTGAAGCCTGTTTGCGGGGTTATAGTCAGACAGATCGGAGTTGAAAGGTCGCTGGGGGAAGGAGTGCTCCCCCCCGCAGGGCAGCTGCAGGATTTAGGTCAGGGGTGACGAACATGGTTGAGACGAGTCCTTCAGCCTCCTGCCTGCTGCTCTCCGTCTTCTCAGTCAGGCCTGAAACTCCCCCCAGTCTCAGCCTGTGTCTGTTGCACGTCCCGTCTTAAACTCTAAGGTTTCCCGAGAATTCTCAATCTTCATTCCCATATGTTTTGCCGAGTTAGGGGTTTTCCACAATCCTGCACTGTCTGAACTGGAAAGGCACTGCGGTCACACGGGCTAAAAGTAAGGGAAGTTTCAGGGCTCGGAAACGTCACGAGAGGGGTTGGGGGTGAAGAAGACCACTTGATCTCATCTTGCCCGACTGTGCATCCCAATAACATCCCACTCTAACCTCCCTGGTCACCCCAATAATTCCCTTGCAATAAACAAATACGTCCCAGTGCCTCTCATCCCCCCACCCCACCCCCCACAGTGCTGGGGGAGCCACACATTGTCAGAGATGAGACGTTAACCTCACTCCCCATCTATGTGTCTTGTTCCGGTGGATAATAATAATAATAATAATAATCCTTGCATTTGATATAGCGCTTTTCACGTCGGGAGGACGTCCCAAAGCGCTTCACAGAACACTCTGTAAAGTGAATTGACTGTATATTTGTGGGCGAACGCGGCAGCCAATTGCGCACAGCAATGTCCCACAAACAGCTGTAGATTGAAAATGACCAATTTATTATTGTTTTTGGTTTTGGAGGGATTATTATTAGGCTCTGTGTGGAGTAAGGAAACTTGCCCAAGGTTTCGCCCTCTGCCTGGAATTGAACTCAGGTCTCTCGCTTGCAAAGCGAGTGCTCTAACCACTGAGCTACAGGACTCCACAAATGGATGTTAAAGCTATTGCAAAAGGGGAGTTTCTCTCTCCCTCCCGATGTCCCAACCGACAAGCCGCCAGATAAAATGAGTCATCCAGTTACTGGTCTGTTTGTGGGGACATTGCTGGGTGCAAATCAGCTGCCACATTTGCCTACAAAAAGTAAATTCCTGTGAAACGCTTTTGAGATATCCTTCTGAAATAAAAAGCGTTGCATAAACAAAAATGAAATAGTATCAAATACAAGCATTGTTAGTGTTATTTTTTGTTTTTTATTATTGTTATTATTATTTGTTATTTTTTATTTATTATTTTTTGCTATTATTATTTATTATTGTTACTTATTATTGACCGTTGTTGCCCTCTGGGACTACTGAGCTGACATGCTGTAAACCCATTTGATTTCACAGTTGTGTCTGTCTGTCTGTCTGTCTGTCTGTCTGTCTGTCTGTCTGTCTGTCTGTCTGTCTGTCTGTCTGTCTGTCTGTCTGTCTGTCTGTCTGTCTGTCTGTCTGTCTGTCTGTCTGTCTGTCTGTCTGTCTGTCTGTCTGTCTGTCTGTCTGTCTGTCTGTCTGCTGTGCTGAGTGCTGTTTTGGTCAGTTACCTGGTGATGGGCTGTTGATAATAATAATAATAATAATAATAATAATAATAATCCTTGCATTTGATATAGCGCTTTTCACGTCTTCTCGACGTTTCAAAGCACTTCACAGAATAGACTGTAAAGTGAATTGACCGTATATTTGTGGGCGAATGACCATTGATGGAGCTGATGATCATGTCTCTCTCTCTGCAGGTGGTGTATGTAACGGCCACCTTCCCCTACCTGATGCTGCTGGTTCTGTTGATTCGTGGTGTCACACTCCCGGGAGCATCCGAAGGCATCAAGTTTTACCTTTACCCGGACATGAGTCGTCTGTCTGAACCTCAGGTATGGAGCTCCAAGTCTCCCATTACACCCTCCCTCCCTCCCCTCCCTCCCTGCCAGCCTCTTTCTAACCACACCCAGAACCTCAATACCCTTCAGGGCCTTAGGCCACGGAGGTTGTGTTATGTCTATGATGCAAGTGTCAGGTTGGTCATGGGTTTGAGCCCTCACGTCAGGGACTCTGAGCTCACAGTCCAAGTTGATTCCAGCTTGGTGCTGGGGAGAGAGAGAGAGAGAGAGAGAGTGCCGCATTGAGGGACTGTCCTTCAGATGAGACGTTAAACCTCACTCCCTATCTGTGCCCTGTTCAGGTGGGCATTAAAGATCCAGTGGCACTGCTGGGAAATGAGAAGGGAGTTTCTTTTCTCTCTCCTGATGTCCTGGTTGACAGTCCCTCAGATAAAATTGGTCGCTCACTTCACGGCTGTTTGCAGGATGTTGCTGTGTGCAAACTGGCTGCTGCTGCGTTCACTCACAAAACACACAGTCACTACACTTGAGAACACTTCTCTGCGAAGCACAGACAGACATTGTAGCTTGATAATCCCAATAAAAGTGCGATAATTTATTCAGGTTAGTGTTTGCCCTGGATTTAAACTCCCCACATCTCAAGTTAATCATGTATATAAGAACATAAGAAATGCTAGTAAAAAAAAGACCAACGTCCACCTAGTTCGCCTCCCACCTTCCTGGCAGTCACCTGTACAATCAAAATCAACATTTCCTGATTCAAAATTCTCCCTCGGGTTCACTACTAGTGTTTGGGTAAATTCTCTCTGAATTTACTCCCCTCCAATTGCAGGATCCCCTGTCCTGTCCTCTCCCCCTTCCCCCCATCTCTGCAAGCACCCCCCCCCCTCTCCCCCGTCTCCTACCCCCACCCTGGTTACTTTGCTCTTGACCCAGATTTGTCACAAGACCAGAAATTCCCAGTGATGGAGCTTTCCGAGATTTAAAGACAGTCGGAATTCCCTAAGCTCATTATCCCCAGGTCCTGATTTACTGGAGGGAGGAATTATTACCAGTAATCTGCAACCCCCCCACCACACAGGGCAAACTATACACTTACAATGGGTTTCATTGTGTGTGTGTGTGTGTGGACACTGGCATCACATTAATAATCATATAAAAATCCCTGCATCTCAAAACCACTCAGAGAGCCTTACGTGTAATCGTTCTCAAGTGTAGTGACTGTGTGTTTTGTGGGTGAACACAGTAGCCAATTTGCACACAGCGATGTCCCCACAAACTGCCATGAAGTGAGCGAGTGGTTTTATCTGGGGCATTGTCGGCCAGGACACCGGACGAGAGAGAAACTCACTTCTCTTTTCCCAGCAGTAGCATTGTGAAGATCTTTAACGTCCGCCTGAACAGAGCACCGACAAACGCTCAGTTTAACGTCTCGAAAGACGGCGTCTCCAACAATGAGGCGCTCTCTCCGTCCCCTCCTCCCCCTCCTCCCCCACCTACTGTGCTGTGCTGTACTATTACTGCGCCGTCTCGCTGGGGAGGGGGTGTGGGGGGGGAGTGTTGGGAGATGGGGTGATGGGGATGGCTTGGGGGGGCAGGGGTGGGATTGGGGTGGGGGAGGGGCATGCAGTGGATGGAGTGGGAGCGGGAAGGGAGATGGATTTCAGCACAGACAGAATATCCAAGCATCAAACTTACAAACGATTCAAAAATAGTACAGGACGAGACCCTCACCCAGGCCTCAGGGCCTTCCAAGGCTCACTTACAGCTAGGAATTTCTGGCTTGCATGCTAGAAGTTCCCCAAGGGAAGCAGGCCAGCCTGTCACTCCGGCCACTTGGCATATGTGTATGAGGTGGGGGGCTGTGAGCCTGGGGGTGGGGGGGCGGAGGGGAGGCTATTGAGTGTGGGCCGACGGGCTGGCATGGGGCAGAGAGATCTGACCTGATAGGTCATCCGGGTCCGAGTGAAGGTTCATTGACGATTACATCACAGCCCGCCACTCCAATCCACTGAAACCCTGAGCGACAGAGAGAGAGTGAGTGAGTGAGTGAGTGAGTGAGAGGGAGTGAGAGGGAGAGAGAGAGAGTAAGTGAGAGGGAGAGCGAGAGAGTGAGTGAGAGGGAGAGTGAGTGAGAGGGAGAGGGAGAGAGAGAGAGTAAGTGAGAGGGAGAGTGAGAGAGAGAGTGAGTGAGTGAGTGAGCAACTGGGCAACAATGAGTGAGCGAACAAGTGAATGAATAAGTGAGCAAATGAGTGATCACGTTAGTGAGTGAGTGTGTGAGTGGATGGGTGAGTGAGTGAGTGAGTAACAGATGGGGAATGTAAACACAGAGTGGGTAAGAGTTTGGTAGTGTGTGTGACCGGCCCGCTGGAGATATGGCAAAGTGCCCAGAGCATCTCATTGCTGATACTACAGAGCAGTGTGTGTGTGGTGGGGATGGGGTGGGTGGGTGGGTGGGGAGAGGGGGAATATTCACCACTTAACTCATAGTGACTCTCTGAATCGGGGTGAATTTGGGCCCCACACCATCCCAGTGTAAACAAACGGAATTATAAATAACTCCAGTGGTGGGAGTTTAGGCTTTCAGTGGGACAGGACAGCTATGAAACCATTGCTCACTTTTACACTAATTCACGAGCTCACGCTCTGTAGCTACAGTCACAAACTCACAGTGCACACCTGACAGGCTGGGATTAAACTGAAGTCTAGCCAGAGGGTCAGCCTCGGCCTAACCTCATACATACCCAAAGTGTATTTTTTGCCCGGCCGGGTGTCTGACACATGCGGAAACCCATCACCGTTGCTTAAGAGTCTCTAAACCAAACTGAGAATTCCATGCATCCCACCTACACATGGAAATCCCAGAGATAGACTGTCTGATAGGAATTAGCTGATGTGTCAGAATTGGCGAGAGAGAGGGGGGAAAGAGAGAGTAGCAGGAGAGAGAGAGAGAGAGAGAGAGAGAAATCAGGGACTTTGCCCTCACAGTTCAGGCAGTTTGGAGCTGGAGTCTGCGATACACAGTCACTACACTTGGTCTCCACTTCCCAGTGGAAGCTCTTTGGGACAATTTGAAGTTTCAACAACAACTTGCATTTGTATATTTCTGCTGGAAAATAATATCTGGGGATAGAGTATATAGTTTTGGACACGAAATGGGAAGCGACTGCCAAGATGGTGGAAGGTGAACCTTGGTCTCCATTTGCCAGCAAATTCTTATGGTTTTACTGCGCCCCTCACCAGTGTAGAGTCTCACAGCGTGTTACATCTGTACTACAGCCAGGGATTGGCATTTAGTTGAGAATGATAAACACCAAGGGACAGAGAGTGAGAGATAGAGTCCGAGAGCGAGTGCAGGCTGTGGGTTTGCTGTCTCTGTTGCCCACACTCACACCTCTGGGGTTGGCAGTGCTACTGAACACAGAGAATTATGCTAATGTCGCTGTTTGTCTGTGTGATGTGTGAGTGCCAGAGCCACTTCCTGTTCTTTGTCCACACAATCCCCTTTGCTATTCTCATGACCTTTGATGTGTGCAGTTTGCCCGTGAGTTAGACACACGCTTCAATAGCATGTCACTCAGCTCTCCCCCCACACAACGCTGCCTTCACCAGCCCGGAGACGTGCACAATAAATCCAGCGGGTTTTATCTGGGGCTGACAGGCCGGATCGCGGTAAATTACCCGTTCAAATAGCCGCGGCTTCAGCTTTGTGCTGTGTGTGCTCGCATTGAGTCAAATCCCCCTTCTCCCCCCTCGCTCTCCTCCCGCCACCCCCGCTTGCCCCTTCTCCCTCGTTCCTTCCTCCACCCACTTACTCTTCTGTCTCCCCCTCCTCGCTCGCACCCCCCTCCCTGCACACACGTATGAGTTGGGTCTCGCAGCATTCCCAGCTCACTTCCCGGAGTCTCTCATCCCCAGACGGAGGTGGAGAGATATCTGTTAGGGCAGGGTATCCAGGGGCAATGCTGGGTAATTGGAGTTGAGGTACAGATCAGCTATGATCTAATAGAATAGGGGAACACGCTTGAGGGGCTGAATGGCCTGCTGCTGTTCCTATGGCTTGCCCGTTGTTCTCTTTGTGTACAGTGTGCATCGGTCACTGTCTCTCATGCTGTGTGTGTGTGTTCGTGTGTGTACGCTGTATGCACTATTGATTGGTCGCTGTTGCTGTTTCTCACGCTGTGTGTATGTGTGTGTGTGTGTGTGTGCGCTGTATATACTATTGATTGGTCGCTGTTGCTGTCTCACACGCTGTACTGTTGGCAGGTTTGGGTGGACGCTGGGACACAGATCTTCTTTTCCTACGCTATCTGCCTGGGCTGCCTGACTGCACTGGGTAGCTACAACCCCTATCACAACAACTGCTACAGGTACCCCACACGCACAGTCACTCCACCACACACTCACAGTCACTTCACCACACACTAACTCACACCCTCTACCATGACTACTGCTACAGGTACCTCACACTCACAGTCACTACACTCGCCTGGAAGCCAATGCCCCATGAAGCACTTCCAGATGTTTCACCGTTACAGTCATGGGATTAAACCGGAATTATTATTGTATAAACGTATGACTGGGCTCAATGATCAGCCGGCCACAACTCACCCCCCCTCACCCCACTGTACACTGACCCCCAGGCACGCAGCCCCCGCAGAAACTCAACCCCTCACCGCATACAGCCACGCCCCGGCATACAGCCCCCCCACACACACACAACCCCTCCCTGCACGAAGCCCCCACCCAATACAGCCATCTAACAGCCAGTAAGCCTGGTGGCTGACAGCCTCTCTCCTCCCCAGGGACTGTATCATGCTTTGCTGCTTGAACAGCGGCACCAGTTTTGTGGCCGGTTTTGCCATATTCTCCGTGTTGGGGTTTATGGCGTACGAGCAGGGAGTGCCCATCGCAGAGGTGGCCGAGTCAGGTGGGTGTCCATCACCGCGGGACCGTGAGGGAACCATCAAACGCCCCCCTCTTCCCCCCACAATTTGTCTTCCCTGCCCTGCCTCCCCTCCCTCTCTGTTAGCCCTTAAAAGCCTCTCCCTTTCACATGCCCCACTTCTGACGAAGGGTCGTGGACCCAAAACGTTGACTCACTTTCCTTTCTCCATAGACGCTGCCTGACCTGCTGAGGCTTCTCAGCCACTTCCGTTTTTGTTGCAGTTACTTATATATGTTTATTTGCCCGGCCGGGTGTCTGACACACGGGGAAACCCATCATCGTTGCTAAAGAGTCTCCAAACCAGACTGAGAATTCCACGCATCCCACCTTCACGTGGAACTCCCAGAGATAGATTGACAGAACGGAATGGAATCTCTCTCTGGAGGGAGGCATCCGGCTTATCTAATTCCAGAGAGTATTAGGCGCAGGTTCCACCTTCCCACAATCTCCCCCCCCCCACCCACCCAGTTATAGCCGAGTCTCGGTCAGGGTGGGGCTGGGGTTGGTGACATACTGCCCCCCTCTGGCAACTCAGGGGAACGGCAGCACCAGCTCCACTCCGCTCACTCCTGTTTCCATGGAAACTCCCATCATTTCCGTACAATTTCCTAGTTTCGGTTTCAAGTGAAAGTGGATTTTTTTTTTCCTTTTTCAATTTAACAATAAAAACTAAATCTGACAACGTGACGAATTCCAGCCCGAACTACCTCTCTCTCTCTCTCTCTCTCTCTCTCACTCTCTCCCTCGCTCCCTCCCTCCCTCCCTCCCTCACTCACTCACTCACTCACTCTCTCTCCCTCCCTCCCTCCCTCCCTCCCTCCCTCCCTCACGCTCTCTCTCCCCCTCCCTCCCTCCCTCCCTCCCTCCCTCTCTCTCCCTCGCTCTCTCTTTCCCTCGCTCTGTCTCCCTCCCTCATTCGCTCTCTCCACCTAGCTCTCTCCCCCTTCCTCACGGGCCAGTGGTTGCCATTGAGCCTCTTCCCCTCTGTGCCGCTGTATTTGCTGTGACGAGGCTGATATTGACCTTTACCCCCAGGTCCTGGGCTGACGTTTATCGCCTACCCAAAGGCAGTGACCATGATGCCGCTCTCCCCGCTCTGGGCCATTCTCTTCTTCCTCATGCTCATATTCTTGGGGCTCGACAGTCAGGTAGGTCCTCAGCGCCCCCCCCACCCCAGGGGCCCCCAGGCCCACCCTCTCTCTCACTCATTCCCCACCTCTCTCTCTTTCCCTCTCTCACACTCATTCCCTTCCCTCACTTGTACCCCCTCACTCTCTCTCACTTGTTTCCTCTCCCGCTGTCTCTCTCTTTCCCTCTCTCATTCTTTCCCGATCTTTCTATCTCTCTCACACTTGATTTCCCCCCTCCCCTATCTCTCTCTCTCACTAATTCCCCCTCCCCTCACTCTCACTTGTTCTCTGTGTCTCTGCAGTTTGTGTGTATGGAGAGCATGGTGACGGCTGTCATTGACATGTACCCCCACATCTTCCGCAAGGGTTACCGACGTGAACAGCTCATCTGTATCATTGCCATTATCTCCTATTTGATAGGCCTCTTCATGGTGACGGAGGTGAGTGGTCAACTGCTCCCTTCACCGCGCCACTCCACCCCCCCCACCCTCCCACACGACCCCAGCCCCCACCCTCTCTCACCATCATGTCTGTGCTGGTGCTCGCTGCTCCACTGGAGCTCTCTACCCTAACCCTATTCCCTGCTCTCTCCTGTCCGCGGTGTTGGTGTCGGTCACTCCGGTGTTCTGTGCCGTGCTGACACTGTGTTTCTCGGTGTTTCCCGGCAGGGGGGGATGTACGTGTTCCAGCTGTTCGATGCCTACGCCTCCAGTGGGATGTGTCTGCTCTTTGTGGCCATCTTTGAGTGTATCTGTATTGGCTGGTTTTACGGTATGGTGATGTGACACCCAGCGCTGGGTGGTGGTGGGGGCTGGGGTTGGGTGGCTTTTGGCTGGGGTGGGGGGGGGGCACTGGACTAGCAGGAGGTTGTGGTTTCAAGGGGATTCTGAGCTCACAGTCTCGGTTGACGCTGGGGGGAGAGAGCGCTGCTGGAGGTGCCATCCTGCGGATGAGATGTTAAGCCAAGCTCTTGCCTGCCCTGTTGAGGAGGATGTTGAGGGGGATCAGAGCCGGAAGTTTCTCTCGCGGTTCCTGGCCGCCAATCCCCGGGGCTAACAGTGACCTTCTGCCTGTTCCAGGGAGCAATCGTTTCTATGACAACATTGAAGATATGATCGGATACCGACCGTTTATCCTGATTAAATGGTGCTGGATGTTCATCACTCCCGGGATTTGTGGTGTAAGTTCCTGATGCCAGATCCCAGTCTCCCAGCCCTTCCCATCCCAGCTCTTCCCATCCCGGCCCTTCCCATCCCAGCCCTTCCCATCCCGGCCCTTCCCATCCCATCCCATCCCAGCCCTTCCCATCCCGGCCCTTCCCATCTCGGCCCTTCCCATCTCAGCCCTTCCCATTCCCGATCCCACTTCATTTAGTGAAATAACAACAACTTGCATTTACACAGCGCCCCTCACACGTTTAACAGAGGTGGAGCACGTCACCGAGCTGGGGGGAGGGGGGAGGTGACCTTAGGCAAGATCAGAGAGTAAAGTCTTCAGGTGCAACATGAAAAAGGGGACAGAAGGGGCAAACGGAGAGATTGAGGGAGAGAGTTCAAAAGTTTCAGAGGGGGCGGAGGAGTGGGAATTGACTGACTAGCAGCTGGGTGGGGAGGGGGTTGAGGGAGCAGGTGATGGGCTTGGTGTTGATGGTTGAGAGTGAGGAGGAGAAATGGGGTAATGGAGTGAAAGGAGCTGTGACGGAAGGAGTGGGTGATGTACATGGAAACGGGTGGCGGGTGGGGGGAGGAGAAGGCAGCTGGGGGGGTGGGGGAGGCAGTTGGGGGGGTGGGGGAGGCTAGGGGATATGGAAGGGGGGGAGGAGGAAGCAGTCAGGCAGATGTTTTCTATTTTCAAGATGAAGAAGTTCAGGACCTGTTTACACTTGACATTTGAAAAAAAAGAGATTGAATCAGTGAGGGTTTAATAAACAGTAATTGGACGTGAGCGACCGGGCGGTGGGTGTGCCCTCGTGTCCCTAGAGATACACAGTCACTACACTTGCCAGTCCCTCCCACGAGGTGCTGCATTGTGCTGTGTGCGCTGTGCACTGTGTGTGCTGTATGTGCTGTGCGCTGTGAGTTGCTGTGCTGTGTGGCTGTGAGTCACTGTGTGGCTGTGCTGTGTGGCTGTGAGTTGCTGTGTGGCTGTTGTGTTGCTGTGAGTCACTGTGTGCTGTATGTGCTGTGCGCTGTGAGTCGTGTGCTGCACTGTGCTGTGTGGGTGTGAGTCGCTGTGTGATCCACTGTGCTGCGTGCTGTGCTGTGTGGCTGTGTGTTGCTGTGCTGTGTGCTGTGTGTCTGTGGGTTGCAGTGCTGTGTACTGTGCTGTGTGTCTGTAGGTTGCTGTGCTGTGTGTCTGTGGGTTGCTGTGCTGTGTGCTGTGGGTTGCTGTGCTGTGTGCTGTGGGTTGCTGTGCTGTGTGTTTGTGGGTTGCTGTGCTGTGTGCTGCGTGTCTGTGGGTTGCAGTGCTGTGTACTGTGCTGTGTGTATGTAGGTTGCTGTGCTGTGTGTCTGTGGGTTGCTGTGCTGTGTGCTGTGGGTTGCTGTGCTGTGTGCTGTGGGTTGCTGTGCTGTGTGCTGTGGGTTGCTGTGCTGTGTGCTGTGGGTTGCTGTGCTGTGTGCTGTGGGTTGCTGTGCTGTGTGCTGTGGGTTGCTGTGCTGTGTGCTGTGGGTTGCTGTGCTGTGTGCTGTGGGTTGCTGTGCTGTGTGCTGTGGGTTGCTGTGCTGTGTGCTGTGGGTTGCTGTGCTGTGTGTCTGTGGGTTGCTGTGCTGTGTGTTTGTGGGTTGCTGTGCTGTGTGCTGCGTGTCTGTGGGTTGCTGTGCTGTGTGTCGCTGTGCGCTGTGTGTGTGTGGGTTGCTGTGCTGTGTACTGTGCTGTGTGTCTGTGGGTTGCTGTGCTGTGCTCTGTGCTGTGTGACGCTCTGCTCTCATTCCTCAGGGAATCTTCATTTTCTTCATTGTGAGATACAAACCGCTCAAATATAACAACGTTTACACATACCCAACCTGGGGCCACGGCCTGGGTTGGCTCCTCGCCCTCTCCTCCATGCTCTGTATCCCCTTCGGCATCCTCTACAAACTCAGCCAGGTCGACGGCACCTTGTCACAGGTACCTCTCTCTCTGATCCCTCCCTTCCTCCATTTCTCTCCCTCCTCCATCCCTCTAGCTGTATCTCTCTCTATTCTCTCTCTGTTTCCCGGTTTCTCTCACTCTCTTTGGCTGTGTATCTATCCCTATTCTCTCTCAGTCTCTCTATTCACTGTCTATCTCTATTCTCTCTCACTCTCTCTATTCGCTGTCTATCTCTATTCTCTCCCTCTCTGTCTCTC
Source organism: Callorhinchus milii (assembly GCF_018977255.1). Classification (NCBI taxonomy): domain Eukaryota; kingdom Metazoa; phylum Chordata; class Chondrichthyes; order Chimaeriformes; family Callorhinchidae; genus Callorhinchus; species Callorhinchus milii. The sequence continues at coordinate 699,830 of NW_024704753.1, forward strand.
TTTTCGCTGTTATGTGTCTCTCGATCTCTCTCTTTCTCTCTTTCGCTCTGTATGTTTGTGTGTCTCTCTCTGTCTCTCTCTCTCTCGCTGTCTAGCTCTGTGTGGAAGTCTCTCTGTGTGTCTCTCTCTCTGTCTCTATCTATCTCTCTCTACATAAATCTGTGTGAGTGTCTCTCTGTCTTGCTCTGTGTCTCTCTGTCTTGATGTTTCTGTGTGTCTCTCTCTCTGCCTCTCTCTGTGTTTGTGTGTGTGTGTGTCTCTCTCTCTGCCTCTCCCTGTGTGTGTGTGTGTCTCTCTCTACCTATGTGTCTCTCTCTGTCGCTCTCTTTCTCGCCCCTAACACTGGCTGCCTTGACTCTGACAGAGGTTCAGGAAGCTGACCACACCAAGCCCTGAGCTGCAGATGAGAGGGAAGAGCTCCCTGGTCACAGCCAATGACTACGAAACCAAGCACCGAGGGGATGGCTATGTGTCGACCATCACAGAGAAAGAGACGCACTTCTAACCGGCCAGACCTACCCAGCCAGGTGTTCTGTAAAATATAGAGAGAGAGAATGAGACAGACAGAGAGAGCGAGAGAGAGCAAAAAAAAAAGGAATCACTTAATTCTAGAAGCTTTGCACGGACTTTAACCTGATAATTAAAAAGAAATTTAAGAGTTATTTTATCTGTTTTAAAAGAAGTGACATTTTAATTATTGTGTAAGTAACTGATGTTGTAATTGTGCTCAGTGTCACTCTGTTCTGGGAGGGAGGGGGGGTGGGGAGGGGGCGAAATTGCTCACTAAGACCCCACCCCCTCACCCCCACGTGAATGAATGTGAAGACGTGAGCCGTGAGACGTTTTATACAGGGCGACCAAGAAGTCGTGATACCATTACAATGTCTAATAAGTCTTAAAGAAATGATAATGGTTTTGATTTTCTTTCTAGATGATAGGGTAGTTATCACGACTTTTTGGTCCCCCCCTGTTACTTGGAAACAGTTTTCAATACGAGAAAGAGGCAGAAATAAAAACCAGAAGTGGTCGGGAACACTCAGACGGTCAGGCCGCAGATCAGGCAGCATCTATGGAGAGAGGAAATGGGTTAACGTTTCAGGTCCATGACCTTTCGTCAGAATCACTAACACAACACACCTCACAGCTCCGCACCCCTCTTTTTGTCACTAATATTTTCCACTTGTAAATGAGCTGATAACACACTACTATCATTCACCCTCATACACACACACACACTAACATACAGGTGCAAACATATGAACACATAAACACACGTACATGCATACAGACACACACAGACACTAACATACAGGTGCACAGATAGGCACACATAAGCACACATACACGCACATACATACACACACAGAGAAATACACACATACACACACACAGAAATACACACACATGTCCCGTATTGCCCTTTTGGGCAAAATACAATGTTCTTTTTAGTGACAGTAAATGTTGAGCTGCCCCCCCCCCGCCCCCCCTACCACACTGTCAGTGAGTGGGGGGTATTTAGGTATTTTGAGGGAAGTGGAGAGCAGGGGGGAAGGGCAGTGATGAGCTCCCCCCCACACCGCCCGCCAGTGAGAGAGTGGTGGGTCTTTTGGGGGAGGGCGTAGCGGGGGGAGGGGGAGGGCATTGGGTGCCTGGGTTCACACTGTGAACTGTTTATGATATTTTACAGAGCTCCAGATTTTATTGACAGCTTTACTTATCATTTTTAAAAGAGAAATAAAAGTTATGGATTTACTTTACATTTTCTGTTTCTTGCGCAAACGATGTGCCGTCATTGGGTGATGGGACCAGAGATGTCAGCCCGGCTCAGGGGCTTGTCTGTGTGGTCAGGAGGTTGTGGGTTCAAGCCCCCTCTCCTCTCGTCCCCCCCCCCCCCCCACCCCCCGACATCAGGGACTTTGAGCTCATTGTCGGGGACACTGTAACGGGGTGCTGGGGGGAGCCCTGTATTAATAATAATAATCCTTGCATTTAATAAAAGCGCCTTATCATGTCTTCGAGACGTCCCAAAGCGCTTCACAGGATATAATGTAAAGTGAGTTGATGGTATATTTGTGGGCGAGACTTGGCAGCCGATTGCGCACAGCAGCGTCCCACAGACAGTCATGGATAGAAGTGGTCCCCATAGGTTTTTGTACCCGTTACCGAGCTCCTCTAGTGACCACAAGCGGATGCTGCTCTCTCTCTCCCTCTCGCTGCTGGCCTGTGTTGGCTCCATGTGATACAGTGCCAAACAGCTGAAGTTGACATTTCTGTGTTGCCGTGTGGCTGGGCTGATCAGGGGGGAAAACGGCTGATTTACAATGACATTTGTACGACATGTGAACTGATTAATGTGATTCAATGTCACAGTAAATGTCCATCGCTGCCCGTATCGCTGGCGCTGAACTTCATGTTAAAGACACTTGACTTAACTTTTATCTCAGAGAGAGCACAAAGCAAGCTCGGAAGAGCTTCACCATGTAAATAGCTCAGCCAGAGACAGAGACTGCTCAGAAATGGGGGATGTTTAAACCCCAGATCCTGACTGGGGTCTAATCACTCATTGTGGAGTCCTGTAGCTTAGTGGTTAGAGCACTCGCCTCGCAACCGAGAGGACCCGGGTTCAGTTCCCAGGCAGGGCAAAATGTTGGGCAAGTTTCCTTCCTCCACACGCCTCTCTTCATTTAGCAGTAGGTAGGAACCTGATTGTTAGTCAATTTTCCAGGTGTAATAATCCCTTAAAAAATAATAATAATAATTTGGTCACTCAATCCACGGCTGTTTGTGGGGACGCTGCTCTGTGCAATTGGCTGCTGTGTTTTGCCCACAAAATACACAGTCAATTCACTTTACGATATATCCTATGAAGCGCTTTGAGACGTCTCGACGACGTGATAAGGCGCTGTATCAAATGCAAAGATGATTATTACTATCGTTATTACTATTATTATTATTATATTCACGGAGAGAGAGATTCAGCCCTGGTTGTGGCTGCTCCGTGTGTGTGATGACAGTAACACGTGATTGTGCATGATGCTGTACACGTGACGATGGGGTGATTTATTGCACCGTGTAATCCTCTGTCGCCACGGCTGAAATCTCAGGGACGATGATGAACATAACAATAATAATGTCACATTAACACATTTAGAGCCTTTCAGATCAGGAGAGTGTCTCGGAGCGCCTGGCAGGATTTCACTGTGAAGTTCCATGACTGTGTGTGTTTAGTGGGCGAATACGGCAGCCAGTTTGCGAACATCGACGTCCCTGCAAACAGCTGTGGAGCAAACAAATGATTATATTTGGAGGCTTTTTTTGTTGATGATGAAGGTAATAATAATAATGATCCTCGCATTTGATACAGGGCCTTATCACATCTTCCAGATGTCTCAAAGCGTTTCACAAGATTTACAGTAAAGGGAATTACTGTGATTGATTGAAGGGGTGGGGTTGGGGGTTAAATTCAGAACAAATCTGCAGAGACACTAATTCAGTGAGCGAGTTGTAAACGTATGGAACTGACTCCCGAGGGAGACGGTGGAAGCAGAAAACACCTTTTGCTTCAAGAAAAATTAGATAGATTTCTGTTACAAATTAATATCTCGGGATATAGATACACACAAACACGTACATACAGACAGAGGGTATAGTTTGGGACACGATATGTCAAGCGACTGCCAGGATGGTGGAAGGCGAATGAGATGGACCTTCTTATGTTCTTATGTATTGACTGTGTATTTTGTGGGGGAATCGAACAGGAGAGAACGAGACACGAGACTGAGGAGAGTACAGAGCGAGGAGTGAGCGAGCGCTGGGGGCTGCTGATTGGATGCTGGTTATGTAACCAGCCTCTCGTGTCTCTCCACTTGATGTTGTTCCCGTTATTTGAATCTATTTAAATAGCCCAGGTTCAGTGCTTGCACAGTGTGCGCATGTTGACGATGTTTTATCTCATCTTGTCACAGCAGCTCGGCCAGCGAACACACATACTAACTGCTCCAGACGTCCGTGTGCCTAACACGGACACAGACCCCAGTGTGGGCTGAGCAGCGGGACCTCAGGCACTGGAGAAATGGGAATTCTGACTGCTTTCCCGGGAATGGCTATCAGAGCCACCCATGAGCAGAGCAGAGCTGAAATCACAATAATAATAATAATAATCCCCGCGTTTGATACGGCGCCTTATCACATTGTTGAGACGTCTCAAAGCGCTTCACAGAATATACCGTAAAATGAATTGACTGTATATTTTGTGGGCGAAATGCAGCAGCCAATTGCAGCCCCTCCCTCCCTCGCTCACCGCTTCCTGTTGCTTCAGCCACAAGCTCCGAGGCTTTGATCCTTAAATTAACTTTAAATTAAAATAATCCCTTGGGAAGGTGGTCGCAGATAAGGGCTGCCTTTGATTGCATGAAAAACTCCCATCAGCCGCCTCTCTGCTTGTGTGCGGAGACTGTAAATCAACCGTGTTCTGTGCTCGGGGTGGGCAGGGTGGGGGCTGGTGGAGAATCAGACGGGGGGGGGGGAACAGGTGGAGCCTAGGGGCTACACCAAACTAATAATAATAATAAGCTGTGCATTCGATACAGCAGCTTATCACATCAGGAAACCATCTCACATTATATTCTGTAAAGTGTAGTGACTGTGAATGTGGCAGCCCAGTTTGCCCACAGCCATTACAGTATATGCTGTGAAGCGATTTGAGGCGTCTCAATGATGTGACAAGGCGTTACATCAAATTAAGTATTATTATTATACGTTCCTGGAGAGGAAGGGGAGGAATCTGGGGAGAGAGGGAGGGAGGGAGGAGCTTGGGTAGGAGGGAGGAGGCAGGAAGGGGGGCTCGGACTCACAGACCAGCAGCACCACCAACGCCTAACCCCACACGCAGCAGCAATGCAACCTGAGCAGCCGTGCAGCAGCCCCAGTGTGTGTGTGTTGCTCTGTGGCTAATGCTCCACTGCAGAGCCGGGTGGGGTGGGGCGGGGTGTGAGCTGCCTCAGGAGCACACAGCGGGGGTAACCATGTGGAAATGCTCCACTGGAATCCTGTCACCACTGGTTACCCTCCCCGAGCCGGCAACGTTAGCTGGCATACTGCCGCGAGAATAATCCTTTTCACGTCGTTAAGTCGTCTCAAAGTGCTTCACAGGACATACTGTAAAGTGTAGTGACTGTGTATTTTGGGGGCAAAACGTGGCAGCTAACTGCATACAGCAGTGTCCCACAAACAGTCGTGGATTGAGCGACCACATTATTATTATTTTTTTGGACAGAAGCAGAGATACAGACGCAGTAGGCTGAGCTGACAGAGCTGTAGATGTAACCTTTCCCTTGTGCGGCCAATGTAATGTAATTGCCTGCCGGCTATTGCCACTCACTCGCTCCCGCACTGAGCTCAGGCAGCAGCACACAGGGCATTGGCAGATGGTAGTAACAGGACTGTGAGGCAACGCACACACGAAACAGCAGCTCACAGTCCAGTTCACTGTCGGAGATACTGTCCTTTGGGCGAGACAACATTGTGTCTGTGCTGGTGCTCACTCCTCCAATGGAGCTCTCTACTCTAACCCCAATCCCTGCTCGCGCTCTCTCCCCATCGTGTCTGTGCTGCTGTCACTCCCCACGCTGAGCAAGAGAGAGAGAGACAGAGACAAGAGAGTGCGGGAGCAAGGGAGTGAGAAAGGGACCAAAAGAATGAGAGAGGGAGACAGAAAGAGAGCGCGAGATGCAGCATGAGAATGAGTGATGGGAACAGAGTGAGAGAGAGAGATGAGAGAGAGCAAGGGAGCGAGAGAGAGTGACAGAAAGAGAGGGAGATGATGCGGAAAAAGAGAGTGAGGTCTTTTTTGCTTCAGCAGAGTTCAAGATGACAGATGTGGGGGAGGGGGAAGGGGGGTGGGCTCATGGGGGGAAGGGGGTAGTTGGGGGTGGATGTTGTGGTGGTGGTGGTGGGGCGGGTGGGGGGTGCGGGCTGGAAATTTAGCCACTGATGGGATGGGGGTTGGGACATGAATCGCATGGCAGAAAATATTTCATATAAATATTGCTGATGTAAAAACTGTGTCCAGGTTTCTATCTTTATCTGAGACCGGAGGGCAGAGAGTGAGCGTGCGAGCGAGGGAGCGAGAGAAAGAAAGAAAGAGAGCACCATGTAACTGGGAGGTTTTTCCTGTCACTGAGTGAGGAGATTGATGTTTCTGTTGTTTCGCCATTAGCTCTGCTCTCATGCACTCAGGGAGCTGCAGGTAGAGATCTTCACATCACAGAGTTCTCAGACAGCATTCTGTTACTGTCACATAATGGGGAGTGAGCCCCAGCACAGCCCCGTGGTGGAGAGAGAGCTCCAGTGGGGGAGTGAGCCCCAGCACAGACACGATGGGGAGAGAGAAAGAGCAGGGAATGGGGTTAGAGTAGAGAGCTCCAGTGGGGGAGCAAGCCCCAGCACAGACACGATGGGGAGAGAGAGAGAGCAGGGAATTGGGTTAGAGTAGAGAGCTCCAGTGGGGGAGCGAGCCCCAGCACAGACACGATGGGGAGAGAGAGCAGGGAATGGGGTTAGAGTAGAGAGCTCCAGTGGGGAGCGAGCCCCAGCACAGACACGATGGGGAGAGACAGAGCAGGGAATGGGTTAGAGTAGAGAGCTCCAGTGGGGGAGTGAGCCCCAGCACAGACACGATGGGGAGAGAGAAAGAGCAGGGAATGGGGTTAGAGTAGAGAGCTCCAGTGGGGGAGCAAGCCCCAGCACAGACACGATGGGGAGAGAGAGAGAGCAGGGAATTGGGTTAGAGTAGAGAGCTCCAGTGGGGGAGCGAGCCCCAGCACAGACACAATGGGGAGAGAGAGCAGGGAATGGGGTTAGAGTAGAGAGCTCCAGTGGGGGAGTGAGCCCCAGCACAGACACGATGGGGAGAGAGAGAGAGTGGGGTTAGAGTAGAGAGCTCCAGTGGGGGAGTGAGCCCCAGCACAGACACGATGAGGAGAGACAGAGCAGGGAATGGGGTTAGAGTAGAGAGCTCCAGTGGGGGAGCGAGCCCCAGCACAGGCACGTCAGTAAACCTTCAGTCCATACCACAGGTTCCACTTCGTCTACTTGAAAATGGATTTCGATATCCGTCTCAGAACAAAAGCTATCAATCAGTCAGGCTGTCAGCACTGGGGTCAGGAAGTCGTGTGTTAATCTCATGTCCAGTCTGGCGCTCTCATGCATTTCTGGGGTGGGGGTGGACATTGTTTGGAGATGCTGTTTAAGATAATAATAATAATTCTTGCATTTGATAAAGCGCCTTATCACGTCTTCGAGACGTCTCAAAACGCTTCACAGAATAGACTGTAAATATACTGTGGATTTAGTGGCCAAAACTCGGAAGCCAATTGCACACAGCAGCGTCCCCACAAACAGTTGTGCATGGAGAGATCAATTTTTTTGAGGGATTATTTTTACCTCCAGAAAGTGATCCGCCAATCGACTAACAACCGGGTTCCTACTGACTGCTGGTAAACAGAGGTGTGTGGAGTAAGGAAACTTGCCTAAGGTTTCGCCCTCTCCCGGAATTGAACTCGGGTCCTCTCGCTTGCGAGGCGAGTGCACTAAACACTAAACTACAGGACTCAGAGATGTTTCGTTGAGACGAGGGAAGGAAATTTCAAGTGCTCTGGTTGCTAAGGCCATCACCAGACAATCAGAGCTCAGTGAGTGCTGAGAGCTACGCTGCCGTTTGTAGTTACTGGAGCAGAAAATGGGACCGAGTGAGTCGCTGGGAGCCACTGACAAGTGCTGAGGGTGAGAGCTGGGGCTTCTCCCAGCAAAGGCTGTGCACAGATACCAACTCCCCTCCCTCCCGAGTGGCAACACAGCCAAATCACAAACCACCATTAATCCAGACAAACTGCACTTAATGGAGTGGAAGCCATCCCAGCCACTGAGTTTATCTAAATGGTAATTTCTGGCCCCATTTCATTTCCTCTGTGCTCCTTCATGTGGAGGCCACACCGATAAAAGCCACTGAGACAAACCTGTTAATGTGTGCAGACTGGTTGATTTCTGACGCCTTGTTATCTGCCTGGGCTGCAGGCTGTCTCTCTCTCTCTAGACTCTCTCTCTTCAATTCACTTTACAGTAGATTCTGTGAAGCCCTTTGAGGCATCTCGAAAATGTGATACAATGCTATATCAAATGCAAGGATTATTATTATTATTCTGTCTCTCTGTCTCTCTCTGACTCACTCTCGCTCACTCTAACATACTCTCTCGCTCTTGCTCTCACCCTCATTCTATCACTTGCTCTGTCACACTCATTATATCATTCTCTCGCACTATCTCTCTCTCGCTCTCACTCTCTCCTCTCCTCTCTTGCTCTCTCATTCTATCGTACGCTCTATCATTCTAGCTCTCTCACTCTCTTGCTTTCTCCTCTCTCGCTCTCGCACTATCCTTTCATCTTTTGCTCTCTCATTCTATCACTTGCTCTCACACTCTCACTCTAATACTTTCACCTCTCTCTCGCGCTCTCCCTCTCACTCTCTGAGTGGTGTGAAAGACAGTGGCTGGTGACCGAGGGACTGTGATGAGCCAAAGAGGATTGTGGCATAAACAGCTGGTAAAGCTGCCACTTTGATGTCTGCCAGCTGTGCCAGCTGTTTCCCATTTAGGGAAAGAACAACAGAGCTGTGCTAAGTGTGACACTCCCAGTGCTCCTCCTGGCATTCAGCGTCCTGGACACAGCGCTTGCCCACTGTGAGCTACAGCGGGGTTAATCGAGTTCCACAAAAAGTGGCAAAACATTGTCCAACAACAACTGAACCGAGGAATCTATTGGGAATGAAGGGAAAGGCTGGGAATACTGAAGCTGTGTTTAGACGATACTGATACACAGTCAGAGATCTGGCCAGGAATGAGCGGAGAGGCTCAATGACAGAAAAAGTACAGCATGGGGTTAGAGCAGAGAGCTCCAGTGGGGGACCGAGCCCCAGCACAGACACGATGGGGAGAGAGAGAGCAGGGAATGGGGTTAGAGCAGAGAGCTCCAGTGGGGGAGCGAGCCCCAGCACAGACACGATGGGGAGAGAGAGAGCAGGGAATGGGGTTAGAGTAGAGAGCTCCAGTGGGGGAGTGAGCCCCAGCACAGACACGATGGGGAGAGAGAGAGCAGGGAATGGGGTTAGAGTAGAGAGCTCCAGTGGGGGAGCGAGCCCCAGCACAGACATGATGGGGAGAGAGAGAGCAGGGGAATGGCTGAATGATCTCCTGTGCTGAGCACAATATAGAGCGTTTCATATGTTTTATACGTTGATATAAATGGATATTGAGATAAATTAATATAAGAGTCCTGAAACCGGGCGCCACTTTGTAACGCAGATTTGTTTTGTGTTGACTTGGGTATCGGGGGGGGGTGGATGGTCAGATAACTCTGGTTACCGCTAACCAGACATTTTCCGGCACAGCGCAACCTGGGGAATGTGTGTTCTCACTCAGCACAACAAGTGGAAAGCCACAGGCTCCAGCGAGTTATCAGTTTGTTCGTTAACTCGTCAGCCATTTAATCCCCCCCAGATAATGAGATATTTATACACAGGCTCCAGTCTGCTCTGCTACATCCACAGCAAAACGGTAAGTAACCCGTGACACAATAACACTCCCAATGGCTCCCAATGAATAAAGCCTGTCCCCCACCCACCCCTTCCCCACCCCCCCAGACAGTCTGGGTCAGGTATCGAGGGCTCAGGGGTCAGACTGTGGGACACAAGGAGTAAAAGATGTAATCAGTTGGTACACAAACTCAAGCCAAAGTCTGGCTAAGGGTCAGGGACAGGCATGAGCAGGCTAGTCATTCCTACACGTGGCTGTTGGTTGAGACTTGATCACAAGATGGGTTTGGGTGAAGATGTCCCTTTGACCCATCTGACCTCATTCACCCACAGCACGCACAGTGACTACACTATACAGTAAAACCCATAAAGTGCTGAGAGACGTTCTCCCCCATGTGAAAGACACTGGATCAAATGTAATTATTTTCCTTCCAGAATGACCCACCTTAAACACCATCCTGTCCTCATAGGAGAACGAATCATACCAGGAACAGACCTGAGCCGTAAACACAAGCGGGAGACAGATTTCAGGGGGAAGAATAAGGTAAAGCAGGATAAGGAATGGTGGAGAGACAAGATGGTCCCCTTTATGCGTCACCTAGATCAGCGCTGGAATGTCAGTGTGTGTCCTGTGCTGCGAGTCAGTATTGCTCCTATTTACTGCTCTGTGATATTGTTGATCAGTGAAATCATTCCGAGTAACTACTTCCATATTCGAGGAAAATTGAATTTTAATTAACCTTTTCACATTAATCTCCACACTTAATGGAGTCTGAGTGTACGGTAATGAAGCTCTCTCTATCTTTCGACACAGCGCTAACTCCTGAGGGGATCTGTTTATTTGAGGAGCGTTAAACAGTCTCTGTTCAGCTCGCTTCCCCGGATGAATCATTATTTTTCATCATTAAGAGTTTAATCGGTCCTCACGACACTGCGCCCAGGTGACCCGGTGAGGACTGCGCTGGGAGGAGAGATACAACCAACAACAATGCGGGGGGCAAGGGGCAGGGGTGAGGGGCAGGGGCGAGGGGCGAGGGGGGGGCACAGGATCGTCAGAGACACCGGCTTTCAGATGAGATGTTAAATGGAGCTCCCATTATTGCCCTGTTCTGAGGAAGATTAAAGATCTAGCAGTAAGTAGAAACCTAGATGTTAGTCGATTGGCGGATCGCTTTCCCAGGGGTAATAATCTGTCCAAGAAAAAAAAGAAATTTGGTCACTCAAACCATTGCTGTTTGGGGGAGACTGATGTAACCAATTGGCTGCTGCTTTTCAACAGCAACATGGATTTATATAGCGCCCTCCACCCCAGACGGCGTCTCAGAGTGCTTCACAGTAATGGATCCCAGGGCCGTGCCGGGGGGAGGAAGGTGACCAAATGCGCGGTCGAAAAGCAAAGTTTTCAGAAGGGACCTGAAAGTAGGAAGAGAGGGAGCGAGGTAAAGGGAGTGAGGAAGGCAGTTCCAGAGCCTCGGGGCATAGTGGCTGAAAGCACTGCCGCCGAGGGTGGAGCGGAGGACTCGGGGGACAAGGAGGAGGCCAGACCCAGAGGATCGAAGGCAATGGGTGCTGTTTTGAGGAGAGAGGAGGTCAGAGAGGTAGGCATTTTTCACCCACAAAATATGCGTTCACTCCACTTTACAGCTTTGAGTTACCTGTGAAGCGCTTTGAGATGTCTCAACAGCGTGAAAAGGCGCTGTATGAAATGCAAGGATTATTGTTATTATTGTATTGTTACTGACGACCAGAGATCACACAGCTGCAGAGAACGTGAGCTGGTTACCAAGGTGGCAAATTACAGTCACCGCATTCCACACACAGCATATTTCCTGCAATCAAAGGCTTTCTTTATATAAACTCTGATCATTGTATAGAGTGATTACAGCTGGTTCTTGAGTGACTCCATCTTTCCTGGGATTAACTGCATGAGGAGGGGGAGATAGCATTTGGGAGGTTTATTCCCGAATACAGCCAGGACTACCGGGATCACATCCCAACCAGAAAACACCGCCAATGTACACAGCAGCCAGAGGCAGAATTAAAAACCCATCTTAAGAACATAAGAACATAAGAATTTAGGAGCAGGAGTAGGCCATTCGGCGCCTCGAGCCTGCACCCCCATTCGATAAGATCATGGCTGATCTTCCTACCTAACTCTAATTACCTGCCCTATCCCCACATCCCCTGATCCCTCTATTTTTAAAAAAAATCTATCAGTCTCAGCCTTGAAAATGTTAAAAATGAAAATTATAATAATCTTAGCCTAGAGTCGGCATGTCAAACATCTCATAGCATTGTACCATCGCAAACCACGTTCCTCCCAAATAATGCAGGTTTTCACACACATATTACCGATAGAGTTCACCTCTCAAACCAGACCCCACTGGAGCTCTCTACTCTAACCCCATTCCCTGCCCTCTCTCTCCCCATCGTGTCTGTGCTGGGGCTCGCTCCCCCACTGGAGCTCTCTACTCTAACCCCATTCCTTGCCCTCTCTTTCCCCTTCGTGTGTGTGCTCGCTCGCTCCCCCAGTGATGCTCTCTACTCCAGTGGATGACTAACTGTTACAGAGAGCCAGTGTGCTCACAAGGGGCTGAACGACCTCTCTCTCTGAGCGAGCTGTAAAATTGTCAGATTGTGCGGTTTCTCTGGTGTTGCTGTGAGCACATCACTGTGTTCCCCTCCGGGAAGTCAGTGTGTACAACACCACAGTGTGCTCAGCAGCTTGCCATTGCACAGTGTGTGTGACCAGCTGTCACCTGTTAGCCTCCAATCTGACCCTTGGTGCGGGTGTTAATGGGGTATTGATGGCACTCAGCGAGTTGGTTTGTCAGGAACAACATGACTGCACTACTGATGATCGTCTTATTCTTCACATTCACTGCCGCTGGAAATCTGAACTAAAAACAAGTGTCTGAGAACCCTCAGCAAGTCAGGCAGCAACCGTGAAGGCAGGAAATGGAGGTAACGTTTCAGGTCGATGGATCTTTTGTCACGGAGGCAGCGGTTTGGGCGGTAAACGGGCTTCGCTCCCCGGTGAGTGACCGTGTGTGTGTTTGGCATGGCTGGGTGGTAAAACAGTAAAGGAACATGCCAACAGGGGCCCCCAAACTATACTGTCCCCAGGCCCTGGGATCAATCTGAACCTGGCCTGGTCCCTGACACTGTCTCCCCCCCCCACAGGTGGTGTATTTCTCGGCCACGTACCCCTATGTGATGCTGATGATTCTCTTCTTCCGCGGAGTGACGCTGCCCGGGGCTCACGAAGGCATTTTGTTCTACATCACTCCTGACTTCAGCCGCCTGTCCGACTCCGAGGTACGTCTGTGGCACCCACCGCCCCCCACATTCACGCTCAACACGCCCCCCACTCCACCCCCCACCCCAACTCGCTCTCTCGATCTCTCTCTCAGGTGTGGCTGGACGCAGCGACTCAGATCTTCTTCTCCTATGGTTTGGGGCTCGGCTCGTTGGTGGCTCTCGGGAGTTACAATCCATTCCACAACAACGTTTACAGGTAACTCCCTCCCTCCCTCCCTCCCTCCCTCCCTCCTGCGGCCCCTGACACGGTCACAGCTTTACATCTCCTCGGCTCAGCCTCTCACGAGCATTAACTCAACCCACACACACCCGCTGAGGAGTGCGCTTAACTGGTTGCGATCTACATTCGGGTAGACAGTGGGTGGCAGTCTGTAGTGTGCGCTAGACCCCCCCCCCCCCCCCCCCTCCCCACCAAAAAAAAAAAAAATTGCAAAACCCTTGAAAAGCGATGCCGAGATTCTGGGAAGGGGTTAACCCGAGCCCCAGATTAGACCCCAACAACTTGCGTTTATATGGCGCCCTTTACGCGCGGTACCGTCCCGGAGCGGTTGCCATCTGTGAGGACATCTTACTCTGTGAGCAGATGAAGCAGCGACGCTGATCCTCTTTCCGGCTGTGTTTCAGGGACGCCGTTATCGTGTGCTGCATAAACTCCACCACCAGCATGTTTGCCGGCTTTGTCATCTTCTCCATCGTGGGCTTCATGGCCAACGTGACCCACAGGTCCATCGCTGATGTGGCAGCCTCAGGTGGGGCCACTCCCAGCCCGGGGACCCGCTATCTTTAGGGGGGAGGGGGGAGCTTGGGGGGAAGGGGTGAAAATCGCCATGTGCGATGTACTAATTATGACATAGATGGAAAAAAAAATCCAGATAAATTGGTCCACACTTCCTTTATGAGACATTGCCATCCATGGTTGCCTCCACAGTCACTACAGTTATACAGAGTTCCATGTGAAGCACTCTGAGTGGTTTGATGTTATAGGAGCTGGATCACAGGCGAGGATTATTATTATTAGTAGTATGTGGCCAAGGATAATGATGTGAGCTACAAGGAGAGAGAGCGGGTTGTGACTTTCTGTTCAGTTTCTCTGGCCTCCGTAGATGAAGCAGGTTGACAGATACAGTAATGTAGGGATTAGACTTCTCTTTGACCGAGCCTTCAGCTCCCCTCTCGACTCTCTTCCCCCTCCTCGCTCCCTCCCTTCCCTCCCCTCACCCTGACCATTTCCCCCCTCCTCGCTCCTTCCCTCCCCTCACCCTGACCATTTCCCCCTTGCTCGGGTCATGACCCAACTGTGCAGCGCCTTGGGACGTCCTCCTGACGTGAAAGGCGCTTTATAAATGGAATCTTGTTGTTGTTGTTGTTGTAGACTTGCTCTCAGCCAGGTGTCTGACACACTCGGAAACCCATCTCCACGCTTAAGATTATCCAAACCAAACTGAGATTTACATGTACGGAAATCCCAGAGATAGATTGTTGGAATGAAATGTACACTCTCTCCCTGGAGGGACACATGCTGCTTAACTAATTTTGGAGAGTTGGCAAGAGCTAAGACTTGGGGGGGAGCCCAGAGGATGCGTTGGGGTAACTGCTGGAGTCTAACCAGCTAAAACCAAATAGCTTGACATTGATATCGCTGTCTGGCAAGCTTTTCTGCTGCTTGTCCAGCTTGGACCACCCTCCCCATTAGAGCTTTGGCTTGCAGGGTTCGAGGGAACTGAGTGGGAGGATTCCCTGTACGCAGTGACTGAGCCTAATCTCTCTCTCAGGTCCCGGCTTGGCGTTCCTAGCTTATCCTGAGGCTGTGACACAGCTGCCGGTTTCTCCTCTCTGGGCCATCCTCTTCTTCTCAATGTTGCTGATGCTTGGGATCGACAGCCAGGTACAGAGACCCTCAGCGTGGGGCAGAGACCCTCCTTCCCCCCAACCCCCACACTGCATTCACCTCCAGCTGTAATCCACGGAACGTACATAAAACCCCTTCCCATCATCACCATCAAGCTGTCACACAAACCTGATTGATGGAGACGGGTTTTACATTGGAATTTAACTGTTGTGACCAATGTGGTCGAAACGCATTAAAATGTTAATGCTTTCAACAACCACGACAGCAAAATGGTGGCGGTGTTCAACTTCATTGAAGGATGTGACCGAACTATTTGCACCCGAGCGGAGAGGACTTTGGGCTGTGAGGACAACAACAACAATGTGCATTTATGTAGAGTCCTTCATGCGGGGTAGAGTCCCAGAGTGTTTGATAATAATAATAAGCTGTGCATTCGATACAGCAGCTTATCACATCAGGAAACCATCTCACATTATATTCTGTAAAGTGTAGTGACTGTGAATGTGGCAGCCCAGTTTGCCCACAGCCATTACAGTATATGCTGTGAAGCGATTTGAGGCGTCTCAATGATGTGACAAGGCGTTACATCAAATTAAGTATTATTATTATACGTTCCTGGAGAGGAAGGGGAGGAATCTGGGGAGAGAGGGAGGGAGGGAGGAGCTTGGGTAGGAGGGAGGAGGCAGGAAGGGGGGCTCGGACTCACAGACCAGCAGCACCACCAACGCCTAACCCCACACGCAGCAGCAATGCAACCTGAGCAGCCGTGCAGCAGCCCCAGTGTGTGTGTGTTGCTCTGTGGCTAATGCTCCACTGCAGAGCCGGGTGGGGTGGGCGGGGTGTGAGCTGCCTCAGGAGCACACAGCGGGGGTAACCATGTGGAAATGCTCCACTGGAATCCTGTCACCACTGGTTACCCTCCCCGAGCCGGCAACGTTAGCTGGCATACTGCCGCGAGAATAATCCTTTTCACGTCGTTAGTCGTCTCAAAGTGCTTCACAGGACATACTGTAAAGTGTAGTGACTGTGTATTTTGGGGGCAAAACGTGGCAGCTAACTGCATACAGCAGTGTCCCACAAACAGTCGTGGATTGAGCGACCACATTATTATTATTTTTTTGGACAGAAGCAGAGATACAGACGCAGTAGGCTGAGCTGACAGAGCTGTAGATGTAACCTTTCCCTTGTGCGGCCAATGTAATGTAATTGCCTGCCGGCTATTGCACTCACTCGCTCCCGCACTGAGCTCAGGCAGCAGCACACAGGGCATTGGCAGATGGTAGTAACAGGACTGTGAGGCAACGCACACACGAAACAGCAGCTCACAGTCCAGTTCACTGTCGGAGATACTGTCCTTTGGGCGAGACAACATTGTGTCTGTGCTGGTGCTCACTCCTCCAATGGAGCTCTCTACTCTAACCCCAATCCCTGCTCGCGCTCTCTCCCCATCGTGTCTGTGCTGCTGTCACTCCCCACGCTGAGCAAGAGAGAGAGAGACAGAGACAAGAGAGTGCGGGAGCAAGGGAGTGAGAAAGGGACCAAAAGAATGAGAGAGGGAGACAGAAAGAGAGCGCGAGATGCAGCATGAGAATGAGTGATGGGAACAGAGTGAGAGAGAGAGATGAGAGAGAGCAAGGGAGCGAGAGAGAGTGACAGAAAGAGAGGGAGATGATGCGGAAAAAGAGAGTGAGGTCTTTTTTGCTTCAGCAGAGTTCAAGATGACAGATGTGGGGGAGGGGAAGGGGGGTGGGCTCATGGGGGGAAGGGGGTAGTTGGGGGTGGATGTTGTGGTGGTGGTGGTGGGCGGGTGGGGGTGCGGGCTGGAAATTTAGCCACTGATGGGATGGGGGTTGGGACATGAATCGCATGGCAGAAAATATTTCATATAAATATTGCTGATGTAAAAACTGTGTCCAGGTTTCTATCTTTATCTGAGACCGGAGGGCAGAGAGTGAGCGTGCGAGCGAGGGAGCGAGAGAAAGAAAGAAAGAGAGCACCATGTAACTGGGAGGTTTTTCCTGTCACTGAGTGAGGAGATTGATGTTTCTGTTGTTTCGCCATTAGCTCTGCTCTCATGCACTCAGGGAGCTGCAGGTAGAGATCTTCACATCACAGAGTTCTCAGACAGCATTCTGTTACTGTCACATAATGGGAGTGAGCCCCAGCACAGCCCCGTGGTGGAGAGAGAGCTCCAGTGGGGGAGTGAGCCCCAGCACAGACACGATGGGGAGAGAGAAAGAGCAGGGAATGGGGTTAGAGTAGAGAGCTCCAGTGGGGGAGCAAGCCCCAGCACAGACACGATGGGAGAGAGAGAGAGCAGGAATTGGGTTAGAGTAGAGAGCTCCAGTGGGGGAGCGAGCCCCAGCACAGACACGATGGGGAGAGAGAGCAGGGAATGGGTTAGAGTAGAGAGCTCCAGTGGGGGAGCGAGCCCCAGCACAGACACGATGGGGAGAGACAGAGCAGGGAATGGGTTAGAGTAGAGAGCTCCAGTGGGGGAGTGAGCCCCAGCACAGACACGATGGGGAGAGAGAAAGAGCAGGGAATGGGGTTAGAGTAGAGAGCTCCAGTGGGGGAGCAAGCCCCAGCACAGACACGATGGGAGAGAGAGAGAGCAGGGAATTGGGTTAGAGTAGAGAGCTCCAGTGGGGGAGCGAGCCCCAGCACAGACACAATGGGGAGAGAGAGCAGGGAATGGGGTTAGAGTAGAGAGCTCCAGTGGGGGAGTGAGCCCCAGCACAGACACGATGGGGAGAGAGAGAGCAGGGAATGGGGTTAGAGTAGAGAGCTCCAGTGGGGGAGTGAGCCCCAGCACAGACACGATGAGGAGAGACAGAGCAGGGAATGGGGTTAGAGTAGAGAGCTCCAGTGGGGGAGCGAGCCCCAGCACAGGCACGTCAGTAAACCTTCAGTCCATACCACAGGTTCCACTTCGTCTACTTGAAAATGGATTTCGATATCCGTCTCAGAACAAAAGCTATCAATCAGTCAGGCTGTCAGCACTGGGGTCAGGAAGTCGTGTGTTAATCTCATGTCCAGTCTGGCGCTCTCATGCATTTCTGGGGTGGGGGTGGACATTGTTTGGAGATGCTGTTTAAGATAATAATAATAATTCTTGCATTTGATAAAGCGCCTTATCACGTCTTCGAGACGTCTCAAAACGCTTCACAGAATAGACTGTAAATATACTGTGGATTTAGTGGCCAAAACTCGGAAGCCAATTGCACACAGCAGCGTCCCCACAAACAGTTGTGCATGGAGAGATCAATTTTTTTGAGGGATTATTTTTACCTCCAGAAAGTGATCCGCCAATCGACTAACAACCGGGTTCCTACTGACTGCTGGTAAACAGAGGTGTGTGGAGTAAGGAAACTTGCCTAAGGTTTCGCCCTCTCCCGGAATTGAACTCGGGTCCTCTCGCTTGCGAGGCGAGTGCACTAAACACTAAACTACAGGACTCAGAGATGTTTCGTTGAGACGAGGGAAGGAAATTTCAAGTGCTCTGGTTGCTAAGGCCATCACCAGACAATCAGAGCTCAGTGAGTGCTGAGAGCTACGCTGCCGTTTGTAGTTACTGGAGCAGAAAATGGGACCGAGTGAGTCGCTGGGAGCCACTGACAAGTGCTGAGGGTGAGAGCTGGGGCTTCTCCCAGCAAAGGCTGTGCACAGATACCAACTCCCCTCCCTCCCGAGTGGCAACACAGCCAAATCACAAACCACCATTAATCCAGACAAACTGCACTTAATGGAGTGGAAGCCATCCCAGCCACTGAGTTTATCTAAATGGTAATTTCTGGCCCCATTTCATTTCCTCTGTGCTCCTTCATGTGGAGGCCACACCGATAAAAGCCACTGAGACAAACCTGTTAATGTGTGCAGACTGGTTGATTTCTGACGCCTTGTATCTGCCTGGGCTGCAGGCTGTCTCTCTCTCTCTAGACTCTCTCTCTTCAATTCACTTTACAGTAGATTCTGTGAAGCCCTTTGAGGCATCTCGAAAATGTGATACAATGCTATATCAAATGCAAGGATTATTATTATTATTCTGTCTCTCTGTCTCTCTCTGACTCACTCTCGCTCACTCTAACATACTCTCTCGCTCTTGCTCTCACCCTCATTCTATCACTTGCTCTGTCACACTCATTATATCATTCTCTCGCACTATCTCTCTCTCGCTCTCACTCTCTCCTCTCCTCTCTTGCTCTCTCATTCTATCGTACGCTCTATCATTCTAGCTCTCTCACTCTCTTGCTTTCTCCTCTCTCGCTCTCGCACTATCCTTTCATCTTTTGCTCTCTCATTCTATCACTTGCTCTCACACTCTCACTCTAATACTTTCACCTCTCTCTCGCGCTCTCCCTCTCACTCTCTGAGTGGTGTGAAAGACAGTGGCTGGTGACCGAGGGACTGTGATGAGCCAAAGAGGATTGTGGCATAAACAGCTGGTAAAGCTGCCACTTTGATGTCTGCCAGCTGTGCCAGCTGTTTCCCATTTAGGGAAAGAACAACAGAGCTGTGCTAAGTGTGACACTCCCAGTGCTCCTCCTGGCATTCAGCGTCCTGGACACAGCGCTTGCCCACTGTGAGCTACAGCGGGGTTAATCGAGTTCCACAAAAGTGGCAAAACATTGTCCAACAACAACTGAACCGAGGAATCTATTGGGAATGAAGGGAAAGGCTGGGAATACTGAAGCTGTGTTTAGACGATACTGATACACAGTCAGAGATCTGGCCAGGAATGAGCGGAGAGGCTCAATGACAGAAAAAGTACAGCATGGGGTTAGAGCAGAGAGCTCCAGTGGGGGACCGAGCCCCAACACAGACACGATGGGGAGAGAGAGAGCAGGGAATGGGGTTAGAGCAGAGAGCTCCAGTGGGGGAGCGAGCCCCAGCACAGACACGATGGGGAGAGAGAGAGCAGGGAATGGGGTTAGAGCAGAGAGCTCCAGTGGGGGAGCGAGCCCCAGCACAGACACGATGGGGAGAGAGAGAGCAGGGAATGGGGTTAGAGTAGAGAGCTCCAGTGGGGGAGCGAGCCCCAGCACAGACATGATGGGGAGAGAGAGAGCAGGGGAATGGCTGAATGATCTCCTGTGCTGAGCACAATATAGAGCGTTTCATATGTTTTATACGTTGATATAAATGGATATTGAGATAAATTAATATAAGAGTCCTGAAACCGGGCGCCACTTTGTAACGCAGATTAGTTTTGTGTTGACTTGGGTATTGGGGGGGGGGTGGATGGTCAGATAACTCTGGTTACCGCTAACCAGACATTTTCCGGCACAGCGCAACCTGGGGAATGTGTGTTCTCACTCAGCACAACAAGTGGAAAGCCACAGGCTCCAGCGAGTTATCAGTTTGTTCGTTAACTCGTCAGCCATTTAATCCCCCCAGATAATGAGATATTTATACACAGGCTCCAGTCTGCTCTGCTACATCCACAGCAAAACGGTAAGTAACCCGTGACACAATAACACTCCCAATGGCTCCCAATGAATAAAGCCTGTCCCCACCCACCCCTTCCCCACCCCCCAGACAGTCTGGGTCAGGTATCGAGGGCTCAGGGGTCAGACTGTGGGACACAAGGAGTAAAAGATGTAATCAGTTGGTACACAAACTCAAGCCAAAGTCTGGCTAAGGGTCAGGGACAGGCATGAGCAGGCTAGTCATTCCTACACGTGGCTGTTGGTTGAGACTTGATCACAAGATGGGTTTGGGTGAAGATGTCCCTTTGACCCATCTGACCTCATTCACCCACAGCACGCACAGTGACTACACTATACAGTAAAACCCATAAAGTGCTGAGAGACGTTCTCCCCCATGTGAAAGACACTGGATCAAATGTAATTATTTTCCTTCCAGAATGACCCACCTTAAACACCATCCTGTCCTCATAGGAGAACGAATCATACCAGGAACAGACCTGAGCCGTAAACACAAGCGGGAGACAGATTTCAGGGGGAAGAATAAGGTAAAGCAGGATAAGGAATGGTGGAGAGACAAGATGGTCCCCTTTATGCGTCACCTAGATCAGCGCTGGAATGTCAGTGTGTGTCCTGTGCTGCGAGTCAGTATTGCTCCTATTTACTGCTCTGTGATATTGTTGATCAGTGAAATCATTCCGAGTAACTACTTCCATATTCGAGGAAAATTGAATTTTAATTAACCTTTTCACATTAATCTCCACACTTAATGGAGTCTGAGTGTACGGTAATGAAGCTCTCTCTATCTTTCGACACAGCGCTAACTCCTGAGGGGATCTGTTTATTTGAGGAGCGTTAAACAGTCTCTGTTCAGCTCGCTTCCCCGGATGAATCATTATTTTTCATCATTAAGAGTTTAATCGGTCCTCACGACACTGCGCCCAGGTGACCCGGTGAGGACTGCGCTGGGAGGAGAGATACAACCAACAACAATGCGGGGGGCAAGGGGCAGGGGTGAGGGGCAGGGGCGAGGGGCGAGGGGGGGGCACAGGATCGTCAGAGACACCGGCTTTCAGATGAGATGTTAAATGGAGCTCCCATTATTGCCCTGTTCTGAGGAAGATTAAAGATCTAGCAGTAAGTAGAAACCTAGATGTTAGTCGATTGGCGGATCGCTTTCCCAGGGGTAATAATCTGTCCAAGAAAAAAAAGAAATTTGGTCACTCAAACCATTGCTGTTTGGGGGAGACTGATGTAACCAATTGGCTGCTGCTTTTCAACAGCAACATGGATTTATATAGCGCCCTCCACCCCAGACGGCGTCTCAGAGTGCTTCACAGTAATGGATCCCAGGGCCGTGCCGGGGGAGGAAGGTGACCAAATGCGCGGTCGAAAAGCAAAGTTTTCAGAAGGGACCTGAAAGTAGGAAGAGAGGGAGCGAGGTAAAGGGAGTGAGGAAGGCAGTTCCAGAGCCTCGGGGCATAGTGGCTGAAAGCACTGCCGCCGAGGGTGGAGCGGAGGACTCGGGGACAAGGAGGAGGCCAGACCCAGAGGATCGAAGGCAATGGGTGCTGTTTTGAGGAGAGAGGAGGTCAGAGAGGTAGGCATTTTTCACCCACAAAATATGCGTTCACTCCACTTTACAGCTTTGAGTTACCTGTGAAGCGCTTTGAGATGTCTCAACAGCGTGAAAAGGCGCTGTATGAAATGCAAGGATTATTGTTATTATTGTATTGTTACTGACGACCAGAGATCACACAGCTGCAGAGAACGTGAGCTGGTTACCAAGGTGGCAAATTACAGTCACCGCATTCCACACACAGCATATTTCCTGCAATCAAAGGCTTTCTTTATATAAACTCTGATCATTGTATAGAGTGATTACAGCTGGTTCTTGAGTGACTCCATCTTTCCTGGGATTAACTGCATGAGGAGGGGGAGATAGCATTTGGGAGGTTTATTCCCGAATACAGCCAGGACTACCGGGATCACATCCCAACCAGAAAACACCGCCAATGTACACAGCAGCCAGAGGCAGAATTAAAAACCCATCTTAAGAACATAAGAACATAAGAATTTAGGAGCAGGAGTAGGCCATTCGGCGCCTCGAGCCTGCCCCGCCATTCGATAAGATCATGGCTGATCTTCCTACCTAACTCTAATTACCTGCCCTATCCCCACATCCCCTGATCCCTCTATTTTTTAAAAAAATCTATCAGTCTCAGCCTTGAAAATGTTAAAAATGAAAATTATAATAATCTTAGCCTAGAGTCGGCATGTCAAACATCTCATAGCATTGTACCATCGCAAACCACGTTCCTCCCAAATAATGCAGGTTTTCACACACATATTACCGATAGAGTTCACCTCTCAAACCAGACCCCACTGGAGCTCTCTACTCTAACCCCATTCCCTGCCCTCTCTCTCCCCATCGTGTCTGTGCTGGGGCTCGCTCCCCCACTGGAGCTCTCTACTCTAACCCCATTCCTTGCCCTCTCTTTCCCCTTCGTGTGTGTGCTCGCTCGCTCCCCCAGTGATGCTCTCTACTCCAGTGGATGACTAACTGTTACAGAGAGCCAGTGTGCTCACAAGGGGCTGAACGACCTCTCTCTCTGAGCGAGCTGTAAAATTGTCAGATTGTGCGGTTTCTCTGGTGTTGCTGTGAGCACATCACTGTGTTCCCCTCCGGGAAGTCAGTGTGTACAACACCACAGTGTGCTCAGCAGCTTGCCATTGCACAGTGTGTGTGACCAGCTGTCACCTGTTAGCCTCCAATCTGACCCTTGGTGCGGGTGTTAATGGGGTATTGATGGCACTCAGCGAGTTGGTTTGTCAGGAACAACATGACTGCACTACTGATGATCGTCTTATTCTTCACATTCACTGC
>NW_024704753.1:722923-810423 GCF_018977255.1 Callorhinchus milii
AGGACAGGCCGTCTATATCTCGCCAGTTAATTTAGGAATTTCTGCAAATTTTGTTGTCGAGGAAGTGAAACGTGACGAGGCATCAATTCTTCCTTCCCTCAGCCACACATCAGCACTGGACAGTGTGTTGTTGCCATGGGTAACTGGGCTGATTAGCCCCTGGTGGTGCTCCTGCTTGTACCATCACACTCCCCTCTCCCCCTCCCCGCACTGATAAAGAATCTTCCATCAGTAATGATAAGACAGAGTCGGCTGGACTGGGTATGGAGCAAGCGTGAGTAGCAGTCAAATGACTGAGTGATTGCGTCCGAGCTGACAGATTGCAGAGTGTAATCACACAGCGAGCACACTTCACACCAACACACTGAGCGGGTTATCAGCTCCAAACACCCGAGGCTTTAACATCTCTCTGCTCTCAGCCTCCAGCGTCTTGTCTCAAAAATGCAGATCGTTGCAATCCTCTGGTCAAAATTCAGAAATCTAAATGTGGGGGAAAAATTCAGCCTCCAAAATTAAATTGATTTAAGACTTGATCAATATTTTGTTTGTAAATGATGTCATTGTGTTTTATTTCTGTTCTGGTCATATATAAAAAAAATAAGAGAGCGAGGTAGACAGAAAGAGGAAGATGGAGAAAGACAGACAGCGGGCGAGGGAAACAGGGAGTAAGAGAATGAGATAGATAGAAAATCAGAGAGGGAAAGAGAAAGAGACTGAAACAGAGAATGAGAGAGTTTCCACTGCCGCCCCCCCCCCCCCCCCACATGTTTTGTGAAGTGAGGCGGTTTTATGTAGCGTCTCTGAGGTAACGTTACCCTGTGATTTGCAGTTCTGTACGGTGGAAGGATTTATCACTGCGTTGGTGGACGAGTTTCCGAGTGTGCTTCGAGGGAGAAGAGAAATCTTCATTGCGGGGGTCTGTGTGGTCTCCTATCTGATAGGTCTGTCCAACATCACCCAGGTAAAGCACCCGCGCACTCTCATACCCGGTGTGACACCACAGGGTAATGACCAGCTATAAACCCAGTGGCGTGGGTCTGTCACCTGGATGTCACACTCGATGCAGCAAATGATTTGTGCTGCTGTTTTGGCAAGTGAAATTCAATTGAAATAAATGCCATGTGTATATTTATACATAGTATACAATAGCAGTACCAGTTCTGAACCTTAACTATAATTGTATACATTAATACTGCCTGACTTTCTCTGAGTTTATCTCGCTCTGCTTCCCCATCACTCCCCCACTGGAGCTCTCTACTCTAACCCATTCCCTGCCTCTCTCTCTCCCCATCGTGTCTGTGCTGGTGCTCGCTCCTCGCTGGAGCTCTCTACTCTAACCCCATTCCCTGCTTTCGCACCACACCTCTCTAATAATTATCCATTTCACGTTTAAACATTGTGGACTGAACCCATGTGTGGTAAGTCCAGCAGCTCAGCAAACAGCTTCTGATCAAACTTTTCATCTGTTGAGGAAAGGTTTCCTTTTACAGTCTCTCGCTACTGACTCGCCAATCAGTAGGAACAGTTGTTCTGTTTAATATATTGAAAACCGTCAGCATTGTGAAACCTTCCGTTAGGTCTGATTCATGACAATTAGTGTGAGAGAGTGTATGAGTCCAGGCAGACATCAATCCTACACAGTTACACAAAGAGTGAAATGGCACAATTTACACCATGATACTTTCCCTCCATTTCCTTCAAGCCCCCCCCCCCCCCCCACACCGACACACACACATACACACCTTACGGAGCCACTTTTACAGCTGTTGTATGGAAGCGCAATGATGTGACGAAGATCACAGGAGAGATTTGGGTGATGAAGACTCTTCGACCCCTTTGATCTCACCTTTGTCTGTCCATTATAGTCCAGCTGTTTCCTAAACAAGGTGTAGTG
Organism: Callorhinchus milii; assembly: GCF_018977255.1. Taxonomy (NCBI): domain Eukaryota; kingdom Metazoa; phylum Chordata; class Chondrichthyes; order Chimaeriformes; family Callorhinchidae; genus Callorhinchus; species Callorhinchus milii. The sequence goes on from NW_024704753.1 coordinate 724,818, forward strand.
TCCTGGCCTCAACCACCCTTCCTGGTCACTCTTCGTCCCCTCGAGGGATGCGTTGATATGTTGTGTTGCATTCTTTTGGGTTTTGCTGCGCTGCGTGGTGCTGAGCTGCGTGTGTTTATTGCAGTGTGTTGCAGGGTATGGTGTTTGTTCTCTACCGTTGTCTGCTGTTACATTGTGTTTTGTTGTTGTCTGTTGTCTTGTCTGTTGTGTTAGCTTTATTCTGTTGCGTTGTCTGTTGTGTTTAGTTTCTGTGTTGTTTGTTGTGTTTGGTGGGTTGTGTAGCATCACGACTAACACAGGGACATTTAGAAATTAATCGTTAAAATCGTAGTGTTTAGCTCAGGGATTGTGGTTGTGAAGATGGAATGGAACAGAATGAATGGGTCTGGCTTGAACACAAGTGGTTCTAGCAAATTAGCAGAGAGATTGAGAGGGGACATTATCCAGGGGCTTTTCCTGACGACGAGAGTCACAGATAATGGGTGTGGAGGGGTAGGGGGGTGGGAGAGCAACATTCCTTCCTTGGCTACCTTTGGAGATCAATGAATGTTGACACAATGGAGTTGGAGATAGAGATGGAGATGAAGTGGGTGGACAATATCAGGAGTCACATCCCTGGATTCCATAGTCTCTCTTTTAGACAAGTGTCTAATTCCTGCCTGGGATGTGTCTGATCTTGGTGATCCCTGAGAGGTGAGAGTGAGACTGATGGGCTTCAGTTGGCTTTTCTGCTGCTCAGTAATAGAGCTTTGTTAGTGTCACCATCGGCAGCAAAATGTGAAGGCAGAGAGTTAAACTGAAGTGAAGAGAGAATGAAAGAGGCTTTTACACCAACAGTGAATGGTGTTGAGGTGGAGTATTAAGGGTGAGGGAACGGCCTGTGTGAATGTGGAACAGAATAAGTGAATGTGTCAACCCTTTGTGATGGACGCAGTCTAGTCAGGCCAGACTTTGTCAGCTAAAGGCCAGCCTCATATATAATATATAGATAGATAGATTATATATATTTCTGTGCTAATAGACATCTCAATGAAGGCTCTGTTGCTGTGTGTTATTGGGGATGTGGTTGATATCCATGGCAACTTGTTGTTTCTTTCTCTAGGGTGGTCTGTATGTCTTTAAACTTTTTGACTACTACTCAGCTAGTGGGATGTCTTTGCTCTTTCTTGTTTTCTTTGAGACCATCTCAATATCTTGGTGCTACGGTAAGATTTACAACGATCCATTTACCCCATTGTTGTATTGTTTATTAGCACCTTGTCTGTTAACAGTCACACGCACACCCCCACAAGCAGTCACACCCCCACACACAGTCACACCCCCACACACAGTCACATACACACACACACAGTCTCGGAGGGTAAACAAGCTGCGACCAGCAACCTCTCACCCAGGTTACGCAGTCACATAGAGAAAGACACAGAGTCACACAGTCACATAGTGTCACACAGTGTGACACAGCCACAGTCACACACAGTCACACACAGTCACACAGTGTCACAGACTCACACAGTCACACAGTGTCACAGACTCACACAGTCAGAGTTACACACAATTACAGTGTCACAGTCACACAGTGTCACAGTCACAGTGTCACACAGTGTCACACAGCCACCGAGTCAAACAGGCCAAAGGGTCATCTTCACCTGAGCTCCTCGTGCTCCCTGCTTGCTCGCTCCTCTTCCTCCACCTGATTCCCTCCAACTTCTCAGACTGTGATGGTTTGTTTGTGGTGTTATTCTGACTGCAAAAGCCCCTCTCCCACCCAGATAAATTCCTCCTACCATGTGTAGTTGGGATGCGTGGAATAGTCAGTCTGGTTTGGAGACCCTTAAGCACTGTGATGGTTTCCGTGTGTATCAGAGACCTGGCTGGGCAAAAAAAATCATCCCTGATAATCCCCCTTCATCTCGGAAAACTTCCTAAAATCCCTGACTGTCCAGCATCCTGGGACATCTTTCTGACGTGAAGGGTGCTATGCAAGTGTAATCTGTTGTTTGCGGAGAGCGGGATAGAGAGAGAACAGGATAGAGAGAGGGGTTGAGAGTGGGATAGAGAGAGAGCGGGAGAGAGAGTGGGATAGAAAGAGTGTGGGGTTGAGAGCGGGATAGAGAGAGCAAGTAGGAGAGGGAGCCAGGTTGCAGCTGCTCAGGGATGTGGTGGAACTCACAGCCTGGGGGCAGCTGCCCACAGACCAGCACAGATGGGGCTTTAAATACTGAATTCCTTTCCTGTCGTTCAACTGGTTCCTTCACCCCTCATTTGGTACCATCTGCTGCTGCTGTGAGATTGAGTCTGAGAGCCAACACCCCCCCCCCACATATTCCTTTCCCCTCAAACTCCCCCACCCTTCACTCCCATCGTATCTACCCCACTCCCTGTCCGGCCTGTTACCTTTTCACCCACCTGAGAGTGAATCAAACTCATCCGGACCCAGACCTCCGTGAAATAACAGAGAGAATGGCGAAACAATATTGATTGTAAAAGCTTCAGCTATGATGGTGTGTTGAGTGCTCGCTAGTTTTCCAATTAATTAGTTCTAATATGGCCCCGGGAGAGAATGACATATTTTGACTGAATTCCAAGCCCAGATCTGTCACAGAGCCATCTGGGGCTGACAAACTACCCAGCACCGTCCCCAGCACAAGGCCCCGGCCGGCCAGCCGGCCAACCGGCCCGCTTCCCTCTCTCATCAATCATCGCAGGCCGAGCGCTAGGCACTGGTTACTTGACGTGAAAAGGTGCCGTGTGAGCCACGATTGTGAGCCACCATCACTGAGGAACAGTCGACGCTCAGTAAAGCGAAGAGCCTTCGGAACGCTGGCAAGTCCTGCCCAAATACTAGGACAGGCCGTCTATATCTCGCCAGTTAATTTAGGAATTTCTGCAAATTTTGTTGTCGAGGAAGTGAAACGTGACGAGGCATCAATTCTTCCTTCCCTCAGCCACACATCAGCACTGGACAGTGTGTTGTTGCCATGGGTAACTGGGCTGATTAGCCCCTGGTGGTGCTCCTGCTTGTACCATCACACTCCCCTCTCCCCCTCCCCGCACTGATAAAGAATCTTCCATCAGTAATGATAAGACAGAGTCGGCTGGACTGGGTATGGAGCAAGCGTGAGTAGCAGTCAAATGACTGAGTGATTGCGTCCGAGCTGACAGATTGCAGAGTGTAATCACACAGCGAGCACACTTCACACCAACACACTGAGCGGGTTATCAGCTCCAAACACCCGAGGCTTTAACATCTCTCTGCTCTCAGCCTCCAGCGTCTTGTCTCAAAAATGCAGATCGTTGCAATCCTCTGGTCAAAATTCAGAAATCTAAATGTGGGGGAAAAATTCAGCCTCCAAAATTAAATTGATTTAAGACTTGATCAATATTTTGTTTGTAAATGATGTCATTGTGTTTTATTTCTGTTCTGGTCATATATAAAAAAAATAAGAGAGCGAGGTAGACAGAAAGAGGAAGATGGAGAAAGACAGACAGCGGGCGAGGGAAACAGGGAGTAAGAGAATGAGATAGATAGAAAATCAGAGAGGGAAAGAGAAAGAGACTGAAACAGAGAATGAGAGAGTTTCCACTGCCGCCCCCCCCCCCCCCCCCCACATGTTTTGTGAAGTGAGGCGGTTTTATGTAGCGTCTCTGAGGTAACGTTACCCTGTGATTTGCAGTTCTGTACGGTGGAAGGATTTATCACTGCGTTGGTGGACGAGTTTCCGAGTGTGCTTCGAGGGAGAAGAGAAATCTTCATTGCGGGGGTCTGTGTGGTCTCCTATCTGATAGGTCTGTCCAACATCACCCAGGTAAAGCACCCGCGCACTCTCATACCCGGTGTGACACCACAGGGTAATGACCAGCTATAAACCCAGTGGCGTGGGTCTGTCACCTGGATGTCACACTCGATGCAGCAAATGATTTGTGCTGCTGTTTTGGCAAGTGAAATTCAATTGAAATAAATGCCATGTGTATATTTATACATAGTATACAATAGCAGTACCAGTTCTGAACCTTAACTATAATTGTATACATTAATACTGCCTGACTTTCTCTGAGTTTATCTCGCTCTGCTTCCCCATCACTCCCCCACTGGAGCTCTCTACTCTAATCCCATTCCCTGCTCTCTCTCTCCCCATCGTGTCTGTGCTGGTGCTCGCTCCTTCGCTGGAGCTCTCTACTCTAACCCCATTCCCTGCTTTCGCACCACACCTCTCTAATAATTATCCATTTCACGTTTAAACATTGTGGACTGAACCCATGTGTGGTAAGTCCAGCAGCTCAGCAAACAGCTTCTGATCAAACTTTTCATCTGTTGAGGAAAGGTTTCCTTTTACAGTCTCTCGCTACTGACTCGCCAATCAGTAGGAACAGTTGTTCTGTTTAATATATTGAAAACCGTCAGCATTGTGAAACCTTCCGTTAGGTCTGATTCATGACAATTAGTGTGAGAGAGTGTATGAGTCCAGGCAGACATCAATCCTACACAGTTACACAAAGAGTGAAATGGCACAATTTACACCATGATACTTTCCCTCCATTTCCTTCAAGCCCCCCCCCCCCCCCCACACCGACACACACACATACACACCTTACGGAGCCACTTTTACAGCTGTTGTATGGAAGCGCAATGATGTGACGAAGATCACAGGAGAGATTTGGGTGATGAAGACTCTTCGACCCCTTTGATCTCACCTTTGTCTGTCCATTATAGTCCAGCTGTTTCCTAAACAAGGTGTAGTGTCCTGGCCTCAACCACCCTTCCTGGTCACTCTTCGTCCCCTCGAGGGATGCGTTGATATGTTGTGTTGCATTCTTTTGGGTTTTGCTGCGCTGCGTGGTGCTGAGCTGCGTGTGTTTATTGCAGTGTGTTGCAGGGTATGGTGTTTGTTCTCTACCGTTGTCTGCTGTTACATTGTGTTTTGTTGTTGTCTGTTGTCTTGTCTGTTGTGTTAGCTTTATTCTGTTGCGTTGTCTGTTGTGTTTAGTTTCTGTGTTGTTTGTTGTGTTTGGTGGGTTGTGTAGCATCACGACTAACACAGGGACATTTAGAAATTAATCGTTAAAATCGTAGTGTTTAGCTCAGGGATTGTGGTTGTGAAGATGGAATGGAACAGAATGAATGGGTCTGGCTTGAACACAAGTGGTTCTAGCAAATTAGCAGAGAGATTGAGAGGGGACATTATCCAGGGGCTTTTCCTGACGACGAGAGTCACAGATAATGGGTGTGGAGGGGTAGGGGGGTGGGAGAGCAACATTCCTTCCTTGGCTACCTTTGGAGATCAATGAATGTTGACACAATGGAGTTGGAGATAGAGATGGAGATGAAGTGGGTGGACAATATCAGGAGTCACATCCCTGGATTCCATAGTCTCTCTTTTAGACAAGTGTCTAATTCCTGCCTGGGATGTGTCTGATCTTGGTGATCCCTGAGAGGTGAGAGTGAGACTGATGGGCTTCAGTTGGCTTTTCTGCTGCTCAGTAATAGAGCTTTGTTAGTGTCACCATCGGCAGCAAAATGTGAAGGCAGAGAGTTAAACTGAAGTGAAGAGAGAATGAAAGAGGCTTTTACACCAACAGTGAATGGTGTTGAGGTGGAGTATTAAGGGTGAGGGAACGGCCTGTGTGAATGTGGAACAGAATAAGTGAATGTGTCAACCCTTTGTGATGGACGCAGTCTAGTCAGGCCAGACTTTGTCAGCTAAAGGCCAGCCTCATATATAATATATAGATAGATAGATTATATATATTTCTGTGCTAATAGACATCTCAATGAAGGCTCTGTTGCTGTGTGTTATTGGGGATGTGGTTGATATCCATGGCAACTTGTTGTTTCTTTCTCTAGGGTGGTCTGTATGTCTTTAAACTTTTTGACTACTACTCAGCTAGTGGGATGTCTTTGCTCTTTCTTGTTTTCTTTGAGACCATCTCAATATCTTGGTGCTACGGTAAGATTTACAACGATCCATTTACCCCATTGTTGTATTGTTTATTAGCACCTTGTCTGTTAACAGTCACACGCACACCCCCACAAGCAGTCACACCCCCACACACAGTCACACCCCCACACACAGTCACATACACACACACACAGTCTCAAACAGACACATACACAGACACACGTCATTCTTAAATGTTTTTAGTATTCGACAACCGTCTTGTAGCTTGAGCTGGGAGTGGGTAATTATCACATCACAGTGTGACACCTCAGTGGGTCTTAGAGCGACGGTGCTGGTGATTACCATAATCACGCATTGTGGACGAGGCTGATGTTCAGTGCGCGGTGAGGAGCGCAGTGAAAACCGCGGGGGTTGGTGGGTGGGGGTTAGGAGCGTGGGTGTGTAGGGGTTTGTGTGTGTAGGGGTTGGTGTGTGTGTGTGTATGATTGGGGTGGGGTGGGTGTTACATACAGAAGCACAGGGGAACCTCCTCATGGATGTTTGTGGTGAAGGCTGAGAGCTTCACTGAGAGTGGAGGCAAGAGAGAAGAGCAAGCGGTGGCTGGGAGGAGGAGGAGTGGGTGGGCGACTGAAGACAGGGAAGGATTGTTTTATTACGGTTTTATAGAAGAATAAAACAAGTATTGAAGCAGAGCAGAGAGAGAGAGAGAGAGAGCAAGATAAAATGGAAAAGAAGACCTGGCCGAGAAAGAGGGAAAAACAGGACGGCAGGTTGGAGAGAGAACGCAAATGATTGGAGCGAGAGACTGACAGGTGTAGAGAAAGGAGGACAAGAGGAAGGTTTTGGCGAGCGATAAGATAGTCACCATGACTGTGTCCATGTGTGGGGATGAGACCGAGGGGAACCTTTGTAGGGATTGATACTGCCCTCTCCTGTGCCCCCCATTGGCTCCTTTACAAAACCCATCTCCAACTGACAAACATGGCCACACTCGGTGCTTCAGTGGAGAATTTGGGTCCATTAGTTTTTCGCTGTAAACACAATGTCGAACCCTTAGTTTACGGGAATTTGGGAGTGTTTATCAGGCAAGTTTAAATCTGCAACCTGTTGGGTTATCACCCAATGCTGCATCTCTCTCTCTCTGACTGTGTCTCCATCTCTTTCTGTCTCTCTGTGTCTCTCTTTCTCTCTCTCTCTCTCTGTGCCTCTTTCTCTCTGTGTGTCTCTCTCTGTGTGCCTCTCTCTCCGTGACTCTCTCTCTGTGTCTCTCTTTCTGTCTCTCAATTTCTATGTCTCTCAGTTTCTATGTCTCTCATCCTGTGTCTCTATTTCTCTCTCTCTCTCTCTGTCTCTCAATTTCTATGTCTCTCACTGTGTCTTTCGCTCTATGGGAAGATCTCAGACTCGGTGTTTGTTCGGTGTAAAGCAGACTGACTTGCCTTGCCCCTCTCCCCACAGGAGTCAATAGGTTCTATGACAATATGGAGGAGATGGTCGGGCACAAACCCTGCGTCTGGTGGAAGCTTTGCTGGTCTTTCTTCACTCCGGTCATCGTGGGGGTAAGAGAGAACATACATGTGCAAGGGACCTGCACCTGTGAGAAGGCACACACGTGTGGAGGGCATGTAGCACAACGGACGGCCTCTGTCACTCCTCAGTTGTGTGAATTTCATGGGGGTGGAGGACCTATCGGCTGTTCTCCATCAGTCCCACTCGCTCCCCATTTCCCCCCTCCCACAAACAACAAATTACATTTGTATAGCACCTTTCATGTCAGGAGGATGTCCAAAGCGCAACCTGACACACAAGCAAGCACCCCTCCCCTTCCATACTTACACACACACACAGCCCCCCATAAACATCTTACACACATGCACCCACCCAACCACCTATCACACACAACACCCCCCCCCCCACTCACACAAACACCGCCAACCCTCACACTCCACACAAACAGCGCCCAACACACACAACCCCCCCACCCACCCCACACACACACACCCCAGTCTGCACCCTCCCCCACCCACCCCAGTGCTGGCTGTGATTGTTGGGTGACGAATGCTCGGTCGCTGTGTTCCAGGGCGTGTTCCTCTTCAGTGCTGTGCAGATGACGCCGCTCACCATGGGCAGCTATATCTTCCCCAAGTGGGGCCAGGGTGTGGGCTGGTGCATGGCTCTCTCCTCCATGTTGCTGATCCCAGGTTACATGGGATACTTGTTCCTGGTCTCCAAGGGCTCCTTAAAGCAGGTGAGTGGCCGTCCCAAGACTCTGCCCCAACCCAACTGCTTGGCCAATGAATTCCAGCATCTATTGCTCCGCGCACATCTAGAGCATCGGCTATGCATAATTGGTTGTCGCGTTTCGACTACAAAACACAATCACTACACTTTACGGTATATTCTTTGAAGCGCTTTGAGATGTCTCGAAGACATGATAAGGCGCTGTATCAAATGCAAGGATTATTATTATCAGTTAGTGGTGTTTTCACTGAGTCTCAGCCTGTCATTGACAGGAACATAGGAACAGGAGGAGGTCATTCAGCCCCTTAAGCCTGTTCTGCCTTCTGTTCAATCATGGCTGATCTGTATCTCAACTACAATTTTCAGTCTCACCTTTGGGTAAGGGGAACATGGATTCGAGGCCCCCTCCCATCCACCTCAGGGGCTTTGAACTCAGACTGACGCTCCAGTTCAGTATTGGGAGTGTTAGAGAGAGAGAGAGAGAGAGTGCTGCTCTGAATTGACCCCCCAGCCCCCCGGGCATGGTTTACCAGTGCAGTGGTTGCAAGAGGAGCTGTTGGGGGGGAGGTGGTGGGGAGAGGAGGAGGTGGGTGGGGGAAAGGACTGAAGGATTGAACGTTCCGCCCTCACCTTCAAATCCCATGTCTCTCTGTTTGTTTCTCTGTGACCCGCAGCGCCTGCGACTGATGACCCAGCCGACGTTAGGTAGCAAACACCAGGAGAACGGGCCCGAGCAGCCAGAGCGCGGCACCACACCCACAGAGGAGGCGTATATTTAGCTTATTTATTGTCCGTCGAGGTACTAATACTGGCACCAGCCAGGAAGTGTGAGACCAAGGACTAGAGTTACTGTATCGTGCACCTCCCTCCTCCCCTCCCTCCGATATAACAAAGCCACGTGTAAGGCTCTCAGCCTCTTTTGATGTGCCTCAGTGTCCCGCAATTTGGCGACGGCTGAATTTTCCTATGTTTCGCATCAAAAGAGGTCGACTGTTAGTGTTTGTAAACTGCCCGTTTCTCCCTCAGCAGCAGCTCACCCTTACTCCGCACCACCCTATTATGGTTTTCTTTCTGCAATAAAATTATAAATTCTTCTAACAGCCCTTCTCCACTTTACCCCCCACCCCCCAGGTCGGTCAATCACCCCCAAACATGTGTGGTTTTTTCCCACCCCTCAAATGACTCCCCCCACCCCACCCCCGTCTCATTTTGGGCCTGAAAATACAGTAACTACACTTTAATCATGTGACGTTGTGAAACTCAGAGTGACCTCTTCAGTCACGGAGACTCACGAGATTACAGTGTAGTGACTGTGTATTTTCAGGCCCAAATTCGACTCAGTCTCAGCCCATGGGACCACATAACAGGGCTTAGAATTGTTGCCAATTCTTACACTCAGTCTTAATCCGAATTGAGACCGGATTTAAGGATTTTCCGTAATTCCGTTCAGTCTGCTATGTTATGGCTACATTGTCTCTCAGCAAAGTTTGGGTGAGATGTGAGGACAGGAGGTGTGAGGGAGAGCGAGATACAGCCCAACACCCCCACCTGGCACTCATACTCACAGCTCTGCTTCTCCTCCAGTTTCTAAACACAAACCACAGTCCGACTCCAATACAAACTTCCTCGTCAGACCCTAAAATCCTAACCAATGGCTCCTCTGCTCTCATCCCATTTCAACAGGAAGCACAAAGCACAATCCCAGCTCCAAATACACCCCCACCATCCAGCCCCCACCCGCAGCTTGCAACCCCACCCTGCAACCCTAGCTCCAGACCCTAACCCCTGCCCCCAGCCTGCAACCTACCTACCCAGCCCCAAACCCCAGTCCCAAACCTTAGCCCAGCTCCGAACCCCCAAAACCCAGCCCCAAACCCTAGCCCAGCCCCTAACCCTGACCCGCAACCCCACAGCCCCAACCACATCCCCAATCTGCAGCCCCAACCCTCAGCCTGCAGCCCTCAGCCCCAACCCCCACCCTGCAGCCCCAACCCCCAGCCTGCAGCCCCAACCCCCAGCCTGCAGCCCTCAGCCCCAACCCAGCCTGTAGCCCCCAGCCCGCAATCCTCAGCCCCAGCCCCCAGCACAACTCCAGCTTGAACACAAACCACCGAATCCCGGTGAGGTCAACATTTGAACATAAATGTACATTTGTATAAAACACCGTCCGCTCGGCTTAGGCTCGGGAGCAGCTGCAGGGACATTGTGGCTGTCCCCGGGGGCAGCAGGAGAGAGATGGTGAGGACAGCCAGCGCACGTTCCCAGGCATCCCTTTCCTCCTCTACTAACAGACATCGCCCTGTGGTCGAGGCAGCTACACAACTGTGGCAGGGACCGGCCGGCGTAGATGGGAGAACCAGTTAGTGCTGTTGTACAATGTAATGCTAAGTAATGATGACAATATAACGTCAATATAGTGTCTTGATTAAACTTTGGTTTCATTTTATAAAGTACATCTATTTACAATTACCCAAATCTGCTCAGATCTGAGGCTGTGGCATAGCGTGATACGATGGGGAGGGGGCAGGAGCGGTGGGGAGGCGGAGCAGGAGTGTTGGGAGGGGGTGGCAGAGCGGTGGGGAGGGGGTGGGAGAGCGGTGGTGAGGGGTGGCAGAGCGGTGGTGAGGGGGTGCAGAGCGGTGGGGAGGGGGGGGCAGGAGCGATGGGGAGGGGAGGGCAGGAGCGATGTGGAGGGGGGGCAGGAGCATTGGGGAGGGAGTGGCAGAGCGGTGGTGAGGGGGGCAGAGCGGTGGCGAGGGGAGGAGCGGTGTGGAGAAGTGAGGAGAAGGGGAGAAGTTTAAGCAAGAGGCAGTCTGATTGCGGAGTCGTGTTTAAACGCCTCAGATCTGAGTACAAAGTGTGTGTACCTCGTCAACGTTATTGTATAGCCAGTGTGTGAAGATGAAATGTGAACGTCTGCATCTTATTCTCTGTGTAGTTTTGTTCCAGAGTGAAACACAAGATCTCTTCCTTTTAAAAAAAACAGACCTAATCACTGCAATAACTAATCCAAGAGAGAAAGAGAGACACACTAGCACTGTCGTTTCTGTGCACATCAGCGATGTATTTAGTTTGTATAAAAAAAATATATTCAATATATAATAATCAGTCTGGTTAAAAAAAGAGTATTGTTTTTTGTAGATTTATAAATGTTAAATCGATCAAATGTACAGTATAAGCCTATCTATTAAATCCTAGTTAACCTTCTAAATGGTGTTAAAGAGTGAGTTCAGGACCTGACTGTCACTTGTGCTGTCAATTTTTTTCGAAAACAAATAAAACTCGTTACCTTATACTGTAATCTGTTTCCCCTCATTACCTTCCTGCAAAATTGTTCAGAGTTTGGGAAATCCTCCTGCAGACAGACAGACAGATCACTCACTTCACGGCTGTGTGTGGGGTCGTAGGTGTGCAAATAGCCGTCCATTTGCCTGCGAATGTCGCTCAGTGCTGGGCAGCAAATTGCCGCAAGGACCTTTGAGAAGTGAGGGGGTAAGAGGCTATAAAAAGCAAGGTCGTTTCTTCCCTGCCTTCACAAATACGCAAGATGTCTCACTGCACCAATCAAACTCAGAACCCATGCCCATAGCCTACCCTCCAACCATTCTCAAATGCCATGACAGCCCTTCCCTGTGTGTGTGCGTGTGTGTGTGTGCGTGTGTGTGTACGCCTGGCTGAATACTGGCGGCCGATGGGTAGGGAGCCTGACATTTCATCTCTGGTTTCAAAGTTCTTTAATATTTTATTATTAATATTCAAAGACGGGATATTTTCCCCCTGTGCCCTGGCCGACAGTCCATTCTCGCCTCCCCCCCCAACTCCCCAAAAAATTGTTCGCTGACTTCACGACCGTTTGCGGGCATGTTGCTGTGTGCATATTGGATGCCGCGTACACACGCAAAATGCACAGTCACTACAATTTACAGTGTGTCCTGTGAACCGCTTTGAGATGTTGTGATGATGTGATAGGAGTCTTAGCACATGTGAGGGTTATTATTATAATTATTATTTTGCTCCAGCTGCTGACACTTGCAGCATAGTGAAAGCTGGACGATTTGTAATCGCAGCAAGTAGGAGATTATTAAACCTGGAAAACGATCCAAGGTGACAAGACTAAGAGAAAGCCTTTCACTATTTCATGGTTTATCATCAATAAACGAGTCAGGGTTTGGTGGAATGACGCACACACACACAACTCAGGCACACATATACACATACACAGACACACATACACAGACAACCAGACACGTGTGTTGATGATGGGAATGAAAGCTGTGGCTTGGCTGTGTTGAATGTGTATGTGTGTGTGATTTGCACATCACTGGGAGACGGTGACAGTTCTGTGGGAAACAAGCAGTTGCCTGTATCCTGGAGATGTGGAACCACTGGAGCCTGACAGGAATAATTACAGCCTCCCATTCCCAGCGGCCAGCAGTAAATTACTGTGATTGTGCTGCTGAGAATAAACAGGACAATGGGCAGTGAAGTGGGCAGCGCATTCATAATGTGGGGTATACTGGCGGGCGGGAAGGCGGTGGGTCGTGGGGGGCGTGAGGGGGAGACGAGGCTGAGGGGAGGGTGCGAATAATCACACACCACCTGACTGTGTTGTAACCCCATCCCCTTGCCCAGGGTTACGAGTTGTCCAAAGTCATCCGCAAGTTGTAGGGTCATGGCAAGTCTAAGGAAGGGAGGCAACTTGCATTTACATGGCGCCCTTCACGTGGGGTCTCAGAGCGCTGCGCGGGGATGGTGTGGACAGCGAGGTTGTGTCGGGGGGGGGAAGAGGAGCCTGTCGTTGTGTTAAAAGAGGCAGGAATTGAGTCGGGGTTGAGTACAGACCGAGAGGAGGCGAGACAGAGTTCAAGGGAACAGAACAGAGACTGAGGCACATTTCTGATGCTGAATTTGTGACCAAATTTGTCAAAGTAGCAAATGTTAATTTCTGTTTGGAGAAAAAGCCAATCCTGTCAGCGAGGGTTTTACATCAATTAGTCACCGTCCCCTCCTTAACTCCGGAGATTTATTAATCTCTTATTCCTTTGATCAGAAATTCTGAGCTCACTCTCTGTCTTGCTCTCTGTCTCTCCCTTGCTCTGTCTCTCTCTGTCTTGCTCTCTCGCTTTCTGTTTCGCTCTCGCGCTCTATCTCGCTCTCCGTCTCGCTCTCTCACGAGCTGTCTCTCGCTCACTGTCTTGTGCTCTCAATCTTTCACTCTCCGTTTCTCTCACTCTCTCTCTGTCGCTCTCTCTGTGTCCCTGGTGACGGGCTGATTATCTGCAGTCTCCAGAGGGACACATGCCGGGGGCTTAATTATGTCTCTGTCTTTAATTGAGATTTTGCCGCTCTTCTATTTAATTATGCAAATGTAAACTAAGAATCGCTGGATCTCTGCACTGCCTCGTCCCACCTGTTGCCAGCTGGTCACCACGGCAACAGCCTCCACTGCCAGTCCTGGTACCAACCGGGAAATTATACTGTGAGATTCCAGCAGTGATGGAATGTTCACTTTCTGCTCACTCACCATCCCCAGGGGGGGAAAACAACGGGGAGAGGGGAGCGCGGGGAGAGGGGAGATTGGGGAGAGGGGAAAGATGGGAGGGAGAGCGGGGGGTGGGCAGGGGGGAGAGGGGAGACATGGGGGGAGGTTCAGGCACAGTAAATTCCCACGAATAGCCATGAAGTGAGCAAATAATGATAAACTGGCATTTGATGCAGGGCCTTATCACGTCGTTGAGACGTCTCAAAGCGCTTCACAGGATTTACTGTGAAGTGAATTGAATACTTTGTGGGTCAAATGACAGAGAGAGACAGTCAGACAGACAGAGACTGATGGACGGACATTCAGAGAGAGAGAGAGAGAGATCGATGGCAGAGGGGCAGTCTGGATGGATGGACGGGCAGTACGGAGGCTGTGAGCAGCAGTTTGTAAGGTCTCGCTGTGTGACAGCCTGTCTGTGCCTCTCGCTGGCCTGCAGCATGGCGCTGGCTCCAGTCACTGACTCATTACAGCGCTGAAGCCTCCTGTCAATCAGCAACCGAGGCGGTGAGGACACGGCTGGCTCAGGGGCCGGTCACAGCTCACTCCTCACCGGCTCTGACACTCACAGCCTTCTCCAACATGCGGAGAGCTCACCCCCCCTTCCGCCCCCCCCACCCCAAGCTAAACCCCCTAGCTTCCCATCGTGTCTGTGCTGGTGCTCACACTACCATTGAAGCTCTGTACACTAAACTTTCACACCCACCCAGCCTGTTTTCCAGTTTATTAGATCTTGACGAATATTTCATTCCCATTGCCCCCAATCCACCCCCCCCTCATCTCTCCCAATCCCGTGCAGAGCTGTGTGAGCTGTTAACACCTGCTCGATGCCTTGATTTACATGTTGAGTTGGACAAACGGCTGTCTGAGTTTTTGGGTTGAGTTTGTGGCTCAGTCACGTTTCCCGGCCACTGCTCTGGGCACCAACCATAAGCATCGTCATTTACTGTCTGGATTCTTTTTGGAAGTTTTTTAATTGGCAAAAAAGCAGCTCAAAGATTGACCAGCGCTGGCGGCCAGAGGTGAGGTTCGGAGCCGAGATGTGAAGCCATCGTTCCCTTTGTGTAAACATAAGACATTCTCATTCACAGAGAGATACAGAGAGACAGAGGGAGACGCATAGAGATTATGCAAATGATTTTAATGAGAACCTTTAATCAGGCAGCAGCAGAGAGATGGAATTCCGACGCTCCCATTGGAGGGAACAATATTCACATTCAATAATTAACTCAGATGCTGATTAGCACCAAATCTCATGATTTCCCAATCATGTCACTTACATAATTCGGCAAAAAGAAAACGATTCAAGCTTCGACACTGCCCCCCCCACACCCCGCCATCACCTGGGAACCACCCTCACCCAGACCCACACACCCAATGCCTTGGGACGTCCTCCCGATGAGAAAGGCGCTATACAAATGTAATTTGTTGTTATTGTATCAGAATCTCTGGGCTCCTTTCTCTGTGTGTGTGTGTGTGTTTGAGTGTGTCTGCATGTGCGCCTGTGTGTGAGTGTGCGAGTCCCCTATTGGACTCCCCTGGTCCAGAGGGTAGGAACCTAAGAGGAGGAGAAGAGCAAACAGATCTGGGGATTCAGATCCACAAACCAGTAAAATAATAACAATAATAATAATAATACTTGCATTTGAAAGAGTGTCTTATCATGTCTTCGAGACGTCTCAAATTGTTTCACAATATATACTGTAAAGTGTAGTGACTGTGTATTTTTTGGGACGAAAGGCGCACAACAATGTCTCACAAACAGTCATGGATTGAGTTTTATTTTATTTATTGAATTTTTTTGGAGTGCTTATTACTTCCAGAAAGCGATCCGCCAATCGACTAACAACTAGGTTCCTGCTTACTGCTAGGTCAACAGAGGCTTGTGTAAGGAGTAAGGAAACCTGCCGAAGGTTTCACTCTGCCTGGGAATCAAATCCAGGTCCTCTCGCTTGCGAGGCGAGCACGCTAACCACTACACTATAGGATAATAAAAGTAGCTATACTAATAATGAGTTGAGGAAGAACTTCTTCACTCAAAGAGCAGTGAATGTATGGAACTCACTACCCCAAAGGGCTGTTGACGCTCAGTCCTCGAACATATTCAAGACTGAGATAGATTTCTTATTGCAAAAGGGATTAAGGGATATGGGGATAAGGCAGCATCAGGTTATTAGCTGGAGTTAGATTAGAAGATCAGTCATGATTGAATGGCGGGGCAGGCTCGAAGGGCCGAATGGCCTCCTCCTGCTCCTACATGTTATGTTATATTATAATAATAATAATAATCCTTGCGTCTGACATAGCACTTTTCATGTCTTCGAGACGCCTCGAAGCATTTCACAGAATACACTGTAAAGTGAATTGATTGTGTATTTGTGGGTGAAACGCGGCGGGAAATTTATAATAATAATAATATTCAATTGACATAGCGCCTCATCACGTAGTTGAGACGTCTCAAAGGGCTTCACAGAATATACCGTAGAGTGAACTGTGTGACCACATTACTATTTATTATATTATTATTGATAGCTCTGTATAGGTAAATCAGGATATTCACAGGACATTTGTGGGGGGGGGGGGGCATGACCAGCGTGATGTATTCAGGGTGCGGGGTGGGGGGTGAGTGGTGTATTCAGGGTGCGGGGTGGGGGAGTGACGTGTAGTGTGCGCCGGGAGCTGAGCAGTGACGTACTAAATGTGCGTCGGGGGCTGAGCTGCGATGGCGCTGAGTTTCGCGCCGCTCTGCAGTGCTCTGGACGCGGGTTTCTGGCACCAGTTAACCCGCCGCAAACTGGAGCTTTACCGACTGGACCAGAGCGCCAAACCGCTGCGGGGACATTACTACAACGGTAACTAGTGTAACTAACTCTAACCGCCCCGACCCCGACCGTCACTGGTTACTCTCAGTCCGTCACTGGTTACACTCAGTCCGTCACTGGTTACTCTCAGTCCGTCACTGGTTACTCTCAGTCCGTCACTGGTTACTCTCAGTCCGTCACTGGTTACTCTCAGTCCGTCACTGGTTACTCTCAGTCCGTCACTGGTTACTCTCAGTCCGTCACTGGTTACTCTCAGTCCGTCACTGGTTACTCTCAGTCCGTCACTGGTTACTCTCAGTCCGTCACTGGTTACTCTCAGTCCGTCACTGGTTACACTCAGTCCGTCACTGGTTACACTCAGTCCGTCACTGGTTACTCTCAGTCCGTCACTGGTTACACTCAGTCCGTCACTGGTTACTCTCAGTCCGTCACTGGTTACACTCAGTCCGTCACTGGTTACTCTCAGTCCGTCACTGGTTACTCTCAGTCCGTCACTGGTTACTCTCAGTCCGTCACTGGTTACTCTCAGTCCGTCACTGGTTACTCTCAGTCCGTCACTGGTTACTCTCAGTCCGTCACTGGTTACTCTCAGTCCGTCACTGGTTACTCTCAGTCCGTCACTGGTTACTCTCAGTCCGTCACTGGTTACACTCAGTCCGTCACTGGTTACACTCAGTCCGTCACTGGTTACTCTCAGTCCGTCACTGGTTACTCTCAGTCCGACACTGGTTACTCTCAGTCCGTCACTGGTTACTCTCAGTCCGACACTGGTTACACTCAGTCCGTCACTGGTTACTCTCAGTCCGTCACTGGTTACTCTCAGTCCGTCACTGGTTACTCTCAGTCCGTCACTGGTTACTCTCAGTCCGTCACTGATTACACTCAGTCCGTCACTGGTTACTCTCAGTCTGTCACTGGTTACTCTCAGTCTGTCACTGGTTACTCTCAATCCGTCACTGGTTACTCTCCGTCTGACACTGGTTACACTCGGTCTGACACTGGTTACACTCAGTCTGTCACTGGTTACACTCAGTCTGTCACTGGTTACTCTCAGTCCATCACTGGTTACTCTCAGTCTGTCACTGGTTACACTCAGTCTGACACTAGATACCCTCAGTCTGTCACTAGTTACTCTCATTATGCCACTGGTTACACTCAGTCTGTCACTGGTTACACTCAGTCTGTCATTAGTTACTCTCAATCTATTACTAGTTAGTTTCAGTCTGTCACTAGCTACACTTGGTCTGTCACTAGTTAGTTTCAGTCTGTCACTGGTTACTCTCTGTTTACCTGGTGATTTCTCGCTGACAGGAGATCCCAGTGGATTACCAACTCGTCTGACCTTGGAGTTCAGCGCCTTTGACGTGTGAGTAACAGTGACTCAGTGCTGCCTGACCCGATCAACAATCCCCGCTCAGCGCTCGGCTCTGGCTTGAGTGGTTGTGACCCCAAAGCTGCTCGAGGAGACTTCTTGAGGGAGGTGTTGGTGGGAGCGGGGGGGTGGGGGTGCTGAGCAGGACCTGCAGTCGGACGGGCAGACAGCTTCTGTGACTGAAGTGTTTATTTGTTCACGGAGGCTTTGTGTCCTGACTGTGTAGGAACACACTGACCCCAGCGCGGTGCTGCCCAGCATTCGGCTCCCTGTACAACACCAACACCTTCCAGGCCTTCAAATCCACTGATAAGAAAGCTTTACTGGAACAGGTGGGGAAGGAGGTGAGTAACGCAGGCCTGGCTCACACCAGAGAGAGAGAAAGAGACCATTCCTGGGGTTGGAGAGAGCGCGAGCAGGGTTTGGGGAACTTTGGGGGTACACTGGAAATTTGAGTTGACAGTTTAGGCTGACGCTCTATTGCGGTGCTGCGGGGAGTGTGGCATCGTCAGAGGTGCTGTCCTTCGAGTGAGATTCTAAACCGAGTTCCCATCTGGACATGTTCTGGTGGACGTTAAAGATACCACAGCGTTTTTGGAAAAGAGAAGAGAGTTTCTCTCCTGGTGTCCTAATCCACAATCACCCAAATAATATTGGTCACTCACTTTGTGGCTGCTCATGGGATGATGTTATGTGCAAATTGTGAGATTCCTGATGTTGTGATAAGCTGCTGTATTAAGGCAAAGATTATTGGCTATTGTTACTCCGGTCCTGGGGTTCCCTTGATCACAGTTCAGGTCGGGTCGGGTGTAAGTAAGCAAGAACTTGGTTCTGGGCAGTGAATAATCATTTCCCTTTCTGCATCGTGGCTTGTCTCGCTAGATCTGGGAGTCCATAAAGTCCGGCCGAGCAGTGGAGGACCCCACTCTACTGAACTCCTTTATTCTGCTGACGTTTGCAGTAAGTGTCCCTTTAACAGTGAAGCACGGTGATCTAATTTGGTTACTTGTAGAGTTCGTGAATTGGTTAGAAATCGATTCACTGAGCTGCAGACCAGCAGCAGGTGCTGAAACTCCAGCTGAATTGGTTGTGTGTGTGTCTGAGTGTGTGTGTCTGTGTGTGTGTGTGTGTTTTTGTGTATATGTGTTTCTGTGTGTGAGAGTGTGTATCTGTGTGTTGCAGGTTCTCGTTGCTGCGTATTTCTGGTTTTACACCTCACTAACACCACCTTCACATGGACCAACTTGTGTTTTTCAGGATTTGAAGAAGTACCATTTCTATTACTGGTTTGCGTTCCCTGCGTTGTGTTTCCCGGAGATGGTGCCCCTACTCCAGCAGCCGGTCAGCTTATCAGAGAGCTTCTCCAGCGCTCAGGTACCAGCGATGGCCCTGCCGGGAACTTAACCCGGCTTTCCTGTCAGATAACAGGAAATTCCTGGTGTTTCCATCACGTCGCAACGTCCCAAAGAGCTTCAGAGCAATTACTGTGAAGCGTAGTGACTTTTTTTTGCAGGCAAACATGGCAGCCATTGTTTGTGTATTTCAGGTGGAGTCTCTGCAGCGTGCATATGACGAACTGTGTCAGGAGGAGAGCCTCTCTGCCGTCCCTTACTTCCTCGTCAAGTACTCTGACCAGACCGTCTTGTTGGCGCCTTTAAGAAAATGGAACGAGTTCTTCAGAGACCAGAGAAAGGTACAACAACAACAACAACTTGCATTTATACAGCACCCCTGATGCAGGGTAGTGTCCCGGAGCAAGGTACGGCAAGGTAACTAGCCCAGCCCAGGGGGAGCGAGTCTCAGAATTAAAGCCAGAACCGGGAGAGATTGAAGGCCTTTCAGTGTTTACAGTCAGGGGAAACTGAGCCTGTGACAGTCCCCTCTCCCTCTCCCACTCTGTGTCTGCTCTGTGTTAAACGACGGTATTTTACATTGCGTAAACCAAGCGCCTTGTTTTACAGGTAACTGTGGGTTTCTGTGATCCTTGCACCTTAACCCAGTACCCGGGGTGGCCACTACGGAACCTTCTGGTCCTGATTGCCTACAGGTGGTAAGCAGTTTCTCTTCCCTTGTTGCCCTGGTATGGTGAGCGCGCGTGTGTGCGGGGCTGAGTGGGCATTTACCTGCCAGTGAGTGTGTGTGCAAGCGAGTGGGTGGAAGAAGCCTGACCTTTGCTGTGTTTGCTGACAGGGGTGAGAGGCTCGAGTCGCTGGAGATCCTGTGTTACAGAGACCGGACGATGCAGGGCCAGAGAGACAGTCAGCACAGCCTCCTCCTCCAGGTGCAGCTTCCTGACATGGCGGCCACCACAGGTAAGCCATCACTCCACTCACCACACTGAATGCTTTGTGGAGTCCTGTAGTGTAGTGGTTAGAGCACTCGCATCACAAGTGAGAGGACCCGATTATTATTACTATTAATGCAGGTGTTTATTACTGTGGATGCGAGTGTGAGACAGATTGCAGTTTGTCACTTTTCTTCTCTCCCCAGACGTTTGACCCCTTTTTCTTTCCAGTGGGAGTATCAATCTTCCCTTTTAACCCCCCCCCCCCCATTCACATGCCCAGCTTCCAGCAGAGTGGGAGTGGGGGGGGTGGGTTCACATTGTTTATTCCCAGTGAGGAAGGAAACATTGCCGACAATGGGAGGTTGTTCCCCCTCTATACAAATGTCATATGTTGTTATTGTCGCGGTGCTGTTTTGGGATGGTGGTTCACTGCTGGTTTCTCTGCTCACAGATTGCCCGAAGTGTGTTGGCTGGGAGAAGAATCAGAAAGGAGCCCTGGGTCCACGGATGGTGAACCTCAGCGAGTGTATGGATCCCAAGAGGTAACGTTGTCGTGTGTAACAGCTGCCTGGAGAGATGCAGAATAACCCAGAAACAGGAGCTGTGAGGATAGATGAGGGAGTTTCTCCCGGTGACCAGTTTAAATGGGGACGATACTTTATAATAATACTTGCATTTGATATAGCCCCTTATCATTTTGCTGAGATGTCTCAAAACGCTTCACAGGATATACTGTATATTTTGTCTATGGATGTGTACCTCTGTGGGTGAGTGTGTATCTCTGTGGCTGCGTGGGTATCTCTGTGGTTACGTGTGTATCTCTGTGCCCACAGACTGGCCGAGGCTTCTGTTGACCTGAACCTGAAGCTGATGCGCTGGCGGCTGGTGCCCACGCTGGACCTGGAGCGGGTGAGCACGGCACGGTGCCTGATGCTGGGAGCCGGCACCTTGGGCTGCAACGTGGCACGCACCCTGCTGGTGAGTGATGGTGACAGGTGGCTCCCGTTGGGCAGCTTGGGCAGGCAAACCTAGCCTCAGCCCTGGGAACGTTTTAACTTCAAACCCAAGAACGGAGGGAATTCGCTGGTCTCAGAAAAGGAACCGGCTTCCAAATGAGGACTAACTTCAGCTGCTCCCTTTGCTCAGCGCTCACTGGCTTGCTTTATATTCCCCTCTCTCTCCACCACCCTCCCTTTGGCAGGTGGGCTTTCACCCCTGCTCTCTGGAGCTCCATCCTGGAGTCTCTCCTACTGGCTCCATTCTCAAAAAGTCTCAAAACATACCTCTTTGTCCGTGCTTTCGGTCATCTCTCCACTACCCATCCTTGGTTGCCCCTCCCACCCCCAGCTCAGGTGCTCAGGCAGTGCTGTATAAATTCTATTGTAATGTCCACAGTTCTGGGGGTGGTGTGGAGACGCAGGCAAAGACTAGGTGGAATTTCAGGTCTGGGGGATGCTGTATCCTGGCCAATCAGCTGGGGTGCGGAGCTGGTTAATACTAACGCAGGATTGCAGGGTGATGGTTGTTGACGTGCGAGTTGACGGGTGGGTTAATGACAGCCAGTGAGCGTAGCGTTGATTGAGAGAATTTTTCACGCGCATTAAACCAAAATGTCTGATTTACATAAGCCGCTGTGTGCTGTTCTGCATATCTGGTCTCAACAGGACAATTAATCTGACAATCTCTCCCCCCCTCGCTGTGCACTAACGTACTCAACTGTAAGTTTTAAGCACATATTAAGTGTGTATAAGGCTGGGGTCAAAGCAATCTTGAGTGGCTGTGCACGTGAACCAAAAGGTTTCTGAAATAATTTGTGCCTAATAAACTGCGGAGCACAGAAATGGGCCACTGTGTGCTCCCCCCCCTCCCCTTCCTCATACACACACACAGGAGTTGCCTGATCTAACTGCACCCCCCACCACACCACCTGTGTACAACAACAACAACAAATTACACTTGTATAGTGCCCTCCAAGTTGATGTACTGTGCTCCGTTTGCAGGGTTGGGGAGTCAGGCAGATCACTTTCGTGGACAACGCCAGAGTCTCCTACTCTAACCCTGTGCGCCAGTCTCTGTTCGAGTTTGAGGACTGTCTGGATGGTGGGAAGATGAAAGCTGTGGCCGCGGCCGAAAAACTGCGGCAGATTTTCCCCGGAGTGGTGAGCATCTGCCCTGCTCCACACGGTGTCTGCGCTTCCCAGGGCTGCAGCAGCCAGGAGCTCGCTCAAGGTCTTACCCTCCCTGATACAAGAGCTCGAATAATAATAATAATAATACAGCGTAGAAAGAGGCCGTTTGGCCAGAAAAGGCTGCAATGGCTCACAAAGCAAGGATCATTGCATTTGATATAGCACCTTATCATGTCTTTGAGACGTCTCAAAGCGCTTCACAGGATACACTGTAAAGTGTAGTGACTATATTTTGTGACCTTATCATGCCGTTGAGACGTCTCCAAGCACTTCACAAAAAAAATGGTCACGGAATCCACGACTGTTTATGGGACGCTGCTGTGCGCAATTGGCTGCCGCGTTTCTCTCACAAATTATAGTCAATTCACTCTTACAGTATATCCTGTGAAGCGCTTTGAGATGTCTCAACAACTTGAGAAGGCACTGTATGAAATGCGAGGACTATTATTGTTATTATTATTATTCTCTGAACCAGTTTTACATACACACAAGTTTGATCCCACGATGGATTCTGTGTTGAAAAGCCTTGATTTGGGTAATCTGTTGCCTTGAGGATTAATTAATCTTCAAAGCCTTTCAGCCGCTCACATTGTGGAGTTGGCTTTTGAAGATCGCAGAGCCTCTGGAGTGATGCCTGAATGGTGCTGTGAAGGAGAAGCACAATAACATTGTAAATCTCCACCAACACCACCATCCCTCCCCCCCCCCCCCCCCCACATTAAAATCTTTCCTTTCTTTAATCCCCTCCCGTGCTGGAGTGGAGGAATTAAATCATTAAAACTATTTATATTCCATCTTCATTCTGAAAGTCAAAGTGTCCGAGCAAACAGCCCAGCACTAATCCTCCCGCTGCCATCCCCCATTGCTGAGCTCAATGTTTGCTGCCTTTTTTTTGAGAAATGATAAGAGAATTAGAGCTAAAACTGCTTGTACGCACACAGCACAAGTGACTGAGCCGTGGATTGAGGTGTAGTGACTGTGTCACAGTGGGCAATGTTAGTGACTGTGTAGCAGTGTAGTGACTGCCTGCCTGTTGCTGGTTACAGAAAGCCGAGGGCTTCAGCCTGAGTATCCCGATGCCGGGACACCCTGTGGATTTCTCTGTGGAGACGAGGGAACAGGCGCGGAGAGATGTGGAGCAGCTGGAGGAACTGGTGCGCTCACACGACGTCCTCTTCCTCCTCATGGACACTCGGGAGAGCCGCTGGCTGCCCACCGTCATGGCGGCCAGTCACCGCAAGGTACCCACCCCCCCACTGCCCACCATCACCACAGCCACCACCTACTATCCCGCCACCCACTGCCCACCATCACCACCATCATGACAACAAGTTACTGCAAGGCACCTCCTGCCCCGGGCACTGCCCATCTCAGCACTGCCACCACAGCCAGCACTCCCCCCGTCCTCCCCCCCCAGGCACTGCCCACCGTCACTAACACTACAGCTAGATTGCTATTTGTATAGCAAGTGGCCATCGCATAGCACCGTACAGGAACACAAACACTGGAGGGGAAGGCAAGGGCGGGAGAGTAGGGGAGGGAGAGAGTTGTCAGGTTCACAGAGGTTTGGGCACAGGTTGGGGAGAGAGAGCCAAGGCTGGGGCCGCAGGAGGGTGGGGGGCTCGGTTTGCGGGATAGGTTGTTGCTGAAGATCAGACACGACTAATCGCTCTCTCTGTTTCTAGCTGGTGATCAACGCTGCTCTGGGCTTCGACACCTTTGTGGTGATGAGACACGGGCTGAAAAAAGCGAAGCAGGAATGTGGGGAGCCAGCTACCTCCACCGGCCCACCCCCCTCGGCCACAGACCCACCCCCCTCGGCCACAGGCCACTCCCACTCCACGGGACCCTCCCTCTTCTCCAACATTCCGGGATACAAGCTGGGCTGTTACTTCTGCAACGATGTGGTGGCCCCTGGAGATGTAAGTCACATCTAACCGCAACTTGCACTTACACCTCGCCTTCCACTCAGGTCAGTGTCTCGGAGCGCTTAGCAGCAGCGGAGAGCCTGATGCCGAGCGGGGGGGAGGGAGGGAGGAGGTGACCATAAGTACGGTTCAAGCGGAAGGTCTTC
This sequence comes from Callorhinchus milii, assembly GCF_018977255.1. Taxonomy (NCBI): domain Eukaryota; kingdom Metazoa; phylum Chordata; class Chondrichthyes; order Chimaeriformes; family Callorhinchidae; genus Callorhinchus; species Callorhinchus milii. The sequence goes on from NW_024704753.1 coordinate 749,239, forward strand.
AGTCGTGATCTAAAAAGAGGGGGCGGGCAAGGCGGAGGAATTGGCGGAGAGAGTTCCAAAGCTTCGGTGCACGGAGACTGAAAACACGGACACAGATAGTGGAGCGGAGACCACAAGGTCCCCAGCAGAGCTCCCCCCCCCACCTTCACCCCCCCCCCACACACCCCATCCTTCACACTGCGGTTCTGTGTGATTGAGTGACAGCTGTCTGTCACAGGGAGTGGAGCTCCAACTATTTCACTTTGATTGTGTTGACTGATCATAGTCTGTTGGCTGTGGGTGGGCGGCGAGCGGGGGAGGCGTGGAGGCTGTGTCAGCCTGGACTGTGAGCTCAAAGTCCTGATGTGAGTGAAGCTTGCAGCCCCGGCCCTGGGACCCAGAGGCACGAGCGCTAGAGACTGAGCAATGTGGATTCCCGCCAAGACACATTGTGCTTCTCTTACAGTCCACCAGAGACCGCACGTTGGACCAGCAGTGCACGGTCAGCCGGCCCGGCCTGGCCATGATCGCGGGAGCCCTGGCTGTCGAGCTGATGGTTTCCATCCTGCAGCATCCCGAGGGGTAAGCACGGCTTGGCACAGCACGGTGCTCTGCAGACGGGAAGGAGTCCTGTAGCGTAGTGGTTAGATTACTCGACTCGCAAGCGAGAGGACCCGGGTTCGATTCCCGGGCAGGTCGAACCCTTAGGTGTTTCATTACACCACGCACCTCTGTTTACCCAGTAGTAAGTAGGAATCTGGTTGTTAGTCGATTGACGGATCGCTTTTCCGAGGTAATAATCCCTCCAACAAAAAATTGTTTTGCTATATCAAATACAAGATTATTATTATAGGAAGCAAGGTGGGTCTGCTCTCACAGCTTCACAGTAAACAGGGAGACGGGATGCTTGGAAGGTTTGGTTTGAGAATGTCGCTGTTATAATAATAATCCTTGCATTTGATATAACACCTTATCACGTCTTCGAGGCGTCTCAAAGAGTTTCACAGAATATACTGTAAAATGAATTGACTGTATATTTTGTGGGCAAAACACAGCAGCCAATTGCTCACAGCAGTGTCCCACAAACAGTCGTAAATTTAGTGAACAATTATTATTATTTTTGGGAGAAAGAATTATTAGCCCCAGAAAAGCGATCTGTCAATCGACTAAGAACCAGGTTCGTGTGGGGCGAAACCTTGGGCATGTTTCCTTACTTCACATGCCTAATAATAATCCCTCAAGAAAAGAAACAAACAAGCCATCTTGGCCCTTAGCCATCGTAAAGGGATACGAGCTGCTCACCATCGGTCCTCGCTGCGTGAAACTTGCAAAGAATGCAGCTAAATCCAGGGCTAATAGTGGGGGGGAGCGTTTGCTGCAGTGATGGTGGGCGGGAGTGAGGATGGCAGTGAATGGAGCGAGGTTGACTGGCTGATTTGTTTTCTCAGTGGCTACGCCGTGGCCAGCAGCAGTGACGATCGCTTGAACGAGCCACCCACGTCCCTCGGTCTGGTTCCTCATCAGGTGAGTCTGTCTGTCTGTCTGCCTGCCTGCCTGCCTGTCTGTCTGTCTGTCTGTCTCCCTTCAACATCCCCATCAATTATCATCAAAGCCTCGTGTTTGACAGAGCACCTCATCACAACCAGTTTTACTGTATGGTGTAGTGATTATGTATTTGAAGGCCATTCTGCCTTTACGGTATTCTGAAGCGGTGAGTTCCATCTTCTCACTTTCCTTTTCTGCTAAATGTCCAATAGTTTATTTATTTGTGAACTGGTTTGCAAACTGTTGATGTGAATGAGTGGCCAGAGTGACTGTTGCTGGCCTGTGTCTTCCCCTCATCCGATTTGCACTGATTGAATGTCAATGAAAGCCGTGGCTCTGGTTATCTGGGCGAGGATACAGGAGCTGGTGTTATTTTATCAACGAGCGGAATATATTGATTTTACGATCATAAAAATTACGGTACCGGTGGAAATCAGTCAGCCTGTCATGTCTGTGCTGGTGCTCGCTCTCCCACTGGAGCTCTCTACTCTAACCGCATTCCCTGTTCTCTCTCTCTCTCCCCATCATGTCTGTGCTGGTGCTCACTCTCCCACTGGAGCTCTCTCCTCTAACCCCATTCCCTGCTCTCTCTCTCCCCATCGTGTCTGTGCTGGTGCTCGCTCCCCCACTGGAGCTCTCTACTCTAACCCCATTCCCTGCTCTCTCTCTCTCTCCCCATCGTGTCTGTGCTGGGGCTCGCTCCCCACTGGAGCTCTCTACTCTAACCCCATTCCCTGCTCTCTCTCTCTCTCTCCCCATCGTGTCTGTGCTGGGGTTCGCTCCCCCACTGGAGCTCTCTACTCTAACCCCATTCCCTGCTCTCTCTCTCTCTCTCTCTCTCCTCTCTCCCCATCGTGCCTGTGCTGGGGCTTGCTCCCCCACTGGAGCTCTCTACTCTAACCCCATTCCCTGCTCTCTCTCTCTCTCTCTCTCTCCCCATCGTGCCTGTGCTGGGGCTCGCTCCCCCCAGCACTGTATCAAATGCAAGGATTATAATTTGGGTTCTCAGAGCACTGGTTGCAGCACTGACTCACAGACACCAGGTGGTGCCACAAGCAAAGGTTTGGTTGTCAGTTCCAGAGACGATAACATCAATAACATCCATCACAGACCCATCGCTCAGGAAGCCAGAACGATGCTCCGTGGCTGTGCCCTGTTCAGGCACCCGGTAAAGATCCCACATCGCTAGTGGAGAAGAGAAGGGAGTTTCTTTCTCAGTGCTGGCGAGTACCATATCGGAGATGAGATATTAAACTGAGCTCCCGTCTGTGTTGCGTTTTCAAGTCGAAGGGGTTGACCTTGATCCCCAATTGGTTCCTGCTTTTTTGCCTAGAAACACACAGTCACTACACTTGATGAAATCAGGAGCTGTAAAACTACTGGAGTTCTTCAGCGCTCTGGGACGCAGCCGTAATTAAATGCAAGTTGTTGTTTGAGAAGGAGCAGGGGAACGGGATGTGGGGGTAGATGGCTTTATTGGTGGAGCAAATCCTGACTCTGATAGATTGGGTGGGTACATTGCTGTGCTGTTCACATAACAACAACAACTTGCATTTATATAGCGCCCTCCACGCGTGGCAGCGTCTCGGAGCGCTTATAATGTACGGTCACAAACCAATGGATGTTCGTTGCTTTTCCCTCTCTCAGATCCGGGGCTTTGTATCCAGGTTTGACAACGTGCTGCCGGCCAGCCTGGCCTTCGACAAGTGCACAGCCTGCTCCGCCGTGGTGAGTGAGTGTCTGCCCCCCCCTACTGTCCCACCCACCCCCCCGCCGCCCTGACCTCCCAGCCACTTGCTGCTCAAACACAAATACTGACATTTGTTATAAATGTGATCAACTCCATGTCCACCAGAGGACAGCAGCAAGTCAGTTACTGATCTGGCTGGAAACACGTCCATTTTTGTTTAAAAGCTATTCTGTGTGTTCGCTGCTTGACGTGATGAGGTCAAAACGCTTTCTCTGTGTGGTCTGTGTCTGACGAACCTCCTGGTCAAGAGCGACGTTGAACATTTCCTGTTCAGTGTCAGCCTGGCTCAGTCACCCTCAGCTCTGAGCCAGAAGATTGTGGGTTCAGGCCCCCACATTGGGGCCTCTGAGCTCACAGTCAATGCCGATATTACGGTGCTGTGCTGAGGGAGAGAGCGCTGCCCTTTGGAGGTGTTGTCTTTCAGATCAGTTGTTAAACCAAGGTCCCAACTGTGCTCTGTTCAGGGGGTCTTTAAAGATACCAGAGAGGGAAGTTTCTCCTGGGGTCCCGGACAGCAACACCCTCCCCCTCCTCACCACGTAATGGTTTACTTTCCATGGGACACATGTGTAATGCGATACTTTATGTAAACACATGTGTAGCGGGTCAGTTTACATGAACACGTGTGTAATGGGTTAGTTTATGTGTTACACAGCTGTAATGGGAGCCATCAATCCAGCCCAAGAATCTCAAATCTTTTGCGTTCTCTCATCCACCATCACCCGAGTCTAAGTCTGGTTTCAATAATATTGCAACTAATAAGATTTTGCAGTCAAAGTCTTAAATTCCTGTAAAGAGCAGAGACATAAACAAAGTTCAAAGAATACGAGGCTTGGTTTGTGCTGTTCTTAATTCTCTCTTGCGTCTCTCTTATTTACCGGCTGCTGTCCCTCTTGATTGGTGTGAGTGTTTGCCCCGTGGGTAGGCAGGCACCTCTCGCCCTCTCGATGCTTTTGATTTTGCCAGTTGGTAATGTGAGCCGGGCTGAGCCTGAGCCACAGTCTGACCGGCCTGGGAGCTTGCTCTGGGTACGTGGATCAGATGGCTTGTGTACAACAGGCTTTGTTTTAAGGCCTCTCGGAGCCAGTGCTGGTGGCCTGAGGACACACTGTCAACTACAACTTGTTACTTTAACCAAATTTTGTTTTACAATTAAAGGGGGATTGGCTGTGTGCGTGAAAGTTAATGCAATGTTTTGTGTATATGTGTGTGTGTTGGTCTGTGAGCGTGTTGGTTGGGTTGTATGTTTGTGTGCTTTGGTCTGTGTGTGTGTTTAGTCGGTGTGTATGTGTATTGCTGTGTGTATGCGTGTGTCGGTGTGTGTGTGTTGTATGTTTGTATTGGTCTGTGTGTTTGTATTGGTCTGTGTGTGTGTCGGTGTGTGTATGTGTGTTGTATGTTTGTGTTGGTCTGTGTGTGTGTGGAGTGAGTTCCTACAGTTGACAGTAACTCCCTGTAAAATTCTTTGAGACACTTTGAAGCTACAAAACACAAATCCTCTTCTTGACTTTATATCTTTACTCGTCTTCAGATTTCTCATTACAATCCCACCAATAACAGTCACTACACTCACTACAGCAGCCATTCTCTGTGGGGGCCCCTGTGGGGCCTTTGAGATGCTCTGGGCTGGTCGAGGCTGCCTCAGACACCAGAGTTCTCTGAACGGCCTTTGAATGTGATTTAATGAGGGAAGTGGAAGCAGGCTTTGCAGCCGCTGTAACTGAGCTCAGCTGTTGTGTGGTTTTTAAACCCCGTGGAAACAAATGAGGGTGAAATCAGCAGTGAGTTCGCGGGATCAGACGAGACGTGTCTGAGCTCTGCTTTCTGTTCCAATGCTCCCTCCACTTGTTCCAGACACAGTAAAGCAACGGGCTCAGTCACTCTAGCCTTGGGGTCAGGAGTATGTGAGTTTGAACCCCATCGGGGAATGAGAGCTCCCAGTCCAGGCTCCAGCGCAGTGGTGGGGGAGTTTTGGGTTGTCAGAGGTCCCCAGCTCTTGTTCAGGTGGATGTTAAAAGATCTATTGGAGAAGCGATGGTAGTCTCTTCATGTCCTTTACAACAACCCTCCAGACAAATCTCTTACTCAAGACCTTCCTCTTCAACCGTGCCTTTGGTCATCTACCCCCCAACCCCTCCTTGTCCTCCATCCCTCTTGATTCCAGTCCCCAGCTCCGATGCAAACCCTCGACTGTCCAGCGCCTTGGGATGTCCTCCCGACGTGAAAGGTGCCGCGTAAATGCAATTTGTTGTCGTTGTTGTAGTAGTTATTCACTTTATACAATACAAATGGACAGTAAGATTGACATGAAGCCGGCTGCCTTGACCCATAGCTGAGTGTTTGTCTATGTAAAGCCGGTGGTTGTGTCAGATGGAAAGATTACAATATTAATGGTCGCTGTCTTCTTACAGGTCCTGGATCACTATGAGAAAGAAGGATTCCAGTTCCTGGCTAACGTCTTCAACTCTTCTCATTCCTTCCTGGAGGATCTGACCGGTCTGACACTGTTACACCAGGAAACTCAGGCCGCGGAGGTATGCTATCGCTCACTTTCCTCCCACTTCCCTCCCTCCCTCCCTCTCCTTCCCCTTCTCTCCTCCGCCTCTCTTTCCCCTTGTTTTAGACACAGTGATTATTTTATAAAGCTGGACAGGGTGGAGGACAGCAGCGGGCTGTGAAGCCAGATGTTGCTGAAGGAGAGGATAGTGATGTGGAGCCAGAGGTTACAAACGGGACCTCTCCAGCCTCATCTGGTCCCCTCTGGTTTACTGTTTGGCTTCCTTTACCCAGCAACATCTTGTTGTTTCTCCTGGGATTTCTCTCTCTCTCTCTCTCTCTCTCTCTTTCTTTCTCTTTCTCTCTCTCTCAGAGCTGCAGAGCTTGACTCCAGCACTGGCTCTCAGCACCACATCTGCTTCTCATCTCAGGCAGTGAGTGGAGCAGCTTGTTTTCAGACCAATGATAAAGGGCTGAGAAGAGTTGGTACAAGGCTTACGTCAATTAGGGGCCATGGGGGTGACTGGGGCGGGGGATGCTGGGGGCGACAGCGGTTGTGAGGGGAGGTTAAGGATCCACAGGCAGAACTGCTTTCGTAATTCCCAGGGTCTCACTCCCCTTCCTCATCCCTGTGTGCAACTCCCTCTCACCCATCGTCCTGGGGCACAACGCCCTCTCTCTCTCTCTCTCCCTCATCCCCGGCCGAGATGCCTTCTCTCTCTCTCTCTCCTTTTCCCTCCTTCTCTCGCCCTCTAAAACACACTCCTGTACAACATCTCCACTGTGCTCTCAGCCACCTCACCCGCCCCTTATCCCCTTGCCGGTCACACATTGCCCTGGGAGGTGTGTGATCTCTCTCCTTGCCGCACTGGCTCAGCGGCTTGCTAGGTGAAGGTGCTGAAGGACAGCGAGAGGCTTAATCTCGAGCTTCGCTTTAATTCACAATAAAAGCCTGATGAGAAGGAGGGTTTGGATTTGAGCTGTGGCTGCTTTGTGAGGGCTCTCTCTGTGGCCTCTCTGTAACAACACAGGGTTAAGCCCATCCAGCACTGTGCTGATTAATAATAAGTAGTTTGTAGTGTAAATGGCCCCCTGTAGAGTTTCTCTTGTCTAGAAACAAGTGGTTCATTACAGTCAAATTACAACCAGATGTGGCTGTCCAGAGGTTTTGGGGACTGTTTTTCCTGCTTTCAGCTGAGGTTTGTAGGTTTACAGTCAGCTGTCTGACCATGTGATTTCATGGAAAGCATCAGTGAGCCACTCTCAGCCAGAGAAACACTCACTAACTGTCGCTCACCCACACGCGCTCTCACTCTCACTGGCTCTGTTACTCTCACCCTCTCTTACGTACAATCTCTTATTCAGACTCTCGCTTGCTCTGGCTCTCGCTTGCTCTGGTTTACTCTCGCTCTCGCTTACTCTCACCCTCCCTCACCTTCTCGCTTACTCTCACTCTGTTGCTCTTAGTCTCACATTCTATTGCTTACTCTCAGTCTTACTCTCACTCTCTCTTTCACTGTTTCTTTCTCTCTTTTGCACACACTCACTCTCTCGCTCTGTTTATCTGGGTGCATGGTTTATCGCTGTTCGTCGCTGCTTTTCACCACCATTTCATTCAGAAAACGGAATATAAATAGGCCCATGTCAATCCTGGGGATATTTTCCGCTGGCTGTGTGTACCGTTTCCCTGTCACTCCTTCCTCCTCGCAGCTTGGGCTCAGTGAGCTGTGTACAGTGCTGGCCTGCTGACGACATGGCTTAGAATAGGGCTGAATGGCCTGTGTGTGCAGATCAGCATGGCTATTAATAAAAACTATTAGGCTATTCCTGGGACCCTATTGCTGACCACTCCACCGGTCGCTAAGTATAGACCCCCTTTGCCTCGGGGTTCATATATCTGGAAAATAATTAATTGAGTAAACATGGCAGCTTGTTGTTGTGCAAACCCTTTTTGCCGGTAGTCTCTGCGCTGTGCTTTTTGTTGAACTTTTAATCACTGTTGCGGTGAGGAATATAATTACTCTATGATTTTCTATATATATATATATATTACATATATAACCACTGGACAGAGAGGCTGCGGCAGCCGGCTAAGATTAGCCGGGAATTGCTTTGTAATCACCGTGTCTGGTGCTCGCTGTGATGCAGCTCGAGTTTCTCTCGCGTATCTAGCTGCTGTGTAATGCGATGGGTATGTAGGGAATACTACACCCAGAGAGTGTCTCTTCAGTGCCCGATCTCTCACAGCCTGCGGCAATGTTCACACAGTTTGAACTTGCCGTTATCACAAGTTGAGTTGCTCACACTTTCGCCTCCGGGCCAAAAAGATATGGGTTTGAGCCCCACCCCCGTGTCATGGACTCTTGAGCTCACAGACAACTACAGTAAATTGCATTTACGCAAGCCTTTCACGTCGGGAGCTGGACAGTCAAGGGTTTGCACCCCGAGATGGGGGTTTGGGTCAAAAGGGATGGAGGGCAGGGAGGGTGGGGGTGGGAAGATGACCAAAGGTGAGGTTGAAGAGGAAGGTCTCGAGACGCGCGTTGAAGCAGGTAAAGGAGGGGCTCCGGGATGGAGTTCCAGAGGGTGGGGGTTGAAAAGCTAAAGACTGGACCATGCCCAATGGTGGGCTGGGCCGGGTGGGGGACGTGGAACAGGCCAGTGCCCATCAAGCAGAGGGAGCTGACAGGTCGATAGAGTTTTAGGAGGTCACAGAGACGGGAAGGAACAAGGCCATGGAGTGCTTTAAAGAATAAAGACAAGGAGATTTAAAGTGGATCCTTTGAGGGATGGGGAGCCAGTGGAGCCGGGTGAGGATGGGGACAGGGGCTCCCAGGCTGGTGCTAGAGAGGAGGGGATGTCTCCGCATTGTCGTCAATGCATTAAACGCTACACCCTGACCCCGCCTGCACCACTGTTACAGACGTTTCCTCTAACCTCGTCTTTACTGGTTCCCGGCACGGTGTAATCTGAGCTTGTGTCCTTTTGTTACCCGTTCACTACCGGACGGGGCTGGTCTGTCACTCTGACCTCTCGAGCTTTGCTTATTATTTAAGCAGGAAATGTGTGGCCGAGCAGGCGGTGTGTGCGAGCAGCTGCTGAGGCCATGGTGGGGGCTTGTGCTTTTTACGCTGAAATGAATACAGCGAAGCCTGTAATTTTACTACTCTATTTGCCCATTATAGTTATTATCCATATCGTCTTGTTCAGAGTTGGAACATCATTGGGGGGGCTATTATTTATTGTTATTATTGAGCCCGAAATAAGTTTGACGACTTCTAGAATTCTTTGAAAAGTTTGCAAATGGAGTTTTACTGCCGAACATTAACTGCAGTAAATTATAGCTGTATAAAGTTGACCAAACAAACGTGGCTGACTTTAGAGGCTCACGGCCTTGTGTTACTGATGTCTCGTGTTCCACGGGGCAATACCAGGGGTTTGTTTCAGACGTCTAGACGTCTCTGACTCTCCTCTGAACTAGGTGTTTGGGCGCCTGGGGCTAATGTGCCGCAGCACATGCGATTTGATTGACTCACAGACTTTAGAGGTAACTCGAGAGCCGGCCACGGCAGGAAGGATAAAAGTGTTTGACCACCTGTGTGGCTGCCACTGTCAGGGCAGGCAGAGGCCCCGGGAAACCCCAGCCTGACACAACGTGCCTGAAGCTGTGGATGTGTATGACCCCGCGCGGGTGTGTGTGCAGCGCACCAGCGCAGGACATTGCGTTTCTCAGAGTCCCTCTGCCCTCACCGTGCGTGAGCCAGACTGGCTCGAACGCTATGTTCTGGCCTCTGCCTCAGATGGTCACGTTGCATGTTGAGACTTGAGCTCACAGTCCAGGCTGACTCACCAGCGCGGTGCTGGGTGGTGGTGGTGGTGGGGGGGGGATGTCGGGAAGCACTTCAGATGGACGTTAAACTGAGGTCATGGCTGTACTTGTTCAGGCAGATGTTAAAGATCCCGCTGCGCTGTAGGAAAAGAGATGGGAGTTTCACCTGATGTCCTGGCCGACAATCCTCCCCAAATTAATCTCTCCTTCACTTTGTGGCTATTTGTGGGATATATTTGCAGTGCATAGAATAGCAGGTCCCTCTGCTCTTGGGCTGGGGGCTGATACAGTATATCGTGCAGTACATATAGGCCGTGTCGGGGCTTCTTGCTCAGCTATCAGTGAGATCACTAACACAGTGACCTGACCTCAGCTCAGGGAGGGTGGAGGCAGCTTGTGCCGAGGACATGTACTATAGTTATAATAAATACTAATAATCCTTGCATTAGATACTAGTCTTTCACATTGGGAGGACACCTCACAGCGCTTCACAGAATTTACCGTAAAGTGCAGTGACTGTGTTTCGTAGGCGAACATGGCAGCCAGTGTGTGCACAGCAACGTCCCCGCAAACAGCCAGAAAATGAACCACTCCAGATGCTATTTTTATGAAGGCTTTTATGTTTGTTTTCCCTGAATTCTGCAGTCACCGTTCCTGGTGATTGGAAGCTATTTGGAGAGTCACATTATCATCTTGTGTTGAGTGATTTGGAGAGCTGACAGCGTAGGATGTGAGTGCGGTGGAGCAAACTGTCTCTACTTGTGTTGGTACCTGTTCAGACCTATTCGCTACAGCGCTCGCTCACAAGGTGCATTTGATGTTCAACAAAAAATTTATCCGACAAACTAATTAAATTGTGGCTTCTCTTCGAAGCTTCTCAACAGGAGCCAAGTGCAGCTGTAATTAACCCGGCTAACACTGGCCCGCGATGGTGGGGGACTGGGGCTCGATCCCTCTCAACACCTGAAATTCCTCCTGATCCCTCAAGTGCTGAGCGCGTGAGCAAACTGTGTTGTTATTGCTGTTGGTCTCTCTCTCACTCTCTCTTTCTCTCAGTTGCTTTGATGCTTTGCAGCCTGGGGCTACAAAGAAATAGCTCTAAAGTGTGATAAATGAGGGGTCTGAACTCCTTCCATCTGCACACCCTGTCCCACATCCCCGCTTACTAATTGTATCTGTAACACTGTCATCAGTAACCTGTCTACTAATACTGCTGGGGGAGACAGGTCACACAGAGTGAGAGAGAGAGAGACCCTTTAGCACTGGCCTGGGAGAGGCTACTGTAGTCCTCAGCCTCAATGTGTTTTAAATGGCTATTGGAGAACAAGCATCTCAACAGGCTTTCCCAAGTAACATAGGAATTGCCGGACGAAAAAAAGACCCAGGACCATCTCGTCCACCTTCTCCCATCCTGGTAGTTGCCTGCTACAATAATGGAGATGTTGATAGCAATTAATTCTGTATGGATTAGTCTGTATCCCAAATTCACTTTAACTTCCTACATGTTTCAGCTGCTGCTCACACCCCCTACTGATTTTTGTTGCCCAGCCGGGTGTCTGACACGTGGGGAAACCAATCACCTTAGCTTAACAGTCTCCAAACCAAACAGATTTCCATGCATCCCACCTACACATGGAAATGCCGGAAATATTTATTGGAATGAAATGTGCAATCTTCTTGAAGGGATGCACCCTGCTTATCTAATTCCCAAAAGTATTAGGCGCAGTATTAGTGGCAAGCTTCGGGACCCCAGAGTGTGCGATGGGGTAACTGCTGGAGTCTAACCCCACATAGCTTCCCTGCTGCTTGTCCAGCTTGGACCATTCTACTCATTAGGGCTTTGTCGTGGAGGGTTAATACGAGCTGAGTGAGATGACTCCCTGCCCCCAGTGACTGGTCTGCCCTTCCAGGTCCTGCCCATGAGTCAGGCTGGCTGTGCTGTTATTAGCAGCCCCACTGCAGCTCTCCACTCTACAACAACAACAACAACAAGATTCCATTTATTGAGCGCCTTTCACGTCGGGAGGACGTCCCAAGGCGCTGCACAGTTGGGTCATGACCCGAGCATTGGGGGGAAATGGTCAGGGTGAGGGGAGGGAAGGGAGGGAGCGAGGAGGGGGGAAATGGTCAGGGTGAGGGGAGGGAAGGGAGGGAGGGGGGAAATGGTCAGGGTGAGGGGAGGGAAGGGAGGGAGCGAGGAGGGGGAAGAGAGTCGAGAGGGGAGCTGAAGGCTCTAACCCCATTCCCTGCTCTCTCTCCCCCCCCCATCTGTGCTGACATGTCTGAGCATTACAAAGAGGAGTGAGAGCGGGTGGGGGGTGGGTTGAGCAGCTTGTGATGTGTCTGCAGCTGTTATTGTTCACCCTTTAAAGTCTGCACCTGGAACCACAAGATTTGAATTGCTTTTATTCTCAGCCAGCTTTCCTCTTTCCTGCTCCCCCTCTCCTGAAGCTTGGCTGCCTCCCCTGCCCCTCTTCCCTCGTCCCTCTGTGGGGTTCTGGGTTCTGTTCCCCGCTTCAGTGGGTTGGTCCTGGCTGATGGTGGGCACCGTCATGTATAAAAGGGAATGTGATCTGTTCACTGACGTCTTCCTGATAAGCAGAGGGTTAGGAACTAATAATAATAATAATAATAATAATACAAATGACATCCTCTCTCCTCGGGCAGTGTGTGACCTCATGTTTAGTGCTTCAGTTGCTCGCACCACACACCTCTGCCGGCTGCGGGTGTGAGCACTAGATTTACTCCAGATATATTAGATTTACTCTAGATGTTCTAGATTATTAGATTTACTCTTGATTGCTAAATGAACTCTAGATGTACAAGATGTACGCTAGCTCCCTGGCATTTCAGAGTGTCCAGAACATGGCAGATTCTTGAACCACTTTTCTCTTAAGTTTCTTTTAAGAAAACTGGCTTCAATCTGAATTGAGCGATTTGCCGAATTCTGCCCATGTTGAAGCGTTCCGCAAACAAAGTAAATCCGACCTCGGGTGGAATCCCAGCATGGACACTTTCACATTCTGCAATGAACTCTATTGGAAAAGAGAAGGAAGGAACCTTTCTCCCTGGCTTCTTGGCCCCAACAATCCCCCAGATAAATTGATCGTTCATCTCGTGGCAGTGTGTGCAAAATTGTCTGCTGCATTTGCCAACAAAATACACAGTCACTACATCTGACGAAAGAAGCGTTTTGAGGCGTTTCTATGTGCAAGATTCATGTCGCCCCTTTCTATAAGCTTTGTCTCAAACTCCCCCCACCCCGGTGGTCTGTGTGCTTGAACAAAAAACATGTTGTATATCTAAAGGTCCAGACGAGGAATTAATGGTAGTTTTCATTTGAAAGTCACTTCATCAGGTGTGCACTTGTAGTGAGAGCTCTTTACTACCGGGGTTTAACACTTTTATAGTTAGTTATATTAGTGGCTGGGGTTCGATACTGAGCCAAATCCTAGTTAATGTTTAACCTGATTGAGGGACCAGGAGTTCTGCCAAGACCACAATATAATGCGGCAGCCACTAACTTTACACTCTCCAACTTCGAAAAGTTTGCTTTGTTACAAACTGACTGAAATTATACTACATCAGAGCAAAGCTCGCGCCCTGGACACTTAGCACCTATCCCCCCCCCCCTCACCCGTCTCCTCCCTGCTGGTGTGTCTGTCCACATGGGGCACCTCTCTCCAGTCTAACCCCACCCCCTCTCCCGCTCACTCCCTGCATTCTAATTCCCCCCTCACTCCCCATCTAACCCCACTCTCCCACCCGCTAGGCTAGTGTAAGCCCTACTTCTCATTCCCCCATTGCCCCCTCACTCCTCCTCCATTCCCCCATCTAACCCCACTCTCCTGCCCGCTCCCTGCAGTCTAACCCCCACTTACCCTCATTCCTCCATTCGCCCCTCACTCCCCCCAGTCTAACCTGACTCTTCATTGGGGCCGAGAGCAGTTACGCTGACTGGACGTTTCCCCCACAAAGCAATCAGTGCAAACCGAGTAGCTGCGAGAGACACGGCCTGACGCTTATTCCTCTCTCAGCCGCCAGCAAGGGATTGGCAGCCTGGAGCCTGCCTCACTCTGTGTCCAGGTGTGGCTCACGTTCACAGCTCCGGCTGCCCACTGCCATCCTCTCCATCCGTAAAGCGTGTGTGTGTGTTTGTGTGTGTCCCCCTCTCTCTAAGTAAATAATAATCCTTGCATTTGAAACAGCGCCTCATCACGTCTTCAAGACGTCTCAAAACGCTTCACAGAATACACTGTAAATTGAATTGACTATTTTGTGGGCGAATCGTGACAGCCAATTGCGCACAGCGGTGTCCCACAACAGTCGTGGATTGAGTCTCTCTCAGCCTGACACCTGTGTCGGTGTCTGGTGTTGCGACAAGGTGAGCAGCAGTGCACACGGGCACATTGATCCAGCATTGTCACATTGTCAGTGAGTTTGGCACTCTCTCTCCTGCTGGGATCTTGCTTTGGATCCAGCCCAGACGTTGGAGATCAGTCTCCTCTCTCCAGGGGCCACATAAGGGTCCTTTGTGCAGGAGGCCAGGTTACTCTCAGCCCAGCTCCTGGCGGGCAATGGCCCACAGCATAAACCTGTGTGTAATTTGGCAGTGAGTTAAGGTGTGGTGGAGAGCCTGTGTGAGGGGAGCTGGTGTAGAGGTGGGAAAGGCGCAGCAAGAAGCAGACAGGCTCCATGTTGTTGAGACCACAATGGGCTGAGCTGCTTTAGCCAATCGTGGCGCCTGGGCAAAGGTGTCTGCGACCCAGCCTCCTGCCCGCCTCTGCCACCCTCCAGCGAGTTGTTAGTTAATAATTAATTAATTAATCTCCTGTTAAAACTGCGGCAAAAACGAGACAGTTTTAACCAGTTGGCTGCAGCTCCGGCACAGATTTTGACACACGCCGTGAATTCAGCTCAGCTCACTGCAGGCACTTGGTGGTTTGTGGTAAAATAACAATAATAATCGTTGCTTTTGATACAGCTCTTTATCACGTGATCGAGACGTCTTAAAGTGCTTCACAGGATATACTGTAAAGTGGATTGACTGTGTTTTGTGGGCGAAACGCAGCAGCCAATTGTGCACAGCAGCGTCCCACAAACTGGTGGATTGAGTGACCAAATTATAAGGAAACTTGCCTAAGGAGATGCTGGGTGGCTCCTCTCCATGTTCCTGACCTTGGTCACAGCCTGTGAAGTCCAGAGGCTCAGAGCGGCTGTGACTGGATTCCCTGTGAGGTGTTTGAGAGCAGCAGGTGGGAGCTCAGTTATGGGCAGCTTGTGTAATTGTTACCCACAGCCTCTCGCTCTCACTCTCCTCCTCATTAATCTGCAGAGCTTTATATGAAAAGACAGTGGAACACAGATTGCTGGGGGCTCGATTTTATTGCTGAGCTGCTCTGGGGTTGTTTAATATCACGTCCGTCAGTGAAGGGCTAAAAATACCTTGTCCACGTCACACACTTAGCTTCATACAAACCTGGAAATGGCTCAGATTGCTGCACAAGTACAGCGACTGTAAAACTGGTGTTAGAGTAGAGCGCTCCAGTGGGGAACGAACACCAGACAGACACGATGGGTTGAATGTTCATGTATGTGCGATTGAAAGGAAGGGTTACTGTGTGTAAAGCCCAGTGGTGGGGTCAGTTTGCAGTGAGGATGTTGTGACATTACACCTGTTGACAGCCTCCCCTCTGTGTAGGCTTCGCTCAGCAGACTATCTCTCTCTCTCTCTCTCTCTCTTTCTCTTTCTCTCCTCTGTCTCTCTCTCTCTCTTGCTGCTCCTGGCTGCTGTGAATGTAAGATCAGAAAGAGATTGTCTATTTTTAACTCTGGCTGGAAGCCGCCAGGGCGAATTGTTCGCTGCGAGGTAATTCCAAGCCAGTGGGTTTCCTGTTTTGAACATGACTGGCTCTAAGCGCATCTGTGCCCGCAGGCTGCTATAGCCTGCCTGCTCTCCCCCGCCCACACCCAGCTCCCCCCTGCCCCCACCCAGCTCCCCAGCCTGGCAGTAATACTGCCTGTTCCCCCTCCCAGCTCCCCAGCCTGGCAGTAATACTGCCTGTTCCCCCTCCCAGCTCCCCAGCCTGGCAGTAATACTGCCTGTTCCCCCTCCCAGCTCCCCAGCCTGGCAGTAATACTGCCTGTTCCCCCTTCCAGCTCCCCAGCCTGGCAGTAATACCGCTTGTTCCCCCTCCCAGCTCCCCAACCTGGCAGTAATACTGCCTGCTCTCCCTGGCCAGTCCCCAGCCTGGCATGATTGTAGATTGGATATTTGACACAGTTTGGAGCAAAGTGTGTTACACACTCGCTCAACCTTAATGTTGCAACACCTCACCTCTGCACTGAAATCTCAGTCTGGCCAGTGTAGTGACTGTGGATTTGGCTCTGGCCAGTGTATTGACTGTTTGTCGGATTGCCTCAACTTTGCAAAGTCATCACCACAGGAGGAAAATCCCTCTGATGTGATAATGATCAACATCATTATTGTATTTTCCCTGACTGACTCTCACGGCCGCTGCTCACTGAGATTCTTTTTGTCTGTTCTTTTTCAGATCTGGGACTTGAGCGACGATGAAAGTTTCTGAACAGATTGCTGAACGAGCAATGTATGTACTGGGGGAGGTGAGGTGGGGGTGGGGGGCAGCGCTGCGCACAGTGCTGTGGTCTATGCTGGGGGATTGGGGGGATCCGCATGCTGTGTGGTCTCCCGGCGTTACTGTGGCTGTGATCACTTTAATTGTGAGCTTTTTCTGTGTAAATAAAGCTGATGGTTTTTAGCTGCTTGTCTCACCACCTCACCCCATTGTTGGTCTCTCTGCCCCGGGGCAGGACATTGTGTTGGGGGCTGTTGGTCACTTTCCTCTCTGGCGTCGAGCTCGAGGTCAGGCTATTGCACACTTGAGGCAGGTTACAGTAACCACAGTGCTCCCTGCAGGTTTCTTTAATGAAGTCATTCGCTAACAAATACAACATTATTGACTTTGTTTCTCCCCCCCCCCCCCCCAGCCCCAGAACGCCTGACCCCCGGGGCCTGCCTGCTTTACTTCACTCCCCCTTCAGTGCTGTTTGTGGCAGTCTGAAGCTTGGGTTGTTCAAAGAAACCAAGGGAGGCCATTCAGCCCCTCAAGCCTGTTCTGCCATTCTACAAGATCATGGCTGATCTGAACCTCAACTCCAATTACCCGCCCTTGCCCCATATCCATTGGTGCCCTGACCTAACAAACATTTCTCCACCTCAGTCTGGACAATGTGAATGGATCCATAATCCACAGCTTTTGAGGGATGGAGTTCTAGATTCCCACTGGCCTTTGGGTGAAAAACTGCCTCCTGATTACACTCCTAAATGGCCTGGCTCTAATTTTAAGTTCATACTCCCTTGTTCTGGTTTCCCCCACCAGAGGGAATAGTTCCTGCCTATCGGGGGGGGGGGGCGGGGGGCGTAGATCTGCTACTGTTTAACCCCTCATTGGGATATTATTATCCTTCCACCCAACCCCCCAGTGCTCAGTAACACATAGATCACAATCTGACTGGCAGAGCGGCCCAGCATAGCGAGTATCTGTCCTTTTCATCTCACACTTGGGGTTTGAATCTCTTCCAGACTTTCTCTTGCCCTCGTGTTTCTCATTTTCTTTTTCTCGTTCTCTCTGTGTGACTCAGAGACCCTGTGTGTGTGTGTGTATCTCCCTCGTTCTGTAACTCAGTGCCCTCCCCATGTGGGGCGAGATGTGGTCATCCTCCAGCAGTTAGGATGCCCAGTGTATAAGCTGCACAATGACTGGCACAGGAGCCAGGGGTTGGGCTGGCGTGGGGACCCCGAGGGGGAGGGAGTCTTGCTGGAGGCCACAGCAGAGGGTGATTTTACTCTCACAGCCACAGATTTCAATACCGGGGCGGGTGGGGTCATCAGCACATCATCTCTTCCTTGGTTTCCGACCCCCTCCCCTGTTCCCACTCTCTCCTCACCATACCAACCCCCCCCCCCCACTTCCTACTTATACCCTTCCTCCCTCCCCCCAGTTCTCAATCGTCAACAACTCCTCTATTAGAGAAACGTGCCTCAATGTCTAGCTGCCCTATGACTCTGTGGGGTTTTTAAAGGGCAGAAACCTGGCCAAATCTTCCAGGAATTACATTAACCAGAGAGTGTGAGAGAGATCTCTCGATCAACGTTTCTCCGCACAAACATACAATGAAATAAAACAAGTCCCTGGAAACAAACCTCATGGTTTAAGAGCACTTTATTGTTCTTTGAGGCGACTTTAAGTACAAAAAGTAGCCTGTCAAAAGCTTTTTTTTAAAAAAAAGTCTCCAGATTTTGGGTGAAACATTGCCTGCAAACAAAGAGGATCTGTGTTTGTCACGTTTACAGAGCGAACCTCACAGCGAGTGCCCAGGAGCAGTGTGAGTGTGAGTTGTAGATGAATCCAGTCTCTACTTTATTTTTATTCTTTAATGACAAAAAAAAACTTTACAAAGCGTTTTTCTTTGTCTTTTGCAGCGAGCAATCATCCCTGGATTGCTGCTGGGAATATTTCCTTGTTCACTTGTCTCACTTTATTGTTAAAATAAAAATTAAAAATAAAAAGACAAATAGGCAGACAAACCTCTACAGTTCCTACTGTTAAATGTTCAGTAGCCCCTGTAAAGTGACTGGTACTAATCCACTATTAAGAGTAACTGTGTTCCTGCACTTTATTTTTAAAAAATTCTTAAAACCTTAAAACGGACAAATCTACACCAAATAATAAAAAAGTTCAACTTTTTTCTTTTTTTTCCTCCTCCAAAAGAAATGAAAACGGCAACGACAACAACAACAAAATCGATTATAACAAAAAAAAGGAAAGGGGTGGGGGAGGGGGGGAAGAAATTAAATAGCTACAGGTCATTAACAAATTGTTCCTCAAAAAATACCTACGAATTCATTGTACATTCATTACGCACAGCGCAATGATAGTCTTATAGTTCCCTATATAAAAGTGTATCATTTAGTGATTTTCCTACAGAGTAGGGCGGGGTCGGGGGGGGGGGGCAGCGAAGAGGACCCAGCACGTTGGCTGGGAGGGGATGGTGGGGGGGAGAGGAGGGGTGAAATGTGTGGCTTTTATTGACTGATTAGCGGAATGTTGATGGTCTGTGTGTGCGGCGCAGTGACATGTCGACAGGGCATCTGTACAGACTGTGTCTCTGCCTCCACTGATGGCCCGAGGAGCCGGCGATGTAATGAACAGAGTGGGGAATGGAGGAATGTTTATCTGGAACAGGGCAGGGCGAGGGGGCCGTGGGCGAGGCAAGGAGCAGGGCAAGGGGGCAGGGAGCAGGGGACAGCGAGCAAGCAGAAACCTTTACACTATCAGAGCCCGTAACAGCGAGTTGGGACTGGTCTACCATCTGACACTACAGCAGTAATGGGAGCGTTCATACTCTCTCTCTCGATTGCTTGTTCGTTCACTCTCTCGTCTGTTCCCTCTCTTTCTCTCTCGCTCGACCCCTCTCTCATTCGCCTTCTCTCTCGTCTCCACTCGCTAGTTCGCTCTCTCACTCATTCACTCTCTCCTGCTCATTCTCGCTCTCTCGCTCAGTTTCTCTCTCTCTCACTCACGCTGTAACTGTAATTGCAGAAAACAAGCTCCACTTCTCCAGGGCAGTGTGTGCCATGAGCCTATTGCGCTCGAGACACCAGCTATCTCAACAGACACCTCATGCAGCTTCTTTTAATATGGAGCTTTGGGTCTCGTCCCCACGATAACTAACGGCTGCTGACAGGCGTGGGTTTGGGGGGGAAAAGCTGCGTCCTTTTACACTCCATCACTTTGTGGCCAGAGCCCGAGGACTGAATCGTGGCCTAAAACTGGAGACAGACTGGTGACCACACAAGGCTTTGCCTTCCCGAGGCTTTGCCCCTTCCCGCACCCCCCACTCCCCTCGTGCTCCACACTAGTGCAAATCAGCCGCATGCTTCCTTTCAAGTATAAACAAGCCCCCAAAAAGGCAACAGGAAAAGCAAGGCAATGGGTCAGAGAGGCCGAGTGTCTGGGTCAATCAATCGCAGCATGGCTTGTGTTTTTTTGGGTGAGGGTGTGGGGGGCACATTTACTTGGAAGAGGTTTCTTTGGTAACAGAGCCAAGAAGGAGGGATATCAGGCCAAACCCAGCGTTTGTGTGAATAGTTCCTGCTATTGTCTCTCCCCAGGGGCAGCCCCTCCGCAAACGCTAAGCAAATACACAAGTTATTTATATATTTATAATATATATAAAAAAAATTCTCCGCCCTCCCCCCCCCCACTCTTTCTGCAGTGTTCCCGCTCAGTCAAACCATGCATTCACTCGGGAGCGAGCAGTGTGCGCGCGCGCGTGCGGGCGGGCCCTGCCCTGCGTTCACGAGACGACGGAGGGGGAGTGATTGTGGGTGACCATGTGGGAGGCTGGGGGGGACTGGCCCCTCCGCGAGACCCCCTCCCCGCCCGCACACACCCCGTCCTTTGCGGCTTTGATCTGCAGCCACTTCTCGCCCAGCGCTTTGGCAAAGTGGTCGTCCACGGAGCCGGTGATGGAGACGGAGTTGGCGGCTGGCTCCGGCTGTTTGTATTTCTCTCCCAGGCTCCGGCGGAAATGCTCCTCCACAACCGGGTCACAGGCTGTAGCGCTGGCCAGAGAGGCTGAGAGACAGAGAGAGGGAGATGCAGAGAAAGACAGAGTGAGAGAGAGGGGGAGACACAGAGAGAGACACACACACACAAACAGAGAGATGGGAGAGGGAGGGGAAAAGAGTCAGTGAAAAAGAGAGAACGAGGAGGAAGGGAGAGAGATGGTTGTCAGTAAAAAGAGCAGAATCTTCAGGCACTGAACACACAGTTTACAGCCGTCCCCCCGCCCCGCGAGCTGTCAGCCAGACCCTGGCACAACTCTACTGGCTACAGAGTGAGGGAAAGAGACAGAGAGCGAGAGAGAACGAATGAGTTCTGTTCTCATGACCCCACTGCCCTGGCTCCTTGCTCAGGATGTTCGTCTACAAACCCACAGTCACTACACAGGTGGCAGCAGTCATAAATCAAATGCAACAAATATTTTCCCTGTTGCGATTGGTGGTAACTTACGGTTGGAGGTCCTGCGGTAGTTGAGGGGCAGAGCAGGCACACAGCCACTGTGAGCGATGGGGCAGTGAGACAGGTTACAATTCCGGTTGTTAGCCGAGGCACAGGTAATCACTGAAGGCCGGTTCTGCACAAAAACAACACACGTTAGAAACAAGGTCAACCTCTCTCTATAGGCTCTGGGGGAGCGAGCCCCAGCAGCGACATGATGGGGAGTGAGAGAGCAGGGAATGGGGTTAGGGTAGAGAGCACCAGTGGGGGAGCGAGCACCAGCACAGACACGATGGGGAGAGAGAGAGCAGGGAATGGGGTTAGGGTAGAGAGCACCAGTGGGGGAGCGAGCACCAGCACAGACACGATGGGGAGAGAGAGAGAGAAGAGGAGCAGGGTTAGAGTGTTACCTGCTGACGATCGATGCCGATGCTGTTTTTGGTCAGCGCGAGTGGCTGGTCCAGGGGCAGACCGAGGCCGGGGTAGCTGTGGCCACCGAGATGGTTCATGGCCCCAACTGGACGCTCGATTGGACTCCGGCTTCGCTCCCGATGCTGATCCTTACGGTAATCACCGTTGGCAGGTTTGTTCCTGGAGAAAGAGTATGACATTAGTGTTGGTCATCATAGAAACACTGCCAGATATTTGCCACACTGCAGTCAACGGAACTCACACAGCGCAGGGCAGAGGGACAGTCTGGGGGTGGGGTGGGGGAGAAAGAGGAATGGGTTTTCGGAGAACCATGGCTGATGACAATTTCTGTGAAGTGTATTGACTGTTTTATTATACTAATAATAATAATACTTGTATTTAATATAGTGCCTTATCACAAAATATTATTTTGCCCACAAAATATACAGTCAATCCACTTTACAGTATATTCTGTGAAGCGCTTTGAGACGTCTTAAAGATGTGATAAAGCGCTATATCAAATGCAAGGATTATTATTATCATCATCACGCCGTTGAAGACATCTCAAACCACTCCACAGGATATACTGTAAAGTGTAATGACCGTGTGTTTTGTGGCCGTTGTGTCGGGGACAAACACGATAGCTAATGCGTGCATCGCGACATCCTGCAAACAGCCAGGAAGTGAGCCGCCTCTACCCTGGGATTGTCAGCCGGGGACAGAGAGAGAGATAGAGAGAGAGACAGGGATAGAGAGAGAGAGAGGGATGGAGAGAGAGAGGGATGGAGAGAGAGAGTGAAACTCCTTCCGCCTGAGCAGCACCTGTGACAGTGGGGTCGGCAGGGGCTGAGTTGAGTTCAGGACATTAATTACGGAGCGATGTGTAAGCTGGAGATGTGAGAGGAAGTCAGGATGTGTAGTTTGTAGTCTGATACCCAGGTAAACACACAGCAGCACTGGGCTCAGTGAAGCTCGGCACATAACCAGCAGCTCACACACAGACAGTCTTTGTTCTCATTACATAAACCCAGAGACAAGAAAATCTAAACCTCGGACTAGATTACTGACACATAAACCTGTCTCACACCTAGTGTTAGAGACAGAGGAGAGCAGCGCGGCTGATCCCAGTGTTGGAGGCTGCTTTGCCCAGGCAGTAAAGTGTATTGACCGTGTGCTTTCTGGACGAATCCGGCAGTTAATTTGCGCACAGTGACATCCCCGCAAGTAGCTATGAAGCGAGCGAGTGAGCGAGCGTCTCTCTCCACAGTTTCAGAAGAAAAAGAACTGGTTTCCGGGCGATGACTGTAACTGGGAATCTTCTTGGCCGTTGTTCCCCATCGGAACGTGACGGACGGTGACGGTGTCAGGGCTGAGACCAGGGGTGTTCGTGGGGCTGGGCGGGCGTCAAGCGCTGTCTCTGAGCGAGCGAGTGAGCGAGCACTCGGTGGGAAATCGGTTGCAGCCGATGGCGCAGTCACAGCTGGTTTTGTTTTTTTATAAAAACTCCTTTAAACAGCGGCCTGGAAGGTTCTGGTACTGAGCGTCCTGTAATCAGTGAAAAGGCAGCCAGAGCCCAGCCTAGCCCACCCCCACCCACCGCCTTAACCCCTGCCCCAGCTCAGCCCCCAAACCCCAGCCCACAACCGTCCCCAGCCACCCAGCCCCAAACCCCACCAGGCAACAACCACACTTCACAGCAAAAATCCCTCCTTCCGTTGGCCCACATTAGTCCGAGAGACAGACACACACACACTGATAGGGAGAGGGACGCACACACATAGCCACAGAGGCAGACGCGCACACGCACGCGCACACATATAGTTCCTCTCAATTTTGCTCTGCTCTTCGTTGGGTGACTTTTACTGCAGCGAGCGGCTGCTGTGGGAAGCTGATGTCAGAGTGTGGGGCGGGGGCCAGCTGGGGGATAAGGAGCTCTTTGTGCTCACAGAGAAACCACCACAAACAACCCAGGCTTAGCCCAGCCCCCAGCCCCACAGCACAGCCTCACGCAGCTCAGCCCCCGCACAGCCCAACCTCGTGAAGCCCAGCCCCCAGCCCCTACATGGCCCCCAGACCCACACGGCCCCCAGACCCCACACGGCCCCCAGATCCTACACGGCCCCCAGGATATTACTGCATAGCACAGTATAGAACAGCGAACAAAACAACACAGGACACTAACAGCTCCAAAGTGAATGAAACAATCAGGTTCTGTCCAGTGTAGTGACTGTGTGTTTGTGGGCACAGGCGGCAGACAATCACGCACAGCAACTTCCTGCAGAGCTCCGAGTCCCTGCCCCTGGGGGCAATTCAGCTGAGCACATGCTCTCTGTGCAGTCACCACGAGAGACCTGGCGGGGAGTGTGTCTGTGTGCGAGTGACTGTGTGTGTGCGAGAGTCAGTGTCTGTGTGTGAGAGCGAGTGTGTGAGAGCGAGAGTGTGTGTGCGAGAGCGAGTGTGTGTGAGAGCGAGAGTGTGTGTGAGAGCGAGAGTGTGTGAGAGCGATAGTGTGTGCGAGAGCGAGAGTGTGTGAGAGAGAGAGTGTATGTGAGAACGAGTGTGTGTGTGAGAGTGCGTGAGAGCAAGAGTGTGTGTGAGAGCGAGAGTGTGTGAGAGCGAGTGTGTGTGTGTGTGTGAGAGCGAGAGTGTGTGAGAGCGAGTGTGTGTGTGAGTGTGTGTGTGAGCGAGAGTGTGTGAGAGCGAGAGTGTGTGTGTGTGTGTGTGAGAGCGAGAGTGTGTGAGAGCGAGTGTGTGTGTGAGTGTGTGTGTGAGCGAGAGTGTGTGTGAGAGCGAGAGTGTGTGTGTGTGTGAGAGCGAGAGTGTGTGAGAGCGAATGTGTGTGTGTGAATGTGTGTGAGAGCGAGAGTGTGTGAGAGCGAGTGTGTGTGTGAGTGTGTGTGTGAGCGAGAGTGTGTGTGAGAGCGAGAGTGTGTGTGCGCGTGAGAGCGAGAGTGTGTGAGAGCGAGTGTGTGTGTGAGTGTGTGTGAGAGCGAGAGTGTGTGTGAGAGCGAGAGTGTGTGTGAGAGCGAGAGTGTGTGTGTGCGTGAGCGCTGAGCCTGGCACAGCCCGGGGGGGCGGTTATCGGAGCTGGAATCCCCCCGTCACGTGCCCATGTGCGGCGCCCGCTCTGGGATGTGAGGGCCACGGAGGGATCGCCAGGCACTGGGGAGGGAATCGGCTCCGGCTGCAGCACTACATCACTTCCCGGCCATGTGGGAATGTGCGGAATGTCACTGTCAGCATTATTACCATCCCGTCAGCATTCCCTCCCCGGCCTGGGAACCAGCACAGCCCCCCCCAATTAACCTCATCTGGTACACTACCCCCTCCCCCCCCCCCCACACAGTTAATCTTCAATCATGGAGCTGTTTCCCCATATCTTGGGGCCGGGGGGGGGTCCGGGGGTGTATTCGATGTGCGTGAATTGTTAAACAACAAAGTGATGAGGGCGGAAAGATGATCGGGGGAAAGGGGGGAGATGATTCAGAGGGAGATGATCGGGGGGGGAGAGGGGGGAGATGATAGGGGGGTGAGGGAGAGATGATCGGAGGGGGGGGGAGATGATCGGGGGGGAGAGGGGGGCACTTACACAGGTGTGATGAAGCCGCGGCTGGCCTTGTTGGAATGCTCGCTATCGCTGGGGGGGTAGGGCTCGGGCTCCTCGCTGCTGTACTTCCTCTTGGTGGGGCTGATGGGGGGGGGGCCCGTGCGGTGGTTGGAGAGGACGGACGTCACCGGCATTGTCTGCATCCGTCCCTCGGCTCTCAGTGTGGCCTCCCCGACACCTACAGCAACAGCACACAGAGGGTCAGAGCCACAGCATGGAGACTGGCGCTCACACACACATACAGGACCACCTAACATGCACCCCCCCCCCCCGCCCACACACAGCAAGCCCCTACCACACAGACACACACACACATTGAGAGAGACACAACAACTTGAATTTGTATAGCGCCCTTCACGCAGGGTAGGGTCCCGGAGAGCTTGGGCACACGCAGTGAGACTGAGACTCACTCAAACACACACAGCGTGAAACACACACACACACAGCGCGCCCCCACCACACGCACCCACAGTGAGTCACACACACACACACCCCCACCCTTCTCTTCCTCAAATCACAAGAAAAACAAACAGTGACGGGGACGGACATGCCGGGATGTACAGTATTTACAGGCAGTTGCTGGCGGCTATCAGACAGGCAGTGGGGTTGGGGGGAGGGCGAGCCGGGGGGGCAGAGTTGGGGGGGAACAAGCGAGCGGGGGGGGCGGTGGAGGAGTGAGCGGGGAGGGGAGAGGCGCTGCCACTCTGGGCACGCTCCGTGGCAACCAACAGTGACCTCATGCTTTTGGCAGGAAAAGGAACTTTAACAGGTTTAATTACTTTTCCTGAAAGAGAACAAAAGCCCTGAGTTCCCGCCGCTGACTGACCGGCCTGTGGTCCGAGGTGACGTGACCAGTGCTGAGCCCACAGGCTAGTCACCGGGTTACAGCTTGAGCCCCTGGCCTCAACAACTTGTACTGATACAGCGCTTCCCGCGGGGTAACATCTCGCAGCTCGCCCTGGGATCGGGATTAACAGGTCTGCTTACACACTGCAGGGATAATCTCCCTCCCTCAACCCCCCCACACGCACACACACACCTGCGCACACGCACACACAGCTGGCTCTTCAGGGCAACAAACCAATGCGGCTTGAACAGAAACACCACACTCAGTGACAGAGGAAAAAGCGACAAAACCGCACACCGTCACGCAAGCAAATTCCCCACTACCCCGGGGGCAGGAGGGGGCAAGGTCAACTGTAGCCACAGCCGAGACTGCTTGCTCGTCCCATTCCCTGCTCTCTCGTATCTGTGCTGGGGCTCACTCCCCCACTGGAGCTCTCTACTCTAAACCCCATTCCCTGCTCTCTCTCTCTCTCCCCATCGTGTCTGTGCTGGGGCTCGCTTGCCCCACTGGAGCTCTCTACTCTAAACCCCATTCCCTGCTCTCTCTCTCTCTCTCTCTCCCCCCTTATTGTGTCTGTGTTGGGGCTCGCTCCCCCACTGGAGCTCTCTACTCTAACCCCTTACACTTCAGAATGAGGTTTCCTGTTAATTAAAACAAGCTGGAAAATTATTCTGAAAAATGCCAATTTCTTTTAGTCTGAACAGCACATGTTCATCGATTGTATATTAATTGGAACCAGACCCCGGGTGTAGACACTCCCTACGTTAGCTACCCCCATAACCCACTCCCTGTGCACCCCTCGCCCTGTGCCCCCCCAGCCCATGACGTGTCAAACAAACTATTACTGTTCTCTTTTTGAAAATGGGCACACTCGGTGTTACCATCCGACCCACAGCATCTCCCCCCCCCCCCCCCCCCCGATCTACTCCTGACACCGGTAAACACTGAGCGCAATCATGAAACCAGACTTTAATCTACAAACAGTCAACACACCTCACCGGACCTCAGCACAGCCGTGTCACTAATGCGCTCAGGGCTCACCTGGATTTTGCCACTGACAGAAATGCAGCCCCTGCCTCAGTTCTAACCCACCCCCCACCTCCCCACATGCCCAATACCCTCCCCCAGTGGAATCCGAGGGTAGAGCTGTGAAGTGAGCGGTAAAAAGCGGGTCAGTAAATGGGACGTTTTATACGGAGTTTATCAGGTTGATCAGACAGCACTGAGGATGTGAGAGGAAGAGATTTTGTGAATGAAGCTGTCTCCTCTCTCTCTCACATCCTGTCTCTATCCCCCTTTCTGTGCCTATCTCGCTTCACCTGAACTCCTTGTGGGTTTGTGCTTTCTGCTGTGCATCTCCTGACATAGTGCCACAAAAGAAAGGAGAGACAGGGAGGGAGAGAGAGAGAGACAGGGAGGGAGGGAGGGAGAGAAAGAAATGGGGGGAGAGAGACAGAGGGGGAGAGAGATGGAGAGAGGCAGAGAGAAAGTGGGGGGTGGGGGGGGAGACACACAGAGAGGTGAAGCGAGATGGAGAGAGGGAGGAGAAAGGTGGGGGTTGAGGGGGAGAGTCAGAGAGAGACAGGGGAGAGAGGATGAAGATAGATTAATGAAGGTTAATCCTGGTGTTCAGTAAAATGGTTGTAAGAAGCTCAGTTTCCTCCATCCAACACTTCCTAGGAGCCAGGCTTCAGGGCAGACAGAGAGGATAATGATAGCTCCCTCCCCAGCCTCAGTATCCAGGCAAACACTGCTTTATTCACAGAAACATCCAGGAAACCAGGTAAAAACACCACAAAACAGCTAAGTTATTACAGTACTACAATGGGCGCAAAGAGAGGGGGAGAGAGAGAATAAAAATGAGAAAAATGAGAGCGAAATGTGAATGAGTGAGGGAAAAGAAGGAGGGAAAAAGAAAGAGAGCAAGGGAAGGAAAGAGAAGGAGATAGAGAAAGTGAGAGAAACAAAAAAGAAACGAGAGGAAAGTAGAACATGAGAAAAAAAGAGAAACCGATCCTGAACTTCTTCCATTTGCCGGACAAACGAGACTGCTTCCAGGTCACATCAGCTGCCAGACAAGAGCAGTCAGTCAGAGCCGGGGAATAGCCAGCGACTGGGGGCCTGGTGGGGGTGGGGGGTGCCGGGGTGGGGGAGAGAGAGCGTTAAAGATCATTAACCAAGGACTGAGAAATCCAAACTGCTAAATTAAAACTTTTTGAAGCAATTATTTGATTTTGAGTTTTGAATTCCCTGACTCCACACACAGCAGTGAGTAGGAGCCCAGTTGTTAGTTGATTGGCGGATCGCTTTCCGGGGGAAATAATCCCTTAAAAAAAAATGTGGTCACTCAACCCACGACTGTTTGTGTGGACGCTGCTGTGCGCAATCGGCTGCCGCATTTTGTCCGCAAAATATAGTGTCAACCCACTTTACAGTACATCCTGTTAGACGACTTGAGACGTCTCAAGGACATGATAAGGCGCTGTATCGAATGCAAGGGGATTTAAACTAAGACATATGTCTACATGTCTAGCCAGAGCTATAGACATACTAGAGACATGTCAGGGAGAACATGAGGGATTTGGGGTTCTGAACCCCGCTATTTTGGTGATTGCTGGAAACATTAATACCCCAACATACTGTAACAGGATCAGCTTTCCCACACGCGGGGGGGGGGGGGGGGCAGCACAGCAAAGTAATCGCTTAATTCAGCAAAATTCAGCTTTCCAATAACTTCTAAAGACAGAGTCAACTGAAGAGGAAAGAGAACAAAGCAGAGACACGTCCAGAAAACAATGGGACAGGATGTGGGTCTCCCCCCCTCCCCGAACTCTCTCCACCTCTCTCTCCCCCCACTCCCCACTCGAAATTCTCTCCTCCTCCCTCTCTAAACTATCTCTTCTCCCTCTCCCAACTATCTCCTCTCTCTCCCACTCTCTAAACTGTCTCCTCCTCCCAATGACTTGGAGCTTTGACAAGAAACGAGCAAAATGGTTGTCAGCTTTTCCAGTTGGCCTCGAAACCACTGCAGTGTAACTAAACTAACCCCAAACCACAGGTACCCACTGCTTACATCAGCCCCCAAACTGACTACTGACTGAGGCTGAGCAACACTATCCCAGCCTGACCCCCCCCCCCCCCCCCCCCACCCCAGGCAGGAGGGGAACACAGGCACTCCACAACTGGGGGAGAACTCCCCGGGTATACTAACCAGCCATCCTGTCCCAAACACACACAGAGAGAGACTGAGGGAGAGACAAATAGATTCTGGGAGAGACAGAGAGTCAGAGGGAGAGACAGACAGAGGGAGAGAAAGAGAGAGACAAGAGAGGGAGAGGGAGAGACAGACAGGGGGGCAGGGGGAGAAAAGAAGGGAAGTGAGACGGAGAGAAAGAAAGGAAGTGAGAGAGAAAATAAGAGGGAGAGAGAGAGAGAAAGAAAAGCACTTTGGAAAATAATGGCGTCTTTGTTCCCCCCCCCCCCCCCCCCCCAGGCTAAGGTACCTCTCTGCAGCCACACAATTAATTGGAAAAGGAAGTCGAAAAAAAGCACAACATAGAAACATAGAGGAAAAAAACTGACCAGCTCTTTCCACCAGCGGGGATTTAATCCCTCAATATCACCCTGACAGGTGATAAATGGGGGCTTGTCATTAAAATAACTAACTCCCAACATGGGGGGGGGGGGGGGAACTTTATAAAAAGTCAGTGTTTTCGGTGTCAAAGTCGGTGTAGCAGTTTTACAGCAAAGCTTTCACAGAGGATAATCCTGGTTACAACACAGCTCAGATGTGGGGAGAGAGAGACACACACAGACACACAGACACAGATGTAGAGAGAGAGAGAGAGAGAGAGAGACACACAGACACAGATGTAGAGAGAGAGAGAGAGAGACACACAGACACAGATGTAGAGAGAGAGACACACACAGATGTAGAGAGAGAGAGAGACAGAGACACACAGACACAGATGTAGAGAGAGAGAGACAAAGACACAGATGTAGAGAGAGAGAGACACACACAGACACAGATGTAGAGAGAGAGAGACACAGACACAGATGTAGAGAGAGAGAGAGAGAGACAGAGACACACAGACACAGATGTAGAGAGAGACACACACACAGACACAGATGTAGAGAGAGACAGAGACACACACACACACATCTGCTCTGGCAACTCCAGCAAAGTGAAGCTTCGGATTGCCAATGAATGGAGGCTCCATAAACTGTGTTCTGCCAACACACACACAACAGGGAAAACAACAGACATTTTAACACAAATAGGTTTATTAAAACCAATGATTTCTTTAGACAATACAATGTAGCCCCCAACACACACACACCCCCCAAAAAACCCCAAGAAGCCATTGCCCCGCCTGTGGTCCCACTGTGATACAATGAGGATATTAACAGTAACAGTGTAACTCGGGGTTTGAGTCTCCGCAACATTTTGTTTTCAAAAGAAGCGAAAACAAAGCTACAATTGCTAAAGGCTTTAAATAAACCGATCGTTCCCCCAAACCCTCCCCACCCCCCCATCCCCAACACCCCCTCCCTCTCCCCCTCTCCCTCTCTCTCTCTCTCTGTCCCCGCAGTTAATTCTCCCCACAAACCTTTCGAGGTTTTTTTTGATTAAAATTTTTTTTAAAAAAAACTATAAATAACAAAGAGAGAGAGAGAGAGACAGAGACTCTCTGCTCTGACTCTGTGCTCAGAACTTTCTCACACAGGAAACGATCCGCTAAACAAAGAGGCAGAGAAACTAACAACATGGCTCCTGCTCTCCCCCTCTCCCTCCCTCACTCCCTCTCTCTCTCTCTCTCGGCAACTTGTTTTCTCTTTGTTTGAGAGCTGCCTCTCTGGCCCGGTCCGGCCCGCCCCGACCCAATCCGGCCCGGGAGCCGCCAAAAGCCCACTCCCAACTCCCCAACTCCCCAACACACACACACAGACACACAGACAGTCACCAAACAAAGGCCCAACTTCGCTTTGTTTTCTAAATGAAGTATTTCTGTCGTTGTAAAAACGCAGTTACAAGGCGGCAAAGCCCCCCCTCTCTGTCTCTCCCCCCCCCACCCCCCCATGGCTCAGACACAGCTCAGCTTTTTACCTTCATAGCACAGGATGGTGATGTTATTGTTCATTTTGTCCAGGTATTGGTAGTTCAACAAGTCCATGGTTTTCATGAGGATTAACTGCGAGGGAAGCTCACTCGCCTCCTCTCCTCTCTCTCCCCCCCTTTCCCTCCCTCTCTCTTCTCTCTCTCCTCCTTCCCCCCCCCCTTTCTCTCTCTCCCCCCTCTCTCTCTCCCCCCGATTAAAGGCACCAACTTTCGATTTTTCCCAAATCACAAAAAAAACTGATGTTTTTTTTCTCCCCCCCCAAAAAAATAGTTTTTCTCTTTTTTTCTCCCCAAAACAAAGCAAGTTTCCGAAAAAAAAACAGATATATATTTTGGGTCGTCTCTTGTCTGTCTGTAAATTCACAACTTTTTTTTTGTTCCCCTTTCCCCCCCCCCCACCCCCCTCTCTCTCTCTCTCTCTCTCTCCCTCTCCCCTCCCCCCGGGATCGGTGTATTTCCCCCCTCCCTCCCCACACACTGACTGATCTTTAAAGAACTGTTTTGTTCATAGTTGGGAGAATTAGATGGAGGCTGATAAGTACTGTATCTCTCCCCCTCCCTCCCTCCCTCCCTCCCTGCCTGGCCTTCCCTCTCTCTCTCTCTCTCACTCACAGCCCTGCTGTAAGTTCTCTGTATAGACACGCAGGCGATGGCGGGGGTATGATTCGTATGTGAAGCAGAGAGAGTGTGTGTGTGTGTGTGTGTGAGAGCATGCTCAGTCACATCCCTGGAGTGCCTCAAATGTCAGGGATGTTTTCTGCACATGATCAGCCTCCAAATACAACCACTGCTAAAGAGAGAGAGAGAGAGAGAAAAGACAGGAGGAGACACAGAGAGAAGTGGTCGTGAATTCTGACAGTGAATCAATCTCCCCCCCCCCCCCACCCCCCACCCAGCGAGGGTTCACAAGTTAATGATAATCATCCTTGCGTTTGATATAGCGCCTTATCGTGTCGTTGAGACGTTTCAAAGAACTTCATAGGCTATACTGTAAAGTGTAGTGACTGTGCATTCTGTGAGTGAAACTCAGCAGTCGTTTGCACACAGAGACGTCCCACAAACAGTCGTGGATTCTGTGACCAATTTTTTTTTCCCCTTGGAGGGATTATTACCCCCAGAGGTGATCCGCCAATCGACGAAAAAACAGGTTCCTACTTGTTCTTACTTATTCCTATGTAAATAAGACGTGTGTGTGTGCGTGTGGAATAAAGAAACTGCGTGTGGAATGCAATGTGCACTCTCTCCCCGAGGAGAGACACATCCTCACCTAGTTCTAGAGACTAATGTGCGCAGATTGGTTTGAGCCAAGGATGGGGGGATGGAGAACCCACCCCATTGTACGTGTTATGGGGGTTGGGTAACTGCATATGGAGGAGAGACAGGGAGATGGGAGTGAAGGATATGTCGTCAACACGAGCGAGGCCGGTGTGACACTCCTGCTGCCCCATGTTGTGTATGAGACCCTCTGGGGATCCCAGCTCCTGAGGTAAAGGACCTCTCCTCAGTAAGCTCCTGGCTGGCTTGGTCTTGGTCTTGTACCCACGGTGCTCTGTGGTGAGACAGCAGTGTCCAACCCCACGTCAGTCACTCGCACATCAGCTGTGGGGCTGTGCAATACAAACACGCATGGAGGCACGCACACACACACACACATGCACACATATGCATGCACACACCCACACATATCCAGGCAAGCACGCACATCTGCAGACACACACACCCAGGCACACACGCACAGGCTCTTCATCTTCCCTCCATGGGAGGGCGTGAGGTATTGGGGAAGACACAGCTCCAGTTATTAGCCATAGCAAGAGAGTGGACAACAATAATAATAATAATAATAATCCTGGCATTTGATATTATCACGTCTTTGAGATGTCGCAAAGCGCTTCACAGGATACACTGTAAAGTAGAGTGAAAATCTTGTGGGTGAAACGATCATTGTGAAAAAAGAAAGAAGCTGGCTTCTGAATACAAACCGGATATAAAAATTCTCTACAGATTCTGAGCCTCTTAAATGTTGAGGTAAGTTTGGTGTCTGAGGCTGAGACTGTAACGCCTGCCCCAGCCACCGGGAGCGCCACACCCTCTGTTATTAATCCTTTAACCTTCGATTGGGAGCAATGGGGGTGAAGATGTTCGGCGGGAATCACAATCCGGGGGAAAGGAACAGAGCCAGAGGTGAGGGAGGGGGAGAGGAGGAGGGAAAATAAATCTTATTGTCTTTAGATAGTTTTTTTTTTAAAAAATGTTTGCGACTGAGTTGGCTAGATACTGGCTAGAGTTGGCTCGGTCAGGGTATTGAGGGATACTGTACAATGGAGTTGAGGTACAGATCAGCCATGATCTAATAGAATGGCAGAACAGGCTCGAGGGGCTGAATGGTCGACTCATGTCCTACGTTCCTGCATTTGCAATCAAAGTTGTGCAACAACAACAACTTGTATTTATATACCTCCCTTCCTCCTGAGGGGCGTGTCGACGTGTAGAGCACACACACACACACACACACACACACACACAGACTCATGTACCCACTGAGGTCACACATCAACCACCTACATTAATTAATATTGTAATAATAAGCGTTGCATTTCACACAGCATCAGATAACGTCTGAGTTGCTTCACAGAATCGCTGTCAAGTGTAGTGACTGTGTGTCATTTACAAATTTCTGTGGTGCAAAAACA
The DNA here is from genome assembly GCF_018977255.1 of Callorhinchus milii. Classification (NCBI taxonomy): domain Eukaryota; kingdom Metazoa; phylum Chordata; class Chondrichthyes; order Chimaeriformes; family Callorhinchidae; genus Callorhinchus; species Callorhinchus milii. The sequence goes on from NW_024704753.1 coordinate 782,599, forward strand.
GCACATTTATGACATTGGAACCAATCTTTGTTACCACGGCAAGGTTCACACTGAGGAGGGCTCGTTACACACTCACACAGCCTGACCCCCACCCACACAGCCTGACCCACCCACACAGCCTGACCCCCCCACACAGCCTGACCCACCCACACAACCTGACCCCCCACACACAACCTGACCCCCCCACACAGCCTGACCCCCCACACACAACCTGACCCCCCCACACAGCCTGACCCCCACCCACATAGCCTGACCCTCACCCACACTGCCTGACCCACCCACACAGCCTGACCTCCACCCACACACAACCTGACCCCCACCCACATAGCCTGACCCCCACCCACACTGCCTGACCTCCACCCACACAGCCTGACCACCCCCCCACCACTGTGAGACCGATCCCAGATAAAGAACCATGTGTACACAGGGGGGGTTGCACAAACTGCCAGGCTGCGGGTGACAGAGGTATCCGGATATTCAAGCTCTCTGGGACGCTCCCCTGCGTGAGATATAAATGCAAGTTGTTGTTGTTGATTGCCAGCCAGAATGTCGGGAGAAAGGAACTCGCTTCTCTTTTCCACAATAGTGCCGTCTCATCTGACAATGCCGCACACACACACGCACACACGCGCATGCACACACGCACACACGCACTCTCACTGTCCTGGCCGACAATCCCCGGATAAACACTGGGGGATCAGCTGTTTGTCGGATGTCGCTGTGCCCACATTGGATGTTGTGTTTGCCCACAAAGTACAGTCACTACACAGTGAGTGCCTGGGAAGTGCGGGGAGATGTTGTGATGTGATGAGTCGGTGCTGTTCTGGCGGGGTGGGGGGGGAGGGGGGGGGTGAACCCTGGAAATCTTTACTTAAAGGGGGGAGTAGCGGGGTGGTGGTGGGGGGGGGGAGACGGAAGCCAGTGAAAGACCCAGTAATAAGTACAGCTTCGAGCTGGGGTCCCTTTGTCAAAACCATCTCAGAAAGCCAGCGACCCGGCCTATGTGTGTGGATTCCCGTCCCCTCGAGATCGGGCTGTTCCCACAACAGACGGCAGTGGTGGAGGCCGGTTTCCTCTCATAAAAGCCCCATTGTTATAGTGGCCAGAACATCTCAGGCCATCAGCTAACGTCACACAGCACCGAGCCAGCCAGCAACCAACAGCTGCTCTCCAGCTCAGGCTACTGGGTCTTGGAACACTTACTGTGTGTGAGAGGGAGAGAGCGAGAGAGAGTGTGTGTGAGAGAGGGAGAGAGTGTGTGTGAGAGAGGCAGAGAGTGTGTGAAAGTGTGAGTGTGTGAGTCCAAGCATGTATGTGGGTATGTGTAAGTTTGCGTGTAAATGTGCAAGATTGTGCAAGGGTGTGTGTGTATGTTTGAAAGTGTGCATGTGGCAGTGTGAGAGGGACAGTGTGCAAGATTGTGCAAGTGCGAGAGGTTGAGTCCAAGCATGTGTGTGTGAGAGAAGTGAGAGACAGTGTGTGTGAGACAGTGTGACAGATTGTATTTGTGAGAGGCAGTAGGTGTGGGACAGTGTGAGAGAATGTATGTGAGAGTTTGTGTGAGGCAGTGAGAGAGAAAGAAGGAAAGGAAACCCATGTTGCAGTATCAGACCTGTGTCCAATGTTGTGTGGCTTCCTAACAACCACAATAACATGTATTAAGAGAGGCCCAGTGTCTACCCCCCACCCCACTACCCCCACCCTGCCCCCCACCCCCATGCCATGACAAGCCCCTCCTCATTCCCACCCGAGATCTCACACACACACAAACATCCCACAAACAGGACACCGACTGGTAGAGAGCGAGAGAGAGAGAGAGAGAGAGAAACTCCCTTCACTTTCCCAATAAAGTTTCAGGATCTTCAACATCCACCTGAACACACAAGGATGAGATCGCTGTGTGATGTCTTAAATCAAAGGACGGCTTCTCCCAACAATACAGCTCCCCCCTCCCTCCCTCCCACCCCATTCCACCCCTCCCTCTCCCCCACCCCTCACCCAGAGGAACTCAACATTCCCACACACAGAGCCGGAGAGATAGACTTACCTGGACACAGTAAGGAATGCTCCACACACATCAGCGCACTGGATCCCGACGTCCACTTCAGACCTTGGAAAGGGAAGAACAACATCAATGATCATCCAAGAGACGAACAGCACAGCTGCCGGGTGGTGGGGGGGGGGGGGGGGGGGGAAGGGGGAGAGGGGCTGGAAGCCCCTGGCAATTGTGGAACACACCCTCAATCCCTCCACCTTGCCCCCTCTTTCCCCTTTCTTTTCAACCGTGCTAACAGTCATCTCCACACCCCCTCGCGGCTCGGAGTCAGGCTCCACCACTGTTAAGTGCTCTGAGACACTTCTCTGTGTGGAGGGTGCTATACAAGTGCAAGTTGTTGTTGTCAGGGAGCCAGAGCTCACACGCCAGGCTGCCAACAAAACACACAGTCACTACACTTCACAGTAAATCCTGTGAAACGTTCTGAGGCATCCTGGATATTATGTTTTACCATCAGGAGTCAACCTGTCACTGGCCTCAAACTGCAATGGGGGGGGAAGGGGGAGGGGGGGGAAGGGGGAGGGAGGGAGGGGCGAGGGAGTGCATTTTACACATAAAACTCAACAATCGTCAGAAGGAACATAGGAACAGGAGGAGCCCCTTCAGCCCCTCGAGCCTGTTCTGCCATTCTTTTAAATCATGGCTGATCTGCAGCTCAACTCCAAGAAGCAGGGAATCACTGAAAGAGTTAATATCGCTCAGCGTGAGAGAGTCAGGAGAGAGTCAGGTACAGGGCTGAGGTTAATGATTGCCAACGCTGCCTGCAGGCTGCCAGATTTGTTAAGTTAACTATTTATAGTCTCAAACTCCATGCCTTCACACTCGGGCACCACAATGCCTTCACACTCGGGCACCACAATGCCTTCACACTCGGGCACCACGATGCCATCACACTCGGGCACCACAATGCCACCAGATAGGAGCTGACTGGAGGCCAACAGCACCTTGTTTATGCAGCTTCATTTTCACCATTAGTAAACTACAAACTGCTTTAGAATTTATTCTCACGCTCACACCCACAAACACACTCAACCGATGCACACACACACACGCGCGCGCACGTACATATGCATGCACACACACATAGACACCTACACACACATGCACATACATACGCATGCGTGCCCACACACGCGCATGCATGTACATGCATGTACATATGCGCACACGCACGCAAGTACACACACGCGCACACATGCACATACGACTGTTAGGATAGTTTATTCCAGTATCATTTCGGTGTGAAATGATCTTACTTGGGGCAGGGAGGGAGGCAAGCAGGGTCTGCTTGTAGCTGAACTGGCTCCAAGGTGACACGTTTGGCAATGTAATGTTGGAATCGAGCCCCATCCTCTGTGACAGTCTCTGATCCGTTTCCTGAGCCAGGTGGCCGACAGTCGACCAGTTCAAATCAAGCACTCACGGATATAATAGGTTTACCCTCCCTGCCCTCCACCCCTCCTGATCCCAAACCCCAGCTCGGGGCCAAGTCCCTGATCATCCAGCGCTTTGGGATGTCTTCCCGACGTGAGAGGTGCCGCGTGAATGTCATTTGTCGTTGTTGTTCAAAGTAAATGTGTGGATAATAATCTCAAACGACCCAATAAAGCCCTGGAGCTGAGGACGGGGAGTAAGGGCTCCAATCACCATGGTGGCCAGGCTGTCACACAGCTGTGATCAGCAACTGCAACAGACAGTGATTCAGCAGAGAAACCTTCCGTCCTTCTGCGTAAAGATTCCGTCAAAACCTCCAGCTGTAGTGAGCGACGCTGACTGTCCCTCACCTGCTGATCGTGCTGCTACGTGCCCTCACATCCCAGCAATTATACATCAACACCGACTGCATTCCTCCACCCCGCACCGCCCCACCCAACGCCCCACACAGCACACAGCCCCCCGCCCTGCACACAGCGCCCCGCACACAGCGCCCCGCACACAGCGCCCCGCACACAGCGCCCCGCACACAGCGCCCCGCACACAGCGCCCCGCACACAGCGCCCCGCACACAGCGCCCCGCACACAGCGCCCCGCACACAGCGCCCCGCACACAGCCCCCGCACACAGCCCTCACACAGCACACTGCGCCCCACACGAGCCCCACACAGCACACAGCCCCCCGCACACAGCCCCCACACAGCACACAGTGCCCACACAGCACACTGCGCCCCGCTCACTGCTCCCCACACACTGCTTGCATTCCCCACTGCACAGAGCCTCCCAGTCTCTCATTCTCAACAACAACAAATGACATTTACACGGCACCTTTCACGTAGGGAGGAAGTCGAGTTCCCAAAACACTGACTGTTTACTCACTACACAGTCTCCTGATGTCAACCCCTCAACTCAGCAGTTTTCAAGTTGGTAAAGTTATTTCAGTCAGTTAGGACGGTCAGCGGAAACAGCAAAATTACAGCCCCCATCACCCCCCCACCCACTCTGCCCCCCCAACCCCCTGATTCCAACACCCCACCCCCCACCCCCAAACCCCACAAATCATTATTCGGGTCTCAGGTCATAGACTTCAAACAGCTATAGGTTCAAGCCTCCATTGTCTGAGGTGCCATTTTTTGGATGAGACGTTAAACCAAGCTCCCGCCTGTTCCATCTGGACATTAATGATCCAGTGATGCTCTTTGGAAAAGAGAAGGGAGTTTCTTTCTCTCTCCCGGTGTCCGGTCCAACAATTCCCCAGATATAAATCGCTCGTTCACTTCAGGACCTGCATGTGGGACATTGTAACACTTGTAACACGCAAAACAGTGACTACACTCAACAGTAATTAGGATCCTTGCATTTGAGACATGTCATTGAGACGTCTCAAAGCGCTTCACAGAATATACTGTAAAGTGGAGTGACTGTGTATTTTGTGGGTGAAACGAGGCAGGCAATTGCACACAGCAGCGTCCCACAAATAGTCGTGGATTGAGTGACCAATTTCTTTTGGGTGGAGGGGAATTATTACCCCCAGAAAATGATCCGCCTAGTAGTCTAACAAGAAGTTTCTACTTACTGCTTGGTAAACAGAGGCGTGCGTGTAGAGTAAGGAAACTTGCCTAAGGTTTCGCCCTGACCTGACCCGCCGGGAATCAAACCCAGGTCCTCTCGCTTGTGAGGCAAGAGCACTAACCACAACATCACAGGACTATCATGCGCTTCCGAGACATTTTGAGGTGATAAAGCGCTACACCGCGAGCTGGTGCGTTGTCCCTTGTGAAAGTGCCCGATCAGGTGAAGCACGGTGATGGCTGGCTCACTGGCACCGTGCCCGGGTCTCACCCTGAGCCAGACCGGGGCCAAGCAATGCCAACTAAAGTGTGCAGACAGAAGGCTGATTGGCTGTTAGTCACTGCAGAGTGAGGGGAGTGACAGCTCCTGTCTCAGCCCCACCACTGGGCCCATTGGGCAGAGATTACATCATCTGATGCTAACCTCTCACAGGCAACTGCAGGTTTCTGAGAGGGGGAAGGAGAGAGAGAGAGAGAAAGAGAGGGGGGGGGGTAGGAATTGTTATACTACTGTGCTTTCTGCATGTGCCAGAAACAAGAGGCGTGTGGTGTGGAGTAAGGAAACTTGCCTCAGGTTTCATCATCTGATAGTAACCTCTCAGAAGCAACGACAGGTTTCTGAGAGAGAGAGAGAGAGAGAGAGAGGGTGTGTGTGTGTGTGTGGGGGGGGGGGGGGGGTGTCACACTGAAGTCCTTTCTGCATATTCCAGCACCAATCCTACAACCATAACCTAAACTCGCAGTTACAGACAAGTACCAAAATGATCTCTTTTTCTCTCTCTCTTTTACATTTTCTCCCTCTCTTATTCTTTCTCTCACTCTTTTATCTCGTTCTCTGACTCGTTTTCTCTCTCCCTCTTTCTTTCCTTCTCTCTCTCTCTCTCAGAGCATAAATGAAACAAAAGACTTTCTACCACAACTGATTTGCTAATTCATAACCCCCCCACACCCCCCCACACCCTCACACCCACACACACAAACAAATAAACCTCCACGTTTAAACCTCCACATGTAATCAAACCCACTTGGCCGGGATGTAAAACCCACAAGTTACTTTCACAACACATTTGGCCAGAAATAATACCAGTAACAACACTAATAACCAGGGAAGGTGGTTATTTCCGCCTGTAACTGCCTGGGGAGCCGATCGGCCGCTTCCTGTAGTGACTGTGGGTGAGTGTGTGTGGGGGTGTGGGTGTGTGTGTGTGTGTGTGTGTGGGGGGGGGGGGAGTGTGTGTGGGGGTGTGGGTGTGTGTGTGAGTGTGTGTGTGTGTGGGTGTGTGGGGGGGGGGCAGCCACTGAGACCGACAAACAACCACCGAAACTGCCCGGAGTCACGTCCCCTCAGGCAGACACCGCACTGAGCAAAGCCGGTCCCCCCCCCCCCACCCTCCCTCCCACCCCCCCACCCCACCCCACCTCTCCACCCCCCCCCCCCTCCCCCCCACCTCTCTCTCACAGTCAGTAACTACTGCTGTTGTTTCAAACATTAAACTGAGATTTCTCAGAGAGAGAGAGCACAGCGTTCACTTTGTTGCCACAGTGTCTAACCCTCGCCATACAGTTTATTCCTCTCTGTCTCTGTCTCCCTGTCCCTCTGTGTGTGTCCCTCTGTGTGTGTCCCTCTGAGTGTCTCTCTTTCTCTGTGTGTGTCTCACGCGGTGCGTGTGTTTATGTCTCTCTCTCTCTGTTCCCTGTGTGTGTCTCTCTCTCTGTGTCTGTTCCCTGTGTGTGTCTCTCTCTGTGTCTGTTCTCTGACTCTCTCTCTCTCTCTGTTCTCTGTGAGTCTCTCTCTCTGTGTCTGTTCTCTGTGTATCTCTTTCTCTGTCTGTTCCGTGTGTGTGTGTCTCTCTCCCTCTGTTCTCTCTCTCTCTCTGTCTGTTCTCTGTGTGTGTCACTGTCTGTCCCCTGTGTGTGTGTCTCTCTCTCTCTGTCTGTCCCCTGTGTGTGTGTCTCTCTCTCTCTGTCTGTTCTCTGTCTCTCTCTCTCTCTGTCTGTCTGTCCCCTGTGTGTGTGTGTCTCTCTCTCTGTCTGTCCCCTGTGTGTGTGTCTCTCTCTCTGTCTGTTCCCTGTGTGTGTGTCTCTCTCTCTCTGTCTGTCCCCTGTGTGTGTGTCTCTCTCTCTCTGTCTGTCCCCTGTGTGTGTGTGTCTCTCTTTCTGTCTGTTCTCTGTCTCTCTCTCTCTGTCTGTCCCCTGTGTGTGTGTGTCTCTCTCTCTCTCTGTCTGTCCCCTGTGTGTGTGTGTCTCTCTCTCTGTCTGTCCCCTGTGTGTGTGTCTCTCTGTGATGTGGATGTTAATGGCTCATGGCCTCCAGCCTCTCCCGCACTCACCTCTCTGGTCATCGGCGTGGAGTAGGGAGGCTGCTCGGGACAGGACGTCCAGGGGAGTCTCCATGGCTGTGAGCAGAGTCCCGCGCGGCTGCGGGAGGGAGAGGAGCTCTCGGCACAGCTCAGTTCAAGGGGAGCGCCAGACAGGTCGCCATTCACTGCAACAAGGAAGTGCCGCAGAGAAACAATGTAACCCCGTAACCCGGTAACCCGGTAACCCCGCAACCCCGCCTGTCACCGAGTCACACTGTAACCTGTCACACCGTCACCCAGTCACACTGTAACCTGTCACACTGTCACCGAGTCACACTGTAACCTGTCACACTGTCACCGAGTCACACTGCCACCGAGTCACACTGTAACCTGTCACACTGTCACCCAGTCACACTGTAACCTGTCACACTGTCACCGAGTCACACTGTAACCTGTCACACTGCCACCGAGTCACACTGTAACCTGTCACACCGTCACCCAGTCACACTGTAACCTGTCACACTGTCACCCAGTCACACTGTAACCTGTCACACTGCCACCCAGTCACACTGTAACCTGTCACACTGTCACCGAATCACACTGTAACCTGTCACACTGTCACCGAGTCACACTGTAACCTGTCACACTGCCACCCAGTCACACTGTAACCTGTCACACTGTCACCCAGTCACACTGTAACCTGTCACACTGTCACCGAGTCACACTGTAACCTGTCACACTGTCACCCAGTCACACTGTAACCTGTCACACTGTCACCCAGTCACACTGTAACCTGTCACACTGTCACCGAGTCACACTGTAACCTGTCACACTGTCACCGAGTCACACTGTAACCTGTCACACTGTCACCGAGTCACACTGTAACCTGTCACACTGTCACCCAGTCACACTGTAACCTGTCACACTGTCACCGAGTCACACTGTAACCTGTCACACTGTCACCCAGTCACACTGTAACCTGTCACCGAGTCACCGAGTCCCAGTGTAACCTGTCACCGAGTCACCGAGTCATAGTGTAACTGTGATAGTGTCACTTTGTAGCCGGACAGTGTCACACTGTAACCTGTGATAGTGTAATATTGAAACTAGTCGGTGTCACTTTGTAGCCACTGACAGTGTCACAGTGTAACCTGTGATAGTGTCACTTTGTAGCCACTGACAGTGTCACAGTGTAACCTGTGATAGTGTCACTTTGTAGCCACTGACAGTGTCACAGTGTAACCTGTGATAGTGTCACAATGTAACTAGTCTTGGACAGTGCAATACCAATGGCAAACTATGTGGGTGTAGCTGGTTATACACCAGGAGTTATCCCAACGCACATTCTGGGATCCCCCCCCCCCCAAGCCTTGGCTCTTGCCAACCTGCGCCTAATACTCTCTGGAATTAGGTAAACAGGGTGTGTGTCTCCAGAGAGAGAGAGAGAGAGAGAGAGCGCATTCCATTCCAACCTATCGCTGGAATTTCCATGTGTACACGTGGAATTCTCAACTTGGTTTGGAGATTCTGAGGCACAGTGATGGGTTTCCGCTTGTGTCAGACACCCATATGGGCAAAACAAAACAGTGAAGCCAGTCTGCGAGGGTGTGACCTGCCCATGTTTTCATTGTAAAGAGTTTTTTTTCTCTATCTTATTTTATCTGTCATCACATCACATGTTCCTCTGTGTTGAATGCAACACAACAAAGATGGCAATACATAACAAGTATTCAGCAGCCGTGAAGCCAGAGAAAGGCTGTGACCTGACCTCTCCGTCCCCAAGGCCCACAGCCACAGAGAGACGCTAAGCAGCTGACATGTGACTAATGTCAATGCCATCCATTCACCCTTCCACCCTTTCTTTTCTCAACCCCTCGGATGTTCCCCTTCAAATGTTTATCCGATTCCCTTTTCAAATACAACACAATTCATATTTATGCAACGCTTTTCTTGTCAGGAGGACGTCTCAAAGCATTTCACGCTGATGGTTGGGGGTGGTTGCGGGGTGTGAGCTGAGGGAAGAGAAGGGATGGGGGGGGGGGGGGGATGGGAAGAGTGATGACCGAATCGGGAGTTGCTGAGAGCGGGGGACAGATTGGCTGAAAGCTCATCTGCTGACCATGAGCACATTAATAGTTCTTGGTAAAATGCTACTTGGGGTGTGGGAAAGAGCAACGGGGAGAGGGCAGGGAAACAGAACTGACTGGGTCACTGTTGACTGAGCAGCACAGACACCATGGGAAGAACGGCCTTTCTCTGTGCTGTAAATTCGCACCCGATTACTCCAGTCCTGGCCAAACCCCACTGGCTCCTGTCACAGAGCGGATCCACTTCAAGATCCTCACTCTAGTGTTTAAATCCCTCCATTCCTTCGTCCCCCATCTCTCTCCACTCCTCTCTCCCCACAGCAGTACCCACTGCCTCCGCTCTACTGGGTCCGGCCTCCTCTGCGTCCCCCGAATCCTCCGCTCCACCATCGGCAGCCGTGCCTTCAGCCACTACACCCCGAATCTTTGGAACTCCCTCCCTCAACCCCTTGGCCTCGACATCGGGCTTGTGCTGCCTCTCAGCGGGAGCTTCCATGCAGTTTCTTACCTGTTTGTTCTCCCTCTAAATGCTCCCACTCCCCCACCACCAAATGCCCTTTAACATCATCCAATTCCCTTTCAGAATCTGTTGTGATTGCTGCAGTGACTGCCTGGGCTCCACGTGGAGTGGTGCGCTGGGAGCGGGAATGGCATGGGATGATGATGCCTGGGGTTTATTCGTTGGCTGAGCTGTTGGGGATGTGAGTCAAAGTCAGGCAGTTGTTGCTGGCAGGCAGCCTGCAATTCTCAGGAAATAGGTGCAAGCCTAAAACAACAGGGAGCCAGTGCTGGGGAGAGGCAGTGGCTGAGGAAAGGCAATGACTGGGAGCAGGGAAAGAGAACAAGCAAAACAGGCAATACACCACTCTGTAGACCACTCACTCAAATCAGGAGCATGCCATCATTTCATTCCCACTTTCTCATTTAATACAGTGCCTCATCATGTCATTGAGACGTCTCAAAGTGCTTCATAGAATATAATGTAAAGTGTAGTGACTGTGTGTTTTGTAGGAGAAACATGGCAGCCAATTGCACACAGCAATGTTCCACAAACAGCCATGGATTGAATGACCAAATTATTAATTTTTTTGGATGGCTTACTACAGCAGGAAATTAACTAACAACCAAGTTCCTACTTACTGCTAGGTAAACAGAGGCGTGTGGAGTAAGGAAATTTGTCTACAGTTTCAACCCACCTGGGAATCGAACCCGGGTCCTCTCGCTTGCGAGGCGAGTGCTCTAGCCACTACACTACAGGACTCCACAAATCCCATTCCCGGCTTTTACACCATAACCACTTGTTATTCTCCTTCTCCCCATCCTCCCCTCCCACCCTCCACTTCTAACCCCACACCCCTCACCCCCCCCCCCCCCACCCCATCCCAATGACTGACAGGGACCGATTGGAGTACACATGGCCTGAGATGAGGGATTGCCCTCAGAGTGGCCGCTGACTTCACAAGGCTTCACAAGAAAATCAAAGGCCGCGATTTCAAAATATTATTTGTCTCTGAGAGTTTATAATCTTAAGGTTTTTGCTACACTGTTCTCTCTCCTTCGGTCTCAACATTAACCGGCCTCATTGTATCACAGGGCACGGGCACCAGTGAAGGACATTGCTGTCTGTCCACCTGACCAGCAAAGTCAACTGATAATTCTCTCGCTCTCTCCCAGAGAGAGAGAGCAGGGAATGGGGTTAGAGTAGAGAGCTCCAGTGGGGGAGCGAACACCAGCACAGACACGATGGGGAGAGAGAGAGAGAGCAGGGAATGGGGTTAGAGTAGAGAGAGAGAGCAGGGAATGGGGTTAGAGTAGAGAGCTCCAGTGGGGGAGCGAGCCCCAGCACAGACACGATGGGGAGAGCATCCTTTGCTGTGATCACTGTGAGGTGAGCTATGTTTAGGTGAGTTCTGGGGATTTGCTGAGGAAAGAGATTGAGTCTCGTTAAACATGGATCTCACAGCTGGACAGCTGTTTCCGAGAGCCGGGGCAGACCAGATAGAGGCCGAATGGCTTCCTTCAGTGGCTGTAAATTTCTTCCGGTGTATGAGCACCTGGCTCCCAACTAACCAGCAACAGTGAGTGAGAAACATTCCCTCTGGCTGGCCTCAGGCCCCCGGGTTTAACGCCTCAAACTCTTTCCTTTGTGCAGCCCCCCGCCATCCCCCGGCCCTGTCTCTCCCCACCCCCCCACCCTGCCAGGCCCTCCCCTCCCCACGGTGTGGGCTTTCAGGGCGTGGCCGGTGCCAACAGCAAGTGGCAGAACCTGTCAGACCAGCCGCTCACTGAGCCGGGCCGGGCTGGGCCGCACCACTCCACTCAGGGGGGAACTCGCCTTGAGGAAGGTGTGCACACTGTAACCTGCTCCCTGCGTTACCTTTGCTCAGGCTCAGGCTCTGGCTCAGGCTCTGGCTCAGGGTCTGGCTCAGGCTCTGGCTCAGGCTCAGGCTCAGGGTCTGGCTCAGGGTCTGGCTCAGGCTGGCGTCGGCTGGAGCTTGTGAGCATTTCCATGTAAAGCCAAGGCTGTTCCCCGGGAGGTAAGCTCCCGCCCTTTAACCTGCTCACAAACTGGCTGCCCGCCTGCTGTTCGCAGGTTATAATATTCATAATTAATAGTATTCATCTAAATAATGGCAATCCTCACATTTGATACAGCGCCTTTCACAGCAGGAGGGTGACTCCCTGCTTCCGCCTCCCCCCCCACCACCGCCCTCCACCCTCCCACACCCCGATCCCCAGCTCGAGTCCGTAACTCTGTCTGTCCAGCGCCTTGGGACGTCCTCCCGACGTGAAAGGCACTTTACAAATGTAATTTTGTTGTTGCTGCTGTTATTATTGTTTAAAGCGCTTCACAGGATCCATTGTAAAGTGTAGTGACTGTGTACTGCAGCTGGAGTAAAATTCCAAAGCCTTTCTCACACCCGCTAACACTCTCGACCTCTCTTCGCACGCTCACACTCTCTCCACCCCTCACACCCGCTCACACTCTCGGCCTCTCTTCGCACGAGGCCTCTCACGCTCGCTCACACTCTCACACTGTCTCACACCCGCTCACACTCAGAAATGATGGATGAACGACCCTCTTGCTGTGTTGTAATGTCTACGATGCGGAACAAACTCCGGGGAGAGACGCGTCACACAGACTCTTTCAAGTAATGTTTATCTAGTGGCCGCTCACGCTGAGGGTTAGTTACAGGCTGAAGTGGATGACCTTCGATCGGGACAATCTCCAGCCTCGGACGGAGTCAGTACACGTGTTCCGAACGCCGACTGAGACGCACATGTGAGGAGTCAGTGCTGATGAGTGCGGCAGACGTGCAGTGTAATGGGGGAGTGAGGGTCCTGGGGAGGGGGGAGGGGGTTCAGGATAGTAGATGGCGGGGCCAACTCCTCCACATTTTCCACAGTTTCCTGGTGCTGTACACGACCGTTTTCCTCGCACCTGCAAACACCGTGTCGGGAGAGAGAGGAGAGGGTTCACAAAGCAGAAATGACCCTAGACACAGCGACGGGTCAACCCGGCAGCGCTCGTGCCTGGAGAGTCACAACTGTGCCACAACAACGTACACCTCATACAGGGTGAATCAAAAGTCCTTACGCCTATCAACTCAAGTGACAAAAACGTTCACACCAATGCGATGAGTGATGCCTCCTGTAATGGCTGCACACTCTGTACCAGTGTCGTCTTTTAAAAAAAGAACACCATTAATAATTAAACACCCTATGAGTAAGGAGTGATTCACCCTGTACAGTGCCCTTTGTGAGGGGTAGCGTCTCGGAACGTTTAATTATACAGCGGAGCACTGAATCCCCAATCCCCCGCCAGTTTAATATCCACACAGGCCTGGCCAGGCAGTGCGGATATGAGGGACGGCCTGTTGTGTGCTTGCCCGAGAGCAAGAGGGTCGCTTACCTGCAGTGAGGATTCCCTTCGCACTCTGCATCAGGCTGGAGGTTTTCACGATGGCAGCAACACCTGAGTCAGAGGATAAAACAAACCGTTTCAAGATAATAACAATTGCATTTGATACAGCGCCTTCTCATGTCGTTGAGACGTCTCAAAGCGCTTCACAGGATACGCTGTAAAGTTTGTGGGCGAAACAAATGCACACAGCAGTGTCCCACAAACAGTCGTGGATTGAGTGACAGCATTTTTTTTTGGAGGGGATTATTACCCCCCAGAAAGCGATCCGCCAATCGACTAACGGCCTGATTCTGCTACACCGGCTGCAAAGGCAAAATTCTGTGAGCTGCTGGGACTCACTGTATGTGTGTTTGGGTGTGTGTGGGGCAAGGGCCACCGCGAGGGGGGGAGGGGGGATTAGACTGATCATGAGGGGGCGCAACACGCAAGACTGACGGTGGGGGTGGAGACTGACGGTGGGGGGGGGGGGAGACTGCTCTTGGAGGCAGGGGGAACTGACCGTAAGGGACGGGTGGGAGGTGGAGACTGATCATGGTGGTTGTCAGGGGAGAATTACAGGGGGAAGGGAAGACTGCTCGGGGGTCGGGGGTGGGGGGACTGACTGACCGAGCTGGACGAAGGCTCCGCACTCTGGGTCCTGGGCCACCTGCAGTAATATCTCCTCCACGTCCCGGTTCTTCCCCGGTCGGTCAACCAGCCGCGTGATCTGCTGCTGCAGGGTTCGGGGCAACGACATCAGCTGCCGGAACTGGCCCTCAGCACTCTTGTCCAGCTGTGTGTGAGAGAGAGAGAGAGAGAGAATGTGTGAGAGAGATATAGAGAAAGAGTGTGTGTGTGAGAGCAAGAGTGGAGTGTAAGTAACGGGAGTCCTGTAGAGTAGTGGTTAGAGGGCTCGCCTCGCAAGAGAGTGGTCCTGGGTCGATTCCCGGGCAGGGTGAAATCTTAGGCAAGTTTCCTTACTCCACACGCCTCTATTTACCAGCAGTAATTAGGCACCTGGTTGTTAGTCGGTTGGCCGATCGCTTTCCGAGGATAATAATTCCTCCCAAAGTATAAATAATAATTGGGTCACTCAATCCAAGACTGTTTATGGGACACTAGTGTGGAATGGGCTGCTGCATTTCGCCCACAAAATATACAGTCACTACACTTTACAGTATATCCTGAGAGGCACTTTGAGACGTCTCAACGACGTGAAAAGGCACTATACGAAATTCACGGATTATTATATAATAATAATAATAACCCTTGCATTTGATATAGCGCTTTTCACGTCTTCTCAACGTCTCAAAGCGCTTCACAGAATAGACTGTAAAGTGAATTGACTGTATATTTGTGGGTGAAACGCAGCAGCCGATTGCACAGAGCAACGTCCCCACAAACAGCCGTGGATTGAAATGACCAATTTTTTTTTGAGGGATTATTATCAGGCGTGTGGAGTAAGGAAACTTGCCCAAGGTTTCAACCCTGCCGGGAATCAAACCCAGGTCTCTCGCTTACAAAGCGGGTGCTCTAACCACTGAGCTACAGGACTCCATTATTATCATGTGTGTATGGGGGGACGGTGTGGGAGCGGGGATATGTGGGGGTGGGGGGGTATGTACGGGCCAGGGGTATGTGGGGAGCTGTGTGGCTGGTGTACCTCCACGATGCCCTGCTGCTGCCTGTGCAAGGCATGCGGACACTCCTGCAAGAGGGGGCTGTACAGCCTCTGGAAGTTCTCCATGTTGACACGGACAATGTTCGGCACCTTGGCTCGGTCTTCCCCGATCAACATCCTGAAGTCACCTGGTCACAACACACACACTCTCTCTCACTGCAGGACCCGGGTTTTAGCTGCTCACCGGCAACCACCACCCCCCCCCACCCCACCCACTCCACGCACGCTCCAGGGTCCCCAAACATTGGCACTGTTGGGGGGGGGACACTTAACAGGTACCTAATACTCTGTGGAGTGAGGTAAACGGGGCGTTTGCAGAGGGAGAGAGGGGGTAATTTTTCCATGTACTCGGGACACTGAAAACCTGGTCCCTGTATTTACACAGCGCCTGGGAGCGCGGGTTTGGGAGCCAGTGAGGGAGAAGCAGGAGGCGACCACAGTTGCGGTCAGCGAGGAAGGGATTGAAACAACAATAAATTACATTTACACAGTGGTTTAGAAGGATGTCCCAAGGCCTGGACAGTCAAGAGTTTGCACCCGAGCTGGGGATTGGAATCAAGAGGCGGGGAGGCCAGGGAGGGTGGTCGAAAGTGTAGTCGAAGGGGAAGGTGTTGGGATGAGCCTTGACGGACGTGAGGGAGGGGACGGGCAAGGCGGAGGAACTCAGGGATGGAGTTCCAGAGGGTTAGAGCTTCTCTGAAGTTAGAGACAGGGGAGAGGAAGGGATTGAAGCAGTGTGTTTCGGAGATTGGGGGTGCAGTGGCTGAAGGCATGGCCACTATTGGTCATATCACAGGTCCCCAGTTTTCACCCTGTGTGTCGAGACAGTTGAGATGATCAGCTGAAAGAAGGCGCCAGTGGTGGTGGAGGATATGACGGGCGTTCATATGGGGGTGGGGTGAAGTGATGGGAAGATCAGCCACAGCCGGGCTATCACTAACCTGAGTATGAGAGCCCAGTGACCCGCAGGAAAAGCTCCTCCTCGCTGAAACTCTCCGGCAGCGTCAGGAAGGCTGTGACCAGGGCGCTCCTCAGGTTCCTGCTCAGAGCTGCCTGCAGCTTACTGTTCTCACTCTGGATCACAATCTTCACCTGTGGAGAGATCACGGTAGGGGGGACATGGGGGGGGGAAGGAGGGGGGGAATGAATGGTGTAATGTGTCCAGCATTCCGTCTGCACACCGAGATTGACGGAATTCACATTCCTACATACATAGTCTCAGCACACCGAAACATCTCACCGCGATTCACGGGTATCCGCTGGTGTTTTGTAGGCGAATGTGGCATCCATTGGACGCAGCGTTGATGAAGCCACAATGTGGATGTTGGGAACGTGGGGGATTGTCGTCCAGGACACAGGGAGAGAAACTCCCTTTTTCCCAGAAGCGCCACGGGGTCTTTAATATCTACATTAACAGACCTTGGTTTAACATCTCATCCCTAAAGGACAGTGCCTCCGACAATGCCACCAATCACACCCTGCCCTCGCTGCTCAATCACATCTGTATTTACACTCACGGGCTTGTGTAGTCTTCCAGCAACGTACAAGGTCTTCCAGTGAAGGAGGTCATCTATCAGCGTGTCTGTACTGATCACGCCGTATTTGATAAGCTGGTGACGGAGAAAGAAGATTTGATGGGGAACAAGTCTGCATTACCCATAGCACATACACAACAAGCACAACAACAACAATGTGCATTTATATAGTGCCCTTCACCCGGGGCAGTGTCTCAGGCACTAAACGATACTTTGAGATGGGGAGGTGATTGTAGGCACGGTCGAGATCTGAAGATGGACACAGAGGGGGCGAAACGGCGGGACCGAGGCCAGGGGTTTCCTGCTGCACTCACCCGCTCATCACAAGGAATTAGCGCGTTGTAATATACTCCAGCTCCATAATTGTCCTGTATGCGGCTGACATACTTTGGTCCCAGGAAGCGCAGGAAGGAGTAGTGTTTGCGGTTTTTCATCATGTTCATGGTGTGCCACGCGAGGGGGTTGTCCACAGCGAACACAAAGTCCAACATGTTCTGAAAACACACGGGGTGGGGGGGAAATCTCAGTGACTCCACAATGCAGCCAGCCTCAGCCATTGCTCCCACGTCTTCCGTCAGCGTCAAAGTCAAGGCTTGGTACTGTAGAGTGCCGTGGCCGCGCGCTTTGTGGGTGAGCAAGCAGCCAACTTTAGCACAACAATTTCCCGCAAATAGCCTCGGAGTGAATGAGCGATTTTATTTGCTGGATCGTCGACCAGGACACGGGAGAGTAAAACTCCTGTCTCTTTTCTCAGAGCGGAGAAGCGCTCTCACTTCCGAGTCAGAAGGTTGTGGGTTCCAGTCTCAGGTCGGGACTTGGAATCACGGAGTCCAAAGCCGAGGCTCACTGCAGCGCTGGCGCGCGCGCGCGAGCTGCATTGTCGGGGGCGCCGCCTTCCGGATGAGACACTGGAACGATATCCCGTTCAGGTGGACGTGAACGATCCCGCGGCGCTATTCAAAAAGAGAAGGGAGTTTCTCTCTCTCCCGGTGTCTTGGCCCAACAATCCCCGGAATAAAATGAATCGCTCGCGCTCCGTGGCCGTTCGCGGGACGCGTTCGCGCTCGCGCTGCCCACACCTCGGCCGCCGTGTGCCGCCTCTAACTCGCAGCCCCCGCACTTTACGGCCTATCCCAGTGACGCGCTCTTGAGGCGCCTCCAACCGCGTGAGGAGCTGCTGCGTCGGAGCCCGAGGGTTGTCGTCACCATTCCACGGCCGCACACGAGAGAGAGAGACATCTCAGGTCCCACCGGAAACGGCAGAGACGGGGATCGGTTTCAACGCGGCGTCTGGGGGGGGGGGGGGGGGGGGGGGGGGGGCGGCGGCTCGGACAGCGCAGCGCTCGCTCGCTCGCACCCCAGCACCCCCCCACCCCACCCTCACACCACCCCCCACCCATCCCCCCCAATCCCCCCCAACCCCCACACCACCCCCCCACCCATCCCCCCCACCCTCACACCCCAACACCCCCCCACCCCACCCATCCCCCCCAACCCCCACCCTCACACCACCCCCCCCCCACACTGTGCTGGAGAGTCAGCCCGGACTGTGGCTCAGTAGTCCCTGAGTGGGGCTCAAACCCCACTCCCCCCCCCCCCCCCCTCACCCACCAGAGACCTGCGCGCTATTGGCTGAGCCCCGCGGGGGGGGGGGGGGGGGAGGGCGCCCTCTGCCGGTAGTGAAAGCGTTGGGGGCGCAACGTCGAGTGGCCGCTAGAGGTCGCCGCTCGGGGGCGCGGCGCCCACTCACTCACTCAGTCACTCACTCACTCACTCACCCGCCGCCCCTCGGCCCCGTGAAGGCCGGAGCCGTACGCGAAGGCCAGGCTCAGCTCGCGGGGGAAATGCGCCACCACCCGGCGGAGCAGCGCCCCCTGGGCCTGCACTCCCAGCGGCATGGCCTGGGGGGTGGGGGGGGGTCAGGCCTTCCTTGGGCCGAGGCCCCGAGCTCGAGTCGGCCGCGCAGCCGAGCGACGGGTTCCGTGCGCCGGGGCCCTCCCTTTGCCCCTGTGCCGCGCTGTGCAGCGCCCCCCTCCTCCCCGGCCGGCGGGAGGGCGGTACTGCAGCCCCGCCCCCCCCCGGGAGGGTCTCCGCTCAGGTCCCCGTCCCCCACCCGCTCCCAACCCCCAACGGTGGGGCTGCGGCTCCCGGTGCCCCCACTCCGCCTGAAGAGCCCGGACTGTGCCGGAGTTGTCGCACCGAGAGCCCCGAGCCCACTCCCCCGAGCCCACTCCCCGAGCCCACTCCCCCGAGCCCACTCCCCGAGCCCACTCCCCCGAGCCCACTCCCCCGAGCCCACTCCCCGAGCAGAGCCCACTCCCCCGAGCCCACTCCCCGAGCCCACTCCCCGAGCCCACTCCCCCGAGCCCACTCCCCGAGCCAAGCCCACTCCCCGAGCCCACTCCCCGAGCCAAGCCCACTCCCCGAGCCGAGCCCACTCCCCGAGCCCACTCCCCGAGCCGAGCCCACTCCCCGAGCCCCCCGCCCACCGCGCCCGGCAATCGTCCGCAGACCTGCGCCGCGCGGCGGAGCCCGTTTCGCCCCATCGGCGTCGGTCGGCTGCTCCTCCAGTTAGTCCATCTCCCCCGATCCCACCCGCCCGCCCTTTCCCCGTACCCTCTGGGCGTTCACTTGTTTCCGCGCGCGCTTGTCCTTCTCAGCACTCTCAATTGACTCCACCAAAAGCCGCCTCGATCCGCGCCCTATTGAGCCGCCGGGGGTGGGATGGTGGGGGGGAGGGGGCGCGGGACGCCAATCTTGCTATCTTACTCTTGTCACGCTCTTTAATCTTCGATCCATGCCCTCTTTTCCTAACAGTCGCCCTCCCGTGGGAATAATCCCCTCCATTCCATCTGATGCTGGTATCTGATGCAGGGCCTACAAGTATATAACAGTAATTGCTATCAACTGGAATGAACCTGCGCTTGTGGCAAACGTGGCAGCCAAGCTGCGCCCCGCAAGGTCCCACAAGGAACCTTGAGGTGAATGATGATCAATTTATCTGAGAGCTGTTCAGAGAAATACCCTCCACTTTTTCAACAGTGTTGCGGAAGCTTTAACCTTCACTTTGGACGGTCATCACCAGGATAATAATGACTGCTGGTCCAGTGCCAGCCAGACTGCGGCGATGGGAACCTTCTCACTCTCCTCTGCCACTCGCCCCCGCTCCCATCATTTCCAGTCAGTTCTCCAAGCGCTCCATCTCTGCCGGTAGGAGGAAGCCACACAGCCAACCAGCAAGTCTGTTTCCCATGTCGTGGCCTGAGTTTGCGATGTCAGTGTGTAATCTGCACCAGAAGGAGGAGAGGAATAAGAATAATGAATCATCTCAGTAACGTTCTCCGGACCACAAGCCCTGGCAGAGATACCCATTCCGCCCACGCTTCCATTTGAGCATTTTGGGATTTTTTTTTTACTCTAAAATGATAGTGGCATTTAAAATTGTACTTACTTTACTTTACAAATCAAATTGAAAAACACAGTCAAAGAACATTCTGAAAAGAATAATTAATTACAAAAGTGACACAGAAAATGTTATTAAATATAGAAAATTGGATTTTGCTCTTTATTATGGTTATCATAGAATTATACAGCACAGAAGGAAGCCATTCGGCCCATCGTGTCTATACCAGCTCTTTGAAAAGAGCTATCCAATTCAATCCCACTCCCCCGCTCTTTCCCCATAGCCCTGCAAAGTTGTCTTCCCCAAATAAATATCTACGCTCTTAAAAGTTGTTACCGAATTGGCTTCCATCACCCTTTCAGACAATGCATTCTAGTTAGATTGATTATTCGTTTTTTAATGCTTCTTTAGACCTTTTGTCCGTCATGATGGAAAATGAGACAGAAATTATCACACTGCAAAGTACATTGTAGTGATTTACTATCAAGTGTAGTGACTGTTTATTCCACATGTGGCAGCCATTTTGTTTGCAGCAAGCAGTCCCACAAACAGTCTTGAAGTCGCCTTGGGACGTCCTCCTGACGTGAAAGGCGCTCTACAAATTTTGTCTTACATTGAAGTGAATGACCATTTTAATTTGGGGGATTGTTGGGTAGGACACAGGAGAAACTTCTTTGTTTAAATGGATCTTTAACATCCACCTGAACAGGCACAGGTAGGGAATTTAGTTTGACGTCTCATTTAAAGGATGATGTCTCCAACAATGGTGCACTCCCACCCCCAGCACTGTACTGGAGCAGCAGCCGAGACTGAAAACTCAAAGTCCCTGATGTCCTGAATTGGGGCTTGAACTCACAAGCTCCTGAACCCAGAAGCAAAGACTGAACCAAGTTGGTACCTCAGACATCTTTGACTGGTAAAGTTGCTGGATGTTATTACCCACGTGTTTTACAACTGGGAAATAAACCCAGCCATTAAGTATTGCTGTCCGTACATGAAAAGAATCCAATTCAGTCAATGATTGTGAGTTGATGACAGGCTTTATCACATCCTGCAAATATTGTGATTTCTTTATGCATCTAATGTGCACAATTAAAGCACATCTGAAATAGTTTCTCCTTTGTGAAAAAAAATTGCTCAGGCCGAAAGCTGCCATGTGTATCGTGTGGGTAAGGAAGCCGCTGTGATTGATGGCAATCTTCTCTGGTAAATGACCGTGAAATACGGTGAAATTATTCCACAGATGTAGCTGGAATTTCCATAGCCTCTCACTGATTGATTTAGCATCGTGAGGTGATAATATCTGGAGTGGAGCTTTGCTCCTATGTTTATCTGAGCCACGGGTGTCAGCCTGGCTCCATGTGGAGCAAGATCAGCTCTGGGTCAGAAGGTTGTTAGGTTCACACTCTGTTTGAACTCAGGCAGTCCTGTGGGGAGTTGGGTGCGTGGAGCATAAGGTGCTAAGTTGAGATGAAAGTTAAATATTTTGCGACACAACAATATTGGAAAAGAAAAGGGAATTACTCCGACAATCCCCCAGATCAAATTGTTTTATCTTAAAATTATGATCTTGCTGAGCTGCCTAGTGATTGCAGTGATTGCATTGGACTGCATTCTCTGGATAGTCTTTTGATATTTATAATAATAAGTATAATCCTTGCATTTGATACACTGCCTTATTACGTCTTTGAGACGTCTCAATATTGCAAAGTGAATTGACTGTATATTTTGAGGGTGAAACGGGGCACTTTATATAAATATATACATATATATATTATAGCCACTACATCATTATTATTTAAATTTATCATTTATTATTATTTAAATCACAAGAGAGGTTCGGGTGAAGGAAACCATTCAGCCCATTTGATCTCAGCCTTCCACAGTTCCACGTTTCACTCACAAAATATACAATCAATTGACTCTACAGTATATCCTGTGAAGCGCTTTGAGACGTGTAAAAGACATGATAAGGCGCAATATCAAATGCAAGGATTATTATTATTATTACTCTAGATGGGGCCTGACCAAAGCACTGTCCAGCTCGCATCTGATGTCTGGGGGATCTGAGATCAATTTGTTTGGCAATCTAGCCCAGCCTCCTGTTTTCCTTGTTTATCACTGCCTCACATGCCTGTTTTGACATAGTGAGCAATTGGTCAAATAAAATCCCGAGATCTCTCTCAGTTTACCCCTTGGCACGTTCTCTCCCATCCATGGAGAACTCCTATTTATTAATTGCTCAATGCAGGGTCTGTATTGCGCTGCCTTTGCCAGGCTGTCAGCCCAGAAGCATAAAGAGCAATAAGATATATCTGAGTGCAGAGACGTAATTGTTGAGAACATTTCTGTGAGTTAACTCACAGATGTAATCAATGGATCAATGGATAAATTCCTCACCGGCCTGTGTTATTTACAGTGATTGATCCCATTTCTGCTTTAATCTAATTCTATTTGTTGCGTCTCCTCCACTTATACCTCTCACACAGTCAGAGGAGGAGCTTACATGTCACCATGTTACACGATCGGTTTGGATGCAGAAGACCCTTCAGCCCATCTGATCTCCTCCCTCCAGAACATCCACCCGACCGGACCCTCATCACAAAGTCCAAGATGCCTTTTAAACTATGAATTAGCCTTTGGGTAAAGAAAAAATTCTTGGTGTCTGTCCTGAAATGGCTCTGATTAAATAAATGTTTAATTTATTCCATCTTATATTTTCAACTATCCGCCTTTCACTTTACTCACATACTCTCAGGCCTAATGATTCATTCTCTCAGCACTATGAGACGTCCTGCCACAGTCCTATATAGAGGCATCACTGTTAGTACCAGGCTATGTAGAGACGCTCAGGCTGTAGAGGTGCTCAGTGATATTATCAAGCTGCACGTATAGACACAACAACCCTCCAGATTGAAGATTAGTTGCTCATTTCACAGCTGTTATTTGAGCCACTGTTGAGTAGAAAACAGACCCTATCTATAAAACAGTCACTACACCTGGCAGTAAATTCCTCCGAAGTGTGTTTAGACATGATAAACTGCTGCTTAAATGCAAGTTCCCTTATATGTAGCAAGTGAATGATTTTCTTTGTAATCTTAGGAGAGAATAAGGCGAATAAATCCGCAATAAATGTTAACAGAGCTGGTTAGCGAGAGCAAATCAAAAAGACTTCTCAGAGAAACGTCAGCCAACAGCCCTGCTCTGCGGGGAAGTTCCCTGCACATCAGATGAATTGCAATGATTATTGTCTCCCAGGAAATAGCCTTTGGATTCTCTGAATTATTTTTTAACCGAATCACAGATGTGCCGGGGGGAAGTCTGCCCGGCTGTGCAACTATCAAACACCATTTTCTCATCTTTAACTTAATTTACTTGGAAGGAAACCTTTACAGAGCTTGTGTGGGCAGGCTGGCCGAAATGCTCAGATAATTGGACAAATAATAAAAATATCGCCAATTCTTCAGGGCGTGTTCCAGTGCTCCGAGACGCTGTCCTGTGTGAAGTGGGCGCTAAGTGAATGCCGTTGTTGTTGTTGTTGTTATATGTATAAAAGCTGTCTTTGTGCACACACAGGGAAGCAGTGCACATCGATCATGAGCTGACAGCTCCCACCTCCTGTCCCAATTTCCCATCTGACTCCAGCCTGTAGCATGGAGCTTGTATTGTAGCTCAGTGGTTAGAGCATTCACCTCACAAGCGAGAGGACTTGGGTTCGACTCCCGGGCAGGGTGAAACCTAAGACAAGTTTCC
Organism: Callorhinchus milii; assembly: GCF_018977255.1. NCBI lineage: Eukaryota > Metazoa > Chordata > Chondrichthyes > Chimaeriformes > Callorhinchidae > Callorhinchus > Callorhinchus milii. Next base: position 806,323 of record NW_024704753.1, read on the forward strand.
TTTTTTCACACGCCTCGGTTTGCCTAGCAGTAAGTAGGAACCCTGTTGTTAGTCAATTTGCAGATCACTTTATAATCCCTGCAAAAAAAAATAATAATTTGGTCACTCTATCCACAATTTGTGTGCAATTGGCCGCTGAGTCTTCCCCACCAAAATATACAGTCAATTCACTTTACAGTATATAGTGAAGTGCTTTGAGATGTGTTGATAAAGTGCTATGTTAAATGCAAAGCTTATTATTATATTATTCTGATTAACCTTGTTACCAACCCTGTGCCTGCTGCTTCCTGTTATAACTCACTTCAGTCTATCTGTGTGTTGATGATGTGTGCGGATGAGCTGTATCTCAGAGCACAGAAAGGGTCACTGTTAATCAGACTGTATAGAGGTGCTCACCATTAATATTACGCTATATACAGATATGCTCAATATTATCAGGCTGCATAGAGGTGGAGACTCACCTCCTAGGGGGGGGTTGTGGGATTTTGCTTGTGCACAAAAGGTCACCAGTTCTGCCCAATTATCACCTGAGAAGCGTTTTGCGAACCTTCTGATGTGAGAAGTTGCTTCTCCTCTCCACCCGCCGACAAATCACATCCAATTCCCCAGGCGTCTGCCACTGTGACAATGTGTCACACCTTCCCAGGAGAGGAGCAGATGGCTGACACATCAGCTCCTTCCACATTCCAACACAACGCCATGTCAAACAATCCCTTGAAACTTTCCGGACTTTTCTTCCTGTGACTGACTCGTCCAGTCCTTAAGACGGCCAACGTCCGGCTTTGAATCCATGGTCAAAAGTGCCATTGGCAGCCTGGAGAAGAGTTCATAGGTTAGAGATGTGAAGGGGCAAAGTTTAACTGTACCCAAAGGGAATTAACGACTGGAACAGGGTTACCAGGAAGGGTTGAGGCTAAGACACGAGGACGAGCTTGTTGCTGTGATGGGTATTCTGGAGAAAGATCAGAAAGGCTGAAAGGTCTTCATTCAGCCTCTGCTCTTGTGATCAGTGTCAGTGTCACTCTCTGCTTTACTCCTTCAAACCCATTCATCATTTTTGACCAAATCGGAAGCCCGGATTCCGGCGGGAACTGTGTTAAATATTAATATCATCGCAATAATTACTTAGTTGCCAAATCACGAAGGTCACATCTGTCCGCAAACACAGTCACTACACTTCGTAATACAAATCCCGTGAAGCGGTTTTAGTGATGCGTTTCGACCACAAAATACATAGTCCGTTCACTTTACAGAAACGCTTTTGAGACGTCTCAAAAACCCGATGGGGCGCTATATCAAAAGTAGGATTATTATTACACGTGTGGTGTGTGAGTGGGGGGCTGGGGGGGGGGAGCGTGGGGGGCTGGGGGGGGGGGGGGAGCGGGGGAGGGGGCGAAGGCAATACATGTGTATCATTGGTACCTCTCTCCCTGTCTGCAGTGCTGGCACTGGCGGATAGACAGACAGACAGACAGACAGACTGCTGCGGGGATGTACCAGCCCTGGTCACAGGCGAGTCTGTCCTTCCCCTGATCAGGGATGTGGGTGATGGATCTGCACTGTGCAATCTAAGTAAATCAGTTTCTCTCCCCCACCCCCCACCATCCTCCCCCCCCCCCCCCCCCCCCAGGCAATAGGAAGGAAGAGCCCAGGTTGGTGGCTGGGATTCCGGCTGTGTTCAATGTGTGAGAGAGGAGGAGTGATACCCTCCACCTAACAGACAGTGCCGCAATGTCACATCCCAGCCCTCTCTGCCTCACATCCTCGCCACAAGAACTCAGAATAATTCATGGGTTTTTTTAAGCCGGGGGGGCGGGGGGGGGGGGCGCAGGGCGAGGGGGGGGGCGCAGGGCGAGGGGGGGGGGCGCAGGGCGGGGGGGGGGCGCAGGGCGAGGGGGGGGGCGCAGGGCCGGGGGGGGGCGCAGGGCGAGGGGGGGGGGGGCGCAGGGCCGGGGGGGCGCAGGGCGGGGGGGGGGGCGCAGGGCGGGGGGGGGGGGCGCAGGGCGGTTGGTGATATTAGGTAATAATGGTTTTAATCAGAAACTACCAAACTACCAGGGGAAGGGTTCCTGCTTTGTGATTTATTAAAGGGAAAAGCGTGTTTCTTCCTATTAATGTTCCTGGTTTCCCAGGAATGTGATTTTATTTTAATTCGTTTGCAAAAGGGCGACCTGTGGCAACGAGGAATAACTGTCCTGGTTATTAACACCGCCAGCTTCACTCTGTGTGTGTGTGTGCGATGTGTGTGTGTGTGTCTGCGGTGTGTACACACACACAGATCAGCCTCCCTCAGGTAATCCGCATTGCCGCTTCCTGCGCTCACTCAACCCAGAGTGACTGACAGAGAGTGAGAGAGAGAGAGAGTAGGTGGGCGAGAGAGTGACACACACACACACACATACATACATAGAACGTGGGTGGTTGGTTTGGGAATGTCATCCAAGCACAAATATGCTTCACAATTTGTTTTTTCCCCCTGAATTCCAAGCAACACATGGCCGGCTCCAGGTGTCCTTTTTGGTGTGTGCGTGTGTATGTCGGGATTTGTGTGTGTGTATCAGGGGGCTGGTGTGTGTGTGTGTGTGTGTGTGTATATCAGGGGGCTGGTGTGTGTGTTTGTGTGTCAGGGGGCTGGTGTGTGTGTGTGTGTATCAGGGGGCTGGTGTGTGTGTGTGTATCAGGGGGCTGGTGTGTGTGTGTATCAGGGGGCTGGTGTGTGTGTGTGTGCATCAGGGGGCTGGTGTGTGTGTGTGTGCATCAGGGTGTGTGTGTGTGTATCAGGGGGCTGGTGTGTGTGTGTATCAGGGGGCTGGTGTGTGTGTGTGTATCAGGGGGCTGGTGTGTGTGTGTGTATCAGGGGGCTGGTGTGTGTGTGTGTATCAGGGGGCTGGTGTGTGTGTGTGTATCAGGGGGCTGGTGTGTGTGTGTGTATCAGGGGGGTGGTGTGTGTGTGTGTGTATCAGGGGGCTGGTGTGTGTGTGTATCAGGGTGTGTGTGTGTGTATCAGGGGGCTGGTGTGTGTGTGTGTGTATCAGGGGGCTGGTGTGTGTGTGTGTATCAGGGGGCTGGTGTGTGTGTGTATCAGGGGGCTGGTGTGTGTGTGTGTGCATCAGGGGGGTGGTGTGTGTGTGTATCAGGGGGGTGGTGTGTGTGTGTGTGTATCAGGGGGCTGGTGTGTGTGTGTATCAGGGTGTGTGTGCGCGGATATCAGGGAACAGAAAGGGTTCTGAGTGATCGCTAAGCGGACATCTCGGTACCTAAGGTCTCTTCGTAAAGTCTGACCCATCTCTATGTGATGAAGAGAGAGAGAGATTCTCACCATTCTGCTAAAGAGACCCTAAAGGGGGGCGAGGGGGGGGGGGGGGGGGAGAATAGACGGTCAGAGAGAGAGATGGAGAGTAGAGAGAGGAGAGGATGGAGAGGAGATGAGATGAGATAAGACAGGAGGAAGTGGGGGAACGCCTCTGACACGACATATAACGTACTCCTTCCTCATATTTATAGGAGAGGATCCCTGGTGTGTCCGCCCGCCCCACACTCTCTGTCTGTCTGTGTTGCTCTGCAGCTGTTAGCCAGTGCTCCTTGTCTGATCATTGGGGGGGGGGGGGAGGTGTGAGGGAAAAGAACGGGTTAATTATTTTTTATTTTAAAAGAAAATCGGAGTCCCTGACTGGTGTGTGAGTGTGTGTGTGTGTGCAGCGCCTGTCAGCCTGGGGGGGGGAGACACACACACACACACACAGACAGACAGACAGACAGGCAGACAGAGAGAGCATCATTCATCTGAAGGACTTCAGAGAGGGAGGGAGAGATAGAGAGGGAAGGAGGGAGAGATAGAGAGGGAGGGAGGGAGAGACAGAGAGGGAGTGAGGAGAGACAGAGAGAGAGGGAGTGAGGAGAGACAGAGAGAGAGGGAGGAGAGGGAGGGAGGGAGGGAGGGAGAGATAGATAGAGAGGGAGAGATAGATAGAGAGGGAGAGATAGAGAGGGAGAGATAGATAGAGAGGGAGGGAGGGAGAGATAGAGAGGGAGGGAGAGAGGGAGGGAGGGAGAGATAGAGAGGGAGGGAGAGGGATCAGATTCATTGTGAGAAACGCTGAG
>NW_024704753.1:812923-959938 GCF_018977255.1 Callorhinchus milii
GCAATTGGCTGCTGCGTTTCGCCCACAAAATACACAGTCAATTCACTTGACAGTATATTGTGTGAAGCGCTTTGAGATATCTCAATGACGTGATAAGGCGCTGTATCAAATGCAAGGATTATTATATAATTGGTGACATGGCTGTTATCCCTCACACATTTACAGTGATTTATTTACCGTTAATGAGCAAACGGTTTCTCACTGCTCTGGATCGCACGGATGAACGGGATCTTTAACATCCACCTGAACTTTCCTCACTTTGAGGCGTATGGTGAAAACTGCCGTGACACCCCCCCCACCCACCGCCCGCGCCTCCCTCCCCCCCCCACCCAAAAAAAAAGAAAGGACAGTACAGTACTTCAAAACAAGAATGATTAAATTCTCTTCCTTTTCAAGAGCAAAAGTATTTCAGAACCATGGCAAGTCCACCACTGAGTCAAGGTGGGAATCTGAAGTGATGATTGGTGAGCTTTCCTGGTGAAGAACTAACTGGTTACCCACATATAATTTGTGTGTTTATATAATATATATATATATATATCATATTGTCTCAGTCAGTGGTGCTCTTGCATTGGTTCAAGCAACAGGTCAGGGACTTTGAGCTCTCAGTCTAGATCGACGCTCCAGTGTAGTGCTGGGGGAAGATTGCTGCAGTGTAACAGCACTGTACTTTGGATGAGGCGTTAAATCGAGCTCCTATCTGTGCTCTGTTCAGGTGGATGTTAAAGATCCCGCGATGCTATTGGAAAAGATAAGAGAGTTTCTGTTTCCCGTGTCCTGGCTGACAGTCCCTCAGATAAAATCCGTCACTCGCTTCACAGCTGTTCGCGGATGCTCATTTGCCCAAATTGGCTGCCATGTTCACCCTCAAAGTACACAGTATCTATACTTCATGGCGATGCCACGTGAACAACACCACCACCAATAAATTGCATTTATAGAGCGCCTTTCACTTTGGAAGGACGTCCCAAGGTGCTGGATCTGCAGTGGATGTGAAGCGCTTGTGAGGTGTTTTGATGAGCACTGGATCAAATGCAAGGAATATTAACATATATAGATAAAGGGCTAAAATGTCTATTGGATGAACGGTTTGTGATTGGGGGGGTGGGGGGGGAATTGCTTTTTATTACAGCTCACCCTGTTCTGAGTGGTTGTGTAAGTCTGTGCACGTTTACAATAAAATAGTCAGCTGTGTTGCTATAGGAACTTGGTTTGCAGTGGCTGAGCTCAGAGGCTGCTGATCATTTCTGTATCACAGCCTCTCCCCCAGCACTGAATTCTCAGCTCACTGACCCAGCGCTGAGGTGTGAGAGCGAGAGTGAGGCAGGTGATGTGCAAATGAACAGGACGAAACCCTCTCACCAAATCATTTGTATAGGATTTGCGCTCTGACCTGCCGATGGTGCTACGTCTGTCAGTGCAACACGCGAGGGAGGGAATGTCACGGACTCTTAAACGTGTCCGTCAGCACTTTTTTTAAAAATTGAAAAGCTTTCTTACCAGGATTTCACGTAAAGAGCGCGCATAACCATGGCACGTTAAACACGGCAAGGGGAAACGATTTTAAAGTGACGCGAGAAGGCTATCAGAAAAGGGGAAGGAGTTCCTCCCGGCGATCCGGCTGGGAATCCTCCAAAATGAACTCCCGTCACTGACCTCCACAGTATTTGGGGGACGTTGCTGTGCGCAATGTGGCCTCCTCGTTCGCCTGCGTTTATACAGTCACTACATTCTGCAGTCATCATCGTGGCGCTGTCAGGTGGTTTGTCGTGATGAGACGCTGTATCAGACACAAGGATTATTATTGCTAATAACAGCAGTTATTAATATTGTTTGCTCATTGCTTGTAACACGCAGAGACACAGACCGGCTGGCTCGAGGCCACCGCCTGCCTTTGTTGAGTTTTTATGTGTTTTTTTGGAATCTCACAGAAACGATCGTTACAGCTTCTTAACGCTAATTATACGCCGGCTGACTCACCAGGCATGAGAATGAATCATCCTCATTTATTTCACAAGACAGCGAGGCCAGCGATGTGCAGTGCGCCCAGCGTATATTGTGCCCTGTCGTACTATATTGTGTACATCAGCCTCATATTAAAGTTTGAGCATATAAAGGGTGACCAAAAAGTCCCATCAACAACAAGAACAACTTGCACTTATATAGCGTCCTCCACGCAGGGCAGCATCTCAGAGCACTTAAAAAACCATTACAATGTCTGATAAGTCTTCAGGAAATGATGATAATTATCAGTAATTATTATCAAAACAAATGGTATCACGACTTTTTGCTCACTGTGTATTAAGCCCTGGGTCATGGGCTTTGTCCTCAGCTGCCCCCAGCACTGAACTGGAACATCAACCTCACACCCTCACCTTCCACCTCAGCTTCTGTTTCCAAAACTGACATTAGATCTTCAAATGGAAATGTCCAAGAGAGATTGAAGGAGAGACAGAGACAGAGAGAGAGAAAAACGGGCCGACCGGGTAAGACAGAGGGAGATTAACAAAAGTAAATGTGGGTCCATTGCAGGCAGAGATAGGAGAAATTATAATGGGGAATAAAGAAATGGCAGAGTCACTAAACAAATACTTTGCTTCTGGCGTCACGTTGGAAGATACTAAAAACTTATCAGCAATAGTGTGGAACCAAGAGCCTAATGTTAGTGAAGAGCTTAAAGAAATGAATATCAGTAGTAATAGTACTAGAGAAATTGATGGGACTAAAAACCGATAAATCCCCTGGACCTGATGGCCTGCATCCTAGGGTTTATAAAGAGGTGGCTGCCGAGATAGTGGATGCATTGATTTTGATCTTCCAGAATTCTCCGGATTCTGGAACGGTTCCCGTTGATTGGAAGATCGCAAATGTAACACCGCTATTTTAGAAGGTGGGAGAGAGAAGATGAGGAACTGTAGACCAATTAGCCTGACATCAGTGGGAGGGAACATTCTAGAGTCGTGGGGCACTTAGAAAGTCCTAATATGATTAGGCAGCATCAACACAGTTTTATGAAAGGGAATTTGTGTTTAACAAATCTTTTTTTTGAGTTTTTTTAAGATGTAACTAGCAGGTTAGATAGGGGGAACCAGTGGATAGAGTGTACTTGGATTTTCAGAAGGCATTCAACAAGGTGCCACATAAAAGGTTGTTACATAAGATTAGGGCTCATGGAATTAAGGGTAATATATTAGCATGGATCAAAGGGTGGTTAACAGGCAGAAAACAGAGTAGGGATAAACGGGTCCTTCTCAGATTGGCAGGTTGTGACTAGTGGAGTGCTGCAAGGATCAGTGCTTGGGCCTCAACTGCTTAGAGTCTACATCAGTGACTTAGATGAGGAAATAGGGCTTAATGTATCCAAATTTGCGGACAACAGAAAGCTCGGTGGGAAAGTCAGCTGTGAGGAGGACATAAGGAAGATGCAAAGGGATATAGACAGGTTAAGTGAGTGGGCAAGAAGTTGGAATGTAATGTGGGGAAGTGTGAAGTTATTCACCTAGGTGGAAAAAATAGAAGAGCAGATTACTTTCTAAAAGGGGAGAGACTATATTATCGTGTTAGTGTTCAGAAGGATTTAGCTGTCCTTGTACACCAATCACAGAAAGTTAGTGTGCAGGTACAGCAAGCAATTAGAAAGGCTAATGGCATGTTAGTGTTCATTGCAAAGGGGTTAGAGTACAAGAGTAGGGAAGTCTTGCTGAAATTGTATAAGGCCTTGGTGAGACTGCAGCTGGAATATTGTGTGCAGTTTTGATCTCCTTATCTAAGAAAGGACATACTCGCCTTAGAGGGGGTGCAACATAGGTTCACTAGATTGGTCCTGAAATGAGGGGTTTGACCTACGAGGAGAGGTTGAGTAGACTAGGCCTATATTCTCTAGAATATAGAAGAATTAGAGGTGAGAAATCTCTAAGATTCTTAAGGGTCTTGACAGGGTAGATAGTGTGAGACTGTTTCCCCTGGTTGGACAATCTAAAACTAGGGGGTCATAGACTCAGGATTAAAGGTCAGCCCTTTAGACCCGAGTTGAGAAAACATTTCTTCACTCAGAGGCCAGTGAATTGATGGAATTCTCTACCCCAGAGGCTGTGGCTGCTCAGTCAGTCATTGAACATATTCAAGACTCAGATCAATAGATTTTTAAAACCTAAAGGGATTAAGGGATATGGGGAGAGGGCGAGTAAATGGAATGAGGTTAGAAGTTCAGCCATGATCTTATTAAATGGTGGGGCACAGGCTCGAGGGGCTGAATGGCCTACTCCTGCTCCTATTTCTTGGGTTCTTATGAGATTCAGAGAGATAGGGATAGAGAGAGAAGACACACAAACACAGACATAACCTCTCCACGCCCTTCACACTACACTTACACACACATCCCCACATAGACCACATCCCCACCATACACACACACACATACACACACACACACAAGGGTTATTTGGTAACGTGGTAACCAGCTCATTAATCACCCTCGCCTGCCCTCATCCTCCGCTGTGCGGTTTCTCATGTCTCACGGTTCAGGTGGTAAGAATGCCGAGGCTGTTGATAAAGGGAGGGAGACCCTCCCACCAATTGCCAGCTGACAATCCTCCGGATAAATGGTCTCAGATCTCCCGTTTAATACCTCGCAGAGTATGGCTCGTGGTTAATGGGCTCGCTGGCATTACACAGAACCTTGGCCACTGGGAATACTTTACTCATGGATTTACATAAAAGAAACAACTACAGACACTGGGCATAGAGCGAGCCTAAGGATAACAGATAGCAGGGACAGAGAGAGAGAAGTAGAGTGACAGACGGGCAAAGAAAGAGATGGACAGACAGAAAGCGAGGGAGACAGAGAGCGAGGTGGACAGACAGAGAGATGGACAGAGAGAAAGGAGAGAGATAGACAGAGAGATTGGAGTGGGTGGGAGAAAGAGAGCCCATTTACTTCATCCCAATCACTGTACCAATGTCCTGGCCAGGCTCAGGTCAGTACGGCTCTGTAACCCGAAATCTTCATAATCTACATGAATGAGACATGAGCAAAGGCTTCATTAGTTCAATTTTTTTGGCATCAGTTTTTTTATCGAACCAAATGTCAGAGTTGGAACTCTTGTGGTGCCTTTGATAAGGACAGTGGAAGAGATTAAAGATTAATCACTGAGAAACTGCTCACCTCCTTAGCTCCCTCTCCAGTGGGGGAGTGAGCCCTAGCACAGACACGATGGGGAGAGAGAGAGAGAGCAGGGAATGGGGTTAGAGTAGAGATCTCCAGTGGGGGAGCGAGCACCAGCACAGACATCATGGGGAGAGAGAACGGAATGGGATTAGAGTAGAGAGCGCCAGTGGGGGAGCGAGCCCAGGGACAGACAGGATGGGGAGAAAGAGAGCAGGGAATGGGGTTAGAGTAGAGAGCTCCAGTGGGGGAGCGAACCCCAACACAGACACCATGGGACAAACAGCCTCCTCTGGGTTTCTGGGTAGTGGTCAGGTGTTGATTCCCACCCCGGGGGTAACCCCAAAGAACTTTAGGTCTGCTCTTGTGATCTCGAGTCTGGTCTTCAAACAGTTACTCATCCCCTTTGCTTCTGTCTGCATTTCCTGTGGCAGCACATTGCCATGAGCTGGTAACGCAGTACATTCGCAGCAGCTGCTCCAGTATTGTCACCATAATGATGCCAAGAACACTGCTCCCAGCTCAGTGAGGGGGGTGTGGGGGGGCTGCGACTGCCCTCTGCTGGCTCTCCCTGAGGCTGCAGTGTGGGGGAGTGGGGGCGCACGGTCAAGCCGCTATGTGTGTTCACTCTTCACTCACTGAAGACTTGTTGTTAATGGCCAGACTGTAGCAAGCCAGCATCCGTTTAAGAAAAACAAACAGAGGGAGAGGTTAACAGGGTTTCTTCTACACGCGCTGAGGGTTGTTAGGATGTGGAATGCCTGGCCGAGAACAAGGAGAAGAATCCTTGTGTTTAGCTTAGCCCCTACAACGTGTCAAAGCACGGTGGGCGGGGGTGGGGGCTGAGGAGGGTGGAAGGGGTTATAGTACAGTGCCCACAATCGCTCACAGCGTTTCACAAAGTTTTCCAATGGCGTTGAGGGATCTTTAAGGGCCACCTGCTATTGCCACAAAGAGCACTGAGCAAGGCCATGGCTGTGCCGTGGCTGTGAGCAGCCTGGCTCTCGCTCCTCCCTTCCCCCAGGTCCAAGCTGTGTGTAAATGGGGGCTGTAAATATTAGGGGCTGTTATATTATAATAATAATAATTCTTGCATTTGTTTCAGCGCCTTATCACCTCATCGAGACATCTCAAAGCGCTTCACAGGATATACTGTAAAGTGTAGTGACTGTGTATTTTGACAAACTGTTGACGGTTTCTTGCGCAGATTTGGGGGAAGGAAGCGAAGCCCTCTTCTCCAGAGGCGAGAGTGTGTGTGTGTGTTAGCGTGAACCTGACTCCCGGTTGCGCTGGACGTGCGGTGGCTGTGTCTCTGAGGTTTGGCCAGGGGATGGCAGCAGCAGACTGTGTCACAGCTTCTCAACAGCTCGGACACTGATCCATCCCTGTGTGGTTCATTAACCCTTTAAAGCCCGTGTTGTCCCAGATTGGCAAAAGTGGCTGTGGTGGGGGGCGTCAGAGAATGGCCTCCAGCTGCTGCTCTTAATGTGACATCATGTGTCTGAGTGTGAGAGGGTCGTCTGATAGAAATGACATCCGCTATATCAAATGCAAGGATTATTATTATATTATTATTATTATGTATCCTCCTTCTTCCCCCCCCCTACCCACACATGGTGCTGAGCTTGTCAGTGGGGAGGTGTGAGGCTGACTAGTTGCTCTTGTCTTTTTCTCAGGGCCAAACTGTTCCGGGGGAAGAAGGTGCACGGAGAGTATGATATCCGCCTGGAGCAGGTTAGTGCTTCCCTTCTCCCAGTGCAACTGTATTCAACATGGTGGTGGGGGTGGGTGCTGGTGGGGGGGGGGGTGCATATTGCGGTCAGTCTCTGTATATTGTCCCCCCCCTTTCTTTCCCATTCCCTGCTCTCTCTCTCCCCATCATGTCTGTGATGGTGCTCGCTCTCTCTCTCGCTGTGTAAGTGTGAGTTGGTGTGGGACGTTCCTGGTGTGAGACACATGTGTAAGTGTGAGTTGGTGTGGGACGTTCCTGGTGTGAGACACGTGTGTAAAAATGAGTTGGTGTGGGGCGTTCCTGGTGTGAGACACGTGTGTAAGTGTGAGTTGGTGTGGGACGTTCCTGGTGTGAGACACGTGTGTAAAAATGAGTTGGTGTGGGGCGTTCCTGGTGTGAGACACGTGTATAAGTGTGATTTGGTATAGGGCGTTCCTGGTGTGAGACACGTGTGTAAGAGTGAGTCGCTGTTTTGCAGGCTGACTTCACGGACATTAACCTGGTGGCTCAGGCCGACGGCAGCTGCATTGTGGACATGCAAGTGATCCGGAATGGCACCAGGGTTGTGAGGTGAGAGTCAGGGGGATGGATGGTGGAGACCAAAGTGATGGGGACGTGGGAAAAGGGGATCAGGGGAAACAGGGTTGGGGTTAAACGGGATCTGGGGGGGGGGGCGGTTGCGATTGGGGGGCGTGGTGTGAATCGAGGGGTGAACTGTTTCTGATCAGTAAATGGGTCCCGGACAACAATCCTCTGGGCAAATCACAGCTTCGCACCCTTCGCAGCCTTATTTTCTACCAGAAGGACTGCACCCCAGCCAGCGAGCGAAGGAGAGAGAGGGACAAAGAGTGACCAAGAGAAGGACAGAGAGAAGGGAGAGAGTGAGAGAGAGCGAGAGAGTGCAGGGAATGACTTCAGTCCTCAATATTGAGAGCACAACAAGCTTTGTTTTCCTGGGGGTGTTAATAGCTCGCGCTCATTCTGATTTCCTGATTTCGGGGGAATATTGTGATAAAGTGCAGACGCCAGGGTTCATGGCAGCGAGTGACAATCTGTCGGGTGCTTCGCATTTTCCGCCCATGCAGCTGCTCAGTGTTTCCACTGACCGTCACCACACACACACTGAGGGCACCAGGCACCGTGGGGGGGGGGGCAGGCAGGGGTATGGGTTTGGGAGCTAGACCGGCACCAGGGGCGGGCATAGAGGTGAGGTAGGGGCAGGGCTGGGGCAGGACAGGGAGGTGGGGAGTGAGTGTCTCACTGACTGGCCAGAGTGTTGAGGAGTGGGCTTCCTCTCGCTCGGGTATCAAGGTATCAGGGTAGCTCACTGTCAGTCTGCATTATAACACCCAACAGGGTTGAGGTGGATAACCATTTGTTAGGTCAGGGTGTCAAGGGATCCTGGGCAAGGGTGGGTAATTGGAGTTGAGGTGCAGATCAGCCATGTTCTTATAGAATGGCGGAACAGGCTCAAGGGGCTGAATGGCCTCCTCCTGTTCCTATGTTTCTATGAGGCTTAGCAACAACTGGAGCAGGACCTATAAAGGGAACCTTTTACACTCAGTGTGAATGCAGGAGTCACTGATCCCAATATTCACACTGACATTTGTGCACAGTTACATTTTAGGACAATGATCTTAAGATTAAAAGCGGGAGAATTTCACACTGCCTTCCCCCACCCCCACTCCCGCCCGGGTTTTTACAGGATTTATATCCCATCATTTTTAATTATTCCCGGGAAATCTATTTAACTTCAACTCGAGCTGCAGATTGGGAGTCGCTTGATTATAACAGGAAATGAATTATTCCTAAAAACAACTCATTTTCCAACAAACAAATTATCTCGACATCTGCTGCTTCTCGGGGGGAGATTTAGTTCATCAATCCTGCCCCCAGCCCCCAGTCCCAACCCCCCCGCACAGGACTAATATCTGTGATGGTGCTCATTAACTTAGTTCCCGCTGTTCAGCCTTTAACACAGAATCAGAATATTCAATAACAGATTGGGAGCGTAGTGGGGGGGGGGGGGGAGCTATAAACCTACCTCTGCCCCCGAGACTAGCATTGAATTCACCTGCAAAACACACAGTCACTCCACTTCACAGCATAGTATCTTCAGGTGAGCTCGCAGTACAGGCTGACATTCCAGTACAGTCCTGTGTTAATGGAGGTTTTGTTTTGTTCTTCTGTTAACATGTTAAAATATTACAATTTAAACTTAAACTCTGGGCTGCCCACACCTCGGCTCCTGACAACCTACGCCTAATACTTTCCGGATTTAGATAAACAGGATGCGTCCCTCCAGGGAGAGAGAGAGAGAGCGCATTCTATTACCAAAAATCTAGCTCTGGAATCCCCATGCGTAAGTGGGAGGCATGGAAATCTCAGTTCCAGGGCCTTGGGACGTCCTCCCGATGTGAAAGCCGTTTTATAAATGTAATTTTGTTGTTTTTGTTGTTGGTTTGGAGACTCTGAAGCACTGTGATGAGTTTCCTCATGTGTCAGACCCTCGGCTGGGCCAAAGAAAACAGACATTGAACCAAGGCTGAACAAGGCAAGTCTGTGCCCTGTTCAGGTGGACGTTAAAGAGCTGCCACGGGTTATTCGAAAAGGGATGGGTGTTCTGGCCGACAATCTCCCAAATAAACTCGCTTCACGGCTGTTTGTAGGACGCTGCTGTGCGCAAAATTGGCTGTTGCGTTTGCCAACAAACACACAGTCACTACAGTTGGCAGTAAAATCCTGTGAAATGCTTTGAGACGTCTCGATGACGTGATAACGCACGATATCAAATGCGAAGATTATTATTATAGCTCACGTCTCTCGCCAGAGTTACTTACTTCCCAGTTTGTCAATGCTTCATTATTTTACCCACCTCAATCTAATCACCCCTTAACCTCCTCTGCTCCAGGGAGTGTGACCCTGTCTTCTCAGCCTCTCATCACAGCCAAAACCCTTTCAGACCAGGGATTTGTCTGGTGAACCATCGCTGGACACCGCCAAGGTGTCTGCTCAAACGTGACTGCAATTCTCCAAATAAGGTGTGAGTGGCCGGTCACACATCTCAGAGCCTTGTTAGAGAAAGCTCCTCAGCTCTGGGGGTGAGGCCTGAGTTTACACTGCCTGTCGCAGGCACAGGCACCGATTCCTGATGAGTGTCTTGTACAGACAAGGCAATTAGCCGAGACAGAGCACGAGGCTGAGCTGTATTGAGAGCCCGTCACACTTTCCGATGGGCAAAAAATGAAAAGTCTAAAATGCAAATCTCTTTCCTTCTCTCTTCTTTATTTCTTTCTCTGTCTGTCTGTTTCTCTCTGACTCTGTCTGTCTCTGACTCTCTCCTGTGCGTGCATGTGTGTGTGTGTGTCTTTCTCTCTCTGTTGTGCTCGCTGGGTGTGTGTGTGTTTCTCTGTCTGTCTTTTTTTCTCTCTGTATGTGTGTCTCTTTGTTCGTGTCTCTTTCTATCTCTCTCTGTACGTGTGTGTGTGTATATGTGTGTGTCTCAGGCGACCCTGAGAGGTTAACAATGAGAGTTTAAAATACTGTTTTAACACAGTTACTACACCCTAAGCAGTCAGTTGGTTACTACACCCACAGTAACATCCTGTGAAGCACTTTGAGATGCCAGACCGGTGTGCTTGTGATTGTTGGCCTGTGAGTGAGATTACTGTCCTGCTTTTACCTGTAGATCCATCAAACCTGACTTTGTGGTCGTACGTCAGAATCCCTTCAACATGGCAGAGAACGAGGATTACAGGAACATCGTGATTGGCTTCCAGTATGGAGGGCTTCTCAGTCTCAACTCCCTGGAATCCATCTACAACTTCTGTGACAAGCCGTGGGTGGTGAGTTCAGCCTTCGTCCTGGCATACCTGTGCTGGGGCTCGCTCCCCCACTGGAGCTCTCTACTCTAACCCCATTCCCGGCTCTCTCTCTCTCTCTCTCTCTCCCCATCATGTCTGTGCTGGGGCTCGCTCCCCCACTGGAGCTCTCTACTCTAACCCCATTCCCGGCTCTCTCTCTCTCTCTCTCCCCATGGTGTCTGTGCTGGTGCTCGCTCCCCCACTGGAGCTCACCATTCTCTTTATCCTTTAACATAATTTTCCTCCAGAAGTTATCGTCAGTCACATTTATCCTGCCTTTGTTTTCCTTTCCCTGTCTGCTGTGCGCTGGCATTTTCAGGAGGACATTAGTGCTTATCAGGGAAAGGCAGAGTGTTGTGTATTGCAGCTGTAATAATAATAATCATCATGATTAAACCTAAATTGCCGTCTCCTCTCATAGGGAAAGCGATCTCTTAATGTCCTTTTTGTATATTAACTTCACAAAGTGCCACAGGAAGCACCATCCATTTCACTCAGTAAAGATGGAACTGTTAATCACTTGTGTCAAAGAAGGCTCTGGAATACCAGCGCTGGGCTGCAAAAATAAAACCAAAGGAAGATTTGAGGGAAAAGACATTTGTTCAGGGATTAGAGATGACCATTTGACACTCTAACCTCTGAAATGGAACTCCCACCCTCAATCTTGCCCCATCGTGTTGTTGTTGTTGCTAGTGGTGGTGGTGGTGGTATTGCTGTTGTTATTGTTGGTATTTATTGTTGTTAGTGTTCATCGTTGTTGTTTATTATTATTATTATTGTGGTTGTAACATTTTCCCTCCTCTCTCTGCCTCTCTTTCAGTTTGCTCAGTTGGTCAACATCTACAAAACCCTGGGAGCCGAGAAGTTTCCCCTCATCGAGCAGACCTTTTACCCCAATCACAAGGAGATGGTAAGTCAAACCCCCCCCCCCCCTCCCAGGGAATTACTGCCGTGTGCAGTGACTGTTTTTCTAGGTATCTGAAACTTGAAATTTCACTCAAAATTAAAAAAATTCTCAAATACGGTTTTGAAAGGAAATTAATCTTAATTTGGAATCTAAGAACGTTCCTCCCGGTGTCAGGCTCGATGCCTCTCCTTCATCCAAATTTACCCCCGTCACACACACACACACACACACACAATCGGTAATCTGTTTGGAATTTGCAGTGTTTGACCACAAATCAGTTACTACACTTCAAAGTAACTTGTGGGGTGAATCACGTGTTATATTTTGATACATTGGGCAAATACAAGTTTTATTTATGTTATACATTTGTCAGATAATACAGTGATGTACATGTGTGGTTAGCCTTTAGGGTTTACTGTCATATTCTTATTGGGGAGGTGGGGGGGAAGGATGGGGAGATCTAATGTACAACGTATTTGTTGACAGATTTCTTAATAAGAAAGAGTGAGTCTGGAATGACTTTGTTGGGAGTGACCAGGGTACATTAACACCCAGCTTGTGGGTTTCAAGAGGGAAGTAGTGGGTAAGTGAAGGATGGAGGCTTGTGGTGGTATGGGGACACTGGTGTACAGCTCGCTCTGAGAGCTGGGGCAAACTCGGTGGGCCGAATGGCCTCTTTCTGCACTGTGAATGTCTATGGTTCTTTGAAATAAATGGTCAAGTCAGAGCCAGGGAGAGGACTGGGGGTGTGACGGTCGTTAGATGGACAAGTCTGATTTTGTTACTGGAGTCCTGGGGAGTGTGTGTGTGTTCCGTACTGACCTTTTGAGAGATCTTGAGCCGAATACAGATTGCGTTTGAGCCTCGGCTCAGTCTGGATCTGACCTGCAGCGTTTAATACCGACGGGCTTCCAAACCTCATTAACTGGAGCAGGAGGAGGCCATTTAGCCCCCGAGCCAGCTCCGCCCTGATTCTCCACCTCGCTGCCCCTCCTCCCCTCCCTTTAATATCCTTCATGTCAGTGCCTCAAATTGTGTCCCTCACATTCAACTGGGTCAGAGTTTGCCCTGTACCCAGTCTTACGCTGTGCCAACAACAACTTGCATATATATATATATATAGAGAGAGAGAGAGATACTGTAGAGCCTTTCACGTCATGAGGACGTGACTGAGGTACTGTTCATCTCCAACCCAAACCTTAATACCAAACCACCAGCCTTGCCAACCGTCTTTCACTGAACAGTAACACACACACATCGTTTATAAATCTCCCTCACCGCCCCCCCACACCTCTGTGAAAGAAAACAGCAAGGAAACCCTTTGATCTGTACAAGTTTATCTTTACCAACACAAAACAAGCAGCGACAGAGCAGACTTGAATTTACACAGCAGCCTGGGGGAGTGGGCGAGGGCGGGGATAGACTGTACACTTCTTGGTGCCTGATTGTAGAGACTGTTCGGAGCAGAATCTAGTGGGAGCAGTGGTGGGGTGTGTGTGTGTGGGGGTGGGCGGTGAGTGGGGGTGGTATATGGGAGATGGAGACAAAGGTCCCTCGTCATTCCCTGGCGTCTCTCGGGGCGGGTGGACACGCTGAGGGGCAGAGGGAGATCAGTCGGCTGCAGGCAGCGTAGAGAGATATGGTGAACTGACAGCGTTCATGGTGGATCATGGAGTCAGCTGCCCCCACACGGGGTTGATTTGTTTGGGGAGAGTGTTTGCATAGGGGAGGGAGTTGGGGTGCAGGGAGGGGAGCAAGAAGGGAGGGGGTGCAGGGAGGGGGCCTGGGTGCAGGGAGGGGGACTGGATGCAGGGAGGGGGGACTGGATGCAGGGAGGGGGACTGGGTGCAGGGAGGGGGCCTGGGTGCAGGGAGGGGGACTGGGTGCAGGGAGGGGGACTGGGTGCAGGGAGGGTGAGCAGGGAGGGGGAGGGGTTAGGGTTCCGATATGTCCATGAATTCCTTCTCTGGGGGTGATCCCCCCCGGTACCAGCTACACGAGCCGTCGCTGCGCTTGATGCAGGAAAAGTACTTGGCCTGGGGCCCATTGAGCGTCTTGTCCGTCAGCCGGTCAGTCCACAGGCAGTCGTTCTCCGCAGACACCGAGCAAGGTAGCGTGTAACACGTGGAGATCTGCAGCCAGAACAGGCAGTGTTACCACAGAGCATCGCATCACTGATGGCAACTAAATGCAGCACTGAACAGCTATACCCACAGACATATACACACACACAAGATACCCACACAGACAACCACACAGACACCCACACAGACACTCGAGCGCAGACCTTTGGAAAGTTCCCTAAACCCCGGCTTTTCTCCACGTTTTGCAGACGTGCGTGTGAAGAATAATAATCCTGGCATTTGATCCAGCGCCTCATCACGTCATTGAGACCTCGCAAAGCGCTTCACAGGATACACTGTAAAGTGGAGTGACTGTGTGATTTGTGGGCGAAACACAGCAAACAATGGCGCACAGCCATTGAAGGCATCGCTCTTGGGCTAGGAATGTGGGAGGGAATTCGGGGTTTGGACCTCTGGGCAAAATAAGGCGAGAGTCTCCCCTGGGGGGTTGGGTAGGCGGGGGGGGGGGGGGGGGGGGGGGGATTAACTTACCCGGCAATCGCAGCCCATTTGGTATCTGTGGTTCAGGTTCTTTCTCTGGGACAGGGTCAGCTCTTCCCAGGGCAGGATGTAATTACACAGCCCCACCTGCACTCGGCCATCACTACCCAGGTGGCCTGAAAGTAACAGAGACACGGGTGGTGTGGGGGTGGGGTGGGGAGACAGACACAGAGAGGAGAGAGAGAGAGAGAGAGAGAGAAAAAGGATCAGAAACAGGCAGCTCTCGCACATATTCAGCTCAGCATCATCAATAATCCTAATAATCATTATCATCGTAATTTATCTCAGCGTTTGATGCGGTGCCTTTCCCGTCGGGGGATGTCTCAAAAGCGCTTCGCAGGGTTTTACTGTCAAGTAAGGCATGCTGACTGTGTGTGCACAATGGCAGAGTGAGAACCCGCGTGTTGGGTGGGGGGAGAGTGAGAGCGGGGTGGTTAAATGGAGAGAGAGGTGGGGGGGGGGGGTGCGTAAGGCAATGCGGGGGGATTTCAAGAGATCTCCAGAGGAGGGGGCGAAGAGCAATGGCAGAGCAGAGCAGAGAGAGAGAGCCGTGGGGTGTGTGGACTTGGGTGGCTTGGTTGGGTGGGGGCATGGGTGCAGGAGAGGAACCCGCTGAGTATTGGGAGATTATGGAGGGGAAAGTTGGAGATGGGGATGGCAGACAGGTGTGTAGGTGGTTGGGGGAGCGGCCCGTGTGGGGGAGCAGGCTGGGGAGGGGGGCTGGTACCTGTGAGCAGATACTGGACTTTGCTGGTGGTGTTCAGGGTCACGCCGCAGGCCGCAGAGGTGGGCGCCGTGTACACAAACTGCACCGTCTTCTTCCTCTCAAACCCCTTAAACATCTAGAGAACGAGAGGGAAAGAGAGAGCGAGAGATCATTCCGTGTCTGGTGTGGGGGGGGGGCGGGGGTGGGTGGGGGGGTAACACGACACAGGCTGTCAAAACATTCCGTCCGGTCTCTGGGTAGGAAGTGCGCTCTCACCCCATTCTCTGCTCTCTCTCTCCCCCCATCGTGTCTGTGCTGGGGCTCGCTCCCCCACTGGAGTTCTCTACTCTCTACAAATACGATTCCATATTCCCTTTCAAAAGCTATGAACTGGGCCCAGGTCTCCTGCTCACCCCCCACTGTCAGTGCCACGGGCTCGAGCCGCAGATTCTTGCTGTTACCTTGATTTGTTTCACTTCGTACCGGATCAGGTCATTGTACACATCGAAGGATTCCCCGTTGTTTTCAGAAATCAGCTTTTTCCCGGAGATTTTTGCTCGGATCACTGTTTTAAAGGGAGAAACAGGAAAAATGACTAACAATGGGGAGGTGCAAAATCAGAACCCGTTGCTTTCTAATTTATAGTGTTTCACTGACAAACATTTACAGTCACTCCACTTTACAGTATATCGTGTGAAGCACTTTCAGACATCTTGATGACATGATAAGGCACTATAGCAAATGCAAGCATTATTATTAGAATGCACACTGTCGGTGAGTGGGGGTGGCAATGTTCATTGAATCACGCCCTCCCACCCCTCCCCGCCCGGCCAGGCTTGACCTGATCACTACGCCCTCCTGTTCCACTTGTCATTTCTCAGAACTTTTCATTTCTATCCTGTGCAACTAGAGGTGCTTCAGAGAGAGAGAGAGAGAGAGAGAGTGCTAACATGTGTCGCTAACAAGATTTCTTAATAAGGGGAGAGAGCAGGGAATGGGGTTAGAGTAGAGAGCTCCAGTGGGGGAGCGAGCACCAGTACAGACACGATAATAATATAATAATAATAATCCTTGCATTTGATATAGCGCTTTTCAAGTCTTATCGACGTCTCAAAGCGCTTCACAGAATAGATTGTAAAGTGAATTGACCGTATATTTGTGGGCGAGAGAGATAGAGAGAGAGAGAGAGCAGGGGATGGGGTTAGAGTAGAAAGCTCCAGTGGGGGAGCGAGCCCCAGCACAGACACGATGGGGGGTAAATGTGTATCATTGTAAAGTGATTGTTCCACTCTAATCCACTTGTAATAAGTGGTGTCTGTTGCAGTGATTGAGCTGAGAGGCTGTGCTGTGGGACTCGAGGATTCATAGCATCTCCTCATGTTCAATACTCAAAACAGACAAGCTAGTTCCGGCCCCAGACTCCCAGAACCTCTCCAATAGGGGGGACGGGGGCTGGGGGGTGGTGGTTACCCTGCACCATGCACTGTGAATGTCAGTGCCTGTGTCCAGCCTGACTGACTGACTTTCCTCACCCTGGCTTCTCTGAGATAGGTCAACACCGCATTTTATCACTGATCACTGTAGCGTGGGAAAGAGAGAGAAATAAACAGAGAAAGACTCTTGTGTGTGTATTTAAGCGAGAGAAAGAAATAGAGAAAATAAACTGAGAGAGAGAGAGAAACAGACAGACATTTCGTAGCACCTAATCATGTTAAGATGTGTCAAAATAGGTTTACAGTACCGAATTCGGTTTACAATGTTATCCTGTGAATTGCTTTGAGACGTCCTGCCAAACTAAAAGGGGCTGAATCATATGTGAGATTATTATTACTGTTAGTTATTCCTGTCAAGTGACTTTGACGGCGAGCGCAGCAGCCATTTCACACACAGCAAGAGGAAGTGATTAGAGAAAGACACACACTCACTGACATAGGTACACACACGCACACACACAGATAGAGACAGGCATAGAGAGTGAGAGAGACCGCAGACATTTATACACACGCATAGACATATACACAGATGTGTACATACAACGCTTTCTGGGAGTAATAATCCCTCCAATAAAAAAATAATAATTTGGCCACGACTGTTTGTGGGGACGCTCCTGTGCACAATTGGCTGCTGCGTTTCACCCACAAAATACACAGTCAATTCACTTTACAGTATATTCTGTAAAGAGCTTTGAGACGTCTCGAAAACGTGATAAGGTGCTGTATCAAATGCGGGTATTATTATTATGATTATTATTATGGAGTGAGCGCAAAACACCCAGGTAGAGCCTCAGAGCCAGGCAGAGCGAGGGCGAGATTGCTTCAGTGATTGTCACGTGAAAGCCGGCAATTATTTTGATTGGCAACGAGACTGTGTTGCCGTCAGTGCCTGTTAGCCAGCATCGGGGGTGGTGGGGTGTGGGTGGCTGTTGCTCGCAGCTTTGATCAGCTTCAGCCCGAAGCCTGACTGTACATGGCCTCCGTGGCCCTGGCGTCTGGGCTGCTTCGGTGGCAACATGTCAACGCAGGGCAAGCAGCATATGGTGCTGACAGAGAGCATCAGCCACACTCACGCTTACGCTCACGCACACACATGCACGCTCACACTCACGCTCACACACACGCACACACTGCTCCTCTCAGCACTACTTGTGTTTTAGAAGTGCATTACATATTAATGGTGAGGGTGTCAGGTTTTACTGCTGGCATCTGTAATAGCCTCTGCATGTTTGTTTAACCCCCAACACACACACACACACACCAGGAATATGACGCCCTGGGCTCTTTCGTCCCACTCACTCACTCACTTTGGCCGCGCGGAAGATGCTGTTAAACATAGCTATAAATAGTCTGTCTGAAGGATGGCGCCTCCGACAATGAAACAACAGCAACGACTTGCACTTATGTAGCGCTTCACATAGGTTAACGTCTCAGACCACTGTGTGTCGGAGCAGGGCTGACGTCCGTGGTAAAGTATTGCAGCTCAAGGCAGATCCCAATTGCTCTAAATGAATTTGCGCTGTGGAATTTACAGCCAGACTTCAGTATTTTCAGGAATAATTGGTTTGTTTTTCTCCCAGTCACTGCAACACACAGTCTGTCAGACCCCTGCTCTCCTCTCCTCTGCTGCCCATTATACAGAGGCTGCACAGGGAGATTCTCGTCGTGAGACTATCGCAAATGAGCATCCTCGAAAAGTGCTGACACTCATTACCGGGAACAACGTGTGCCAACACCGTCCCCCGTTTCCCCGCTCCGAGACCCTGCCCCGCGTGAAGGCGCTATATAAATGCAAGTTGTTGTTGTTGATGATGATTGAGCCGTTGTCTGCATTATGCTGTAGAATTAGCATTCGAGACAGCAGAGGTCAGGAGCTGGACTCATCAATCCCACTCCTTCTACACCCATCCCACCCCCTTCTCCCCCCGCCCCCCCTCCACCTCCACCCCCCCCCCCCTCACACACACACCACACACACAGTCCACTTCCTGTACACAGCCATCCCTGAACCCCAAAACATAAAGGGAAATCAGAGGGGTAATTCCAGAATATCTATGAACCCCCATCCTAGCAAGTTTCTGTGTGAGGAGCTAAAGGCTCCAACGTGTTAGAGGGTCAGGGAGAGACGGGGATGGGGGGGGGGAGAAGAAAACAAACCCCACGGTCACTATAACCTGATACAGTGTCAGTGAGTTAATTAACTCCAGATAGAACCATTGAGATTTACAGCACAGGGGAAGGCCTTCAGCCCATTGGGGCTGTACAGCTCCTTTAAGAGCAATTCATTTTAGTCCCATTTAACTGCCCTCCCGACCCCCCCTCCGTAACCCCAGAGTTTTGCCTTATCTCCTGGGGGGGGGGGGGGGGGGGGGGGTGGCTGGGGGAGGGAGATTAAGAGTCATTTTGCTTTAGAATCCACAAGTATTTATAAATATATGAATAAAAAAGAGTCCAAGAATAATCCAGCTAAACAACCCAGGACGTAAAATTACGGTGTAATACAATTTACATTTATAGAAAGCCAGTCAAGTGGGAGGTAAAATCACAAACATGTCCAAAGCCAGGCTTGCATGTGGCTTGCCCTCCCTCTTCCCGCCCCCCCCCCCCACCCCACACACACACATATACCCTGAGCTGTGGGGGGCTCTGCCGTGTTTTTTCCGACTCAGTCCTGGGAGCCGGGAGAATGCTTTCTGTCTGAGGCCGGATTTCGGGAGCCATGCCATGGATTCTCTAAGGCCACCCAAAGGGGAGCCCAAACACTTCATTGTGGGGAAGTGTGTTCTGAGGACAGCTTTGTTGAGCAAACTGAAAAGCCAGTGTAGTAAAACAAAAAGCCTCGGGCTGTCTAAAAACACACTGGGATTCAGTTACTGTAAAAGAATGTTGTAAATTAACATTAGCAGATACTTTATCAAATTGGGGCCAGGCTGCAATAGAAAAGTGCCCCTCTCTTGACAGGTGCTCGGAGTTTCTGGTGTGTGTGTGTGTGTGTGGAGGGGGTGTGGGGTTGGTGGAGGCAGAAAGAGAGAGAGAGAGAGAGAAAGGGGTAATTACATTTATACTACCCACCGCTTGTTGGCTTGGAATCCTGTCTCTGCTATCTGACACCAATGATTCATGCATTATAGTACTGTACTGTCACACACCAGCTTGTGAAAGAGCCTTTCACTGCCTGATGTAGCTGGCAGCTTAAGCCTGTCTGTCAGGCAGGGTGGTGTGGGCTGGGGTGCACCTAGGGACATTCCTCCCGAAGTGAAAGACCCTATATAAACACTACTTGTTATTGTTGTTGGGTGCTGACTCACATCTCATCTCAGTCTGGGAAGTTTTCCCGCTGCTTGTCCAGCTAGGACCACCCTACCTGTTAGCGCTTTGGTTTCTAGGGTTAACGAGAGCTGAGTGGGATGACTACCTGACCTTCCAGGTCCTGTGGATGAGCCGGGCCGGGCTGCCATCAGCAGTGAGTGCCCTGGGATACTGCGGCCCCTCCTGGCTCGGGGACCGGACTAGAGACCATCACGGAAGACGGGCTCCATTCCAATATTATCTCATCCCCACTGTGGAGGCAGAATTTTTTGCAACATGCATTTACCCCAGGGAGCTGTCTCACTCCCCAACCACCCCCACCCCCCAGCCCCCATCCCAAACCCCAACTGCTTCAACCCTGCCAGAGAAAGACACACTAAATTGAACTTAACATCCAAGAAAAAACACACCCCAGCCAAGCTTTTGATCTCAGCTGGTGATTGGAGCTGCAGGAAAGCATATTTATTTAACTTTGGAAACTGTATTCTCGCTGTTCTTTGGCTGAGCAACAGGACTTTGGGGGCCGAGGGGTCGGCGTGAGGGGATGGGGTCCTTGGTCAGTACTGAGGCTGTCCTGAAATCACTGACACCCCCTAACCTTCCCCACAACCCCCCCCCCCCCCCCCCCCCACCACCCCCCATCAAAGGGACAGACTGTGTGGGGCTGAGATTGTCAGTGACTGAGCTCAGTCCGTCTCTCTGTGTCTCAATGTTACCAGCGACTGAGAAAAGGAAACTCCACCCCGGTTTGTAATCTTATTTATGATCAGAATGTTTGGGCAAAAGGCTTTACTGACTCTCCGGCTGTGTGTACGATGTGCTGTGTGTATGTGTGTATATATATATATATATGTGTATCTATTGAAAAAGGTAAGTGAGATCAAATGATCAAGAGAAGTTTCAGAAAGTGAGGAAGTCTGAAACCAGCTGTTTTGGGGGTAATAATAAACTACCCCCCACCCCCCACCCCCATATCTGGCTGGTTGCACGTTATGTGCCCTGACCTGGGTTTGGTGCTGTGAGACACACACACACACACACATATATAATATATATACACACCGACTTACCTATGTCGGCGCTGCAGAAGGCTTGCTGGAGGTGAGCAGGAGAACAGCTACAGCCACCCACAAAGTGCTGTACTCGGAGCGACAGGAGAAGCAGCGACGAGGCGAGGAAGCGAGTCCCTGAGTTCCTCATAGCTTCACTGCAACTCTCTCACTCTCACACCACACGCAGAGCCACAGCACAGCTCAGCCTCAGCACAGCCACAGCTCAGCACAGCTCAGCACAGCCTCAGCTCAGCACAGCCACAGCTCAGCACAGCAGAGCCACAGCACAGCCACAGCACAGCCACAGCACAGCTCAGCACAGCCACAGCTCAGCACAGCTCAGCCTCAGCTCAGCACAGCCTCAGCTCAGCACAGCCACAGCACAGCTCAGCCTCAGCTCAGCCTCAGCTCAGCACAGCCACAGCACAGCTCAGCACAGCCACAGCTCAGCACAGCCACAGCTCTCTCTGGGCTTTGCTTCTGAGCAAAGCAAAAACTGCCGTCGATTTCCTTTCCTTCTCTCTCTCTCTCTTGTCTTTTCTTGTCGTGACTCTCAGTCACTGTTTGTGGATGTGATTGTGTGTGTGTGTGTCTCAGTGTGTAGGTGACTCTGCCTGTGTCAGTCTGTGTGTGTCAGTCTGTGTGTGTGTCAGTCTGTGTGTGTCTCTCAGTCTGTGTGTGTGTCAGTCTGTGTGTGTGTCTCTCAGTCTGTGTGTCAGTCTGTGTGTGTCTCACAGTCTGTGTGTGTGTCTCAGTCTGTGTGTGTGTTGTGATCTGTCCCAAGTTTTCCAGAAGTATTTCGTTCGTCAGTCAGTTTGGGCGTTTGTTGAAGCCACGAAGAAATCTCCGAATGTGGCGTTTCTCTCTCTCTCTCTCTCTCTCTCTCTGTGTGTCTCTGTCTCTCTCTGTGTCTGTCTCTGTGTCTCTCTGTGTCTGTCTCTCTTTGTGTCTCTGTCTCTGTGATTCTCTCTCTGTGATTCTCTCTCTCTGTGTGTCTCTGTGTGTCTGTCTCTCTCTGTGTGTCTCTGTCTCTGTGATTCTCTCTCTGTGTGTCTCTGTGTGTTTGTCTCTCTCTGTGTGTCTCTGTGTCTGTCTCTCTCTGTGTGTCTCTCTCTCTGTGTCTCTGTGTGTCTCTGTGTCTCTGTGTCTGTCTCTCTCTGTGTGTCTCTCTCTCTGTGTCTCTGTGTCTCTCTCTCTCTGTGTGTGTCTCTCTCTGTGTCTCTGTGTGTCTCTGTGTCTGTCTCTCTCTGTGTCTCTCTCTCTGTGTCTCTGTGTGTGTGTGGCTGGTAGCTCTCTCACATTGCTGTCATGGACAGTATATATAAGGTCTATCCTCTCCTCTGTGTCGCTCCGCCTTCACACTGCGCCTCCAGCCATTCTCGTTGCTTTGAGCAGTTGTGTGACAATCCCACCGTTACGCATTGCCAAAGCCCACACCAACTAATCACTTCAGGTCGATTTTACGCTGTTAATTCCCGCTGTTCCTCATCACTGAGGATATCTGGAAACAGCAGTCTGGCAATTTGTCACATTCAATGTGAAATATTAAACACAGACTCACACACACACACACACAGCGCCTCTGTGTCAGGGCCAAAGGAGATGTGAGGGTTTGTTTATTAAAAATGAATGTTTAACCACAACAACTTGCATTTACACAGCGCCCTTTACAGCGCTGGACAGTGGCGGAGTCTGACCCCGAGCCCGGGGGGAGAGGGGGTGGGGGAGGCGGGGAGGTGACCATAAGCACGATCGAAAAGGAAGGTCTTTAGGCGGGTTTTGAAAGTGGGCGAGGTGGCGGGATTGAGGGAAATAAATAGTGAAATCAGTCACACTGATCACTACTTACCCGCCCATACCCTCTGTTCCTCTGGCTCCGGTCTGCTCCACATCCCCCGCCCCAACCGCCCGACCATCGGTGGCCTTCAGCCTCTCAGCCCCGAGGCTCTGGAACTCCATCCCCAGTGCCTTCGCCGCTTCCTCCCTTTCCTCCTTCAAGGCCGGTCTCAAGACCTTTCTCTTTGACCTTCAGCCTTCAGCTCCCCTCTCGACTCTCTACCCCATCCTCGCCCCCTCCCTTCCCTCCCCTCACCCTGACCATTCCCCCCCTCCTCGCTCCCTCCCTTCCCTCCCCTCACCCTGACCATTCCCCCCCAATGCTCGGGTCCCGACCCAACCGTCCAGCGCTTTGGGACGTCCTCCCGACATGAAAGGCGCTCTATAAATGGAATCTTGTTGTTGTTGTTGTTGTTGATCAATATTAAACTTGTTAGCTTTTAGTTTTTTTAAAAAAAAACGGAAGTGAAATATCTGCTGCTTGTGAATTGCACAAACCAAACAGAACGTTAGGTCAAAATATATGTTTTTGCACCTTTTACATTTCTTCCATTTTAAAAAAAGTAAAGTAATTATCTGTAAGAGAAGGGAATTTCTCTCTCCTTGGCCTTATTGGCTGACAATTCCCCCAAATAAAATCGGTCACTAACTTCGTGGCTGTTTGTGGGATGTCGCTGTGCGCAAATTGGCTGCCGCCGTTCACCCACAAATCACAGTAAATCCTATGACGTGCTTTTCAGACATCTTCCTGACGTGAAAGGCGCTGTATCAGATGTGAGGATTATTATTATTGTTATTTATCATAAGGAATCTGTTGGGAAATACCTCAAGTTTCAGCCCTATCTCTCACCCCGTCTCGCTCTCCCTGTCTGTGTCTCGCCCCGGCTCTTTCATGAAGTATTAAGATTAGCCACCAGTGCGTGCACTTTACTTGGATGTCAGAAGGCATTTGATGAGGTTCCTCTTGTGAGACTTTTAAAGAGCAACATTGCCTCTGACGCCCTCGAGGATTCTTGATCCTAGCTTGACCTCGGAGCTAAACACCTCATCTCCAGGTTCCTGTTCCTCACCCACAGGGAGATCACTCACTGAATAAGTTCATTTCCCTTCAACTCCACGCGGTATTTGGTAAACATATCACTCGGTAAATTCTGAGCCGAGGAAATGAATGGTCAGCTCAAGGCTGTTTCCAATAAACTGGTTGTCAGACGCTGGATGTTCTCCAGTGAGTGAACTGCTTTAATATGAGTTTTTTTTCTGTTTCTGCCAATAACAATCCGTGGCAATTGATCTCCCTTGTTTCAGCTTCAATCAATTGTTGGCCCCACAATGAATTCACTCGCCTGTCCGTTCCCTGGTTAAACTCACCATTTTAACAAGCATCCCTTTGTTTCCCCCCTTTCCCCACACCAGTCATTCACTTATAATAATAATAATCCTCGCATTTGATACAACGCTTTATCATGTGGTTGAGACGTCTCAAAGCGCTTCGCAGAATATCCTGTAAAGTGAAGTGACTGTGTATTTTGTGGGCTTCATGGCTGTTTGTGGCATTGCCATGCACAAATAGGCTGCTGTGTTCACCAGTCACTACAGTTCACAGATAAACTCTGCGAAGCACTTGCTTTGAGACGTTTCGTCAGGCTACAGCACTGCATGAAGCAACAAGCTTTATTATTATTATCAGCGTTATTATACGTGGGCGAGACTGGCATTTTCTGCCCATTCCTCGGTTACCCTGGACAGGTGCCTCTGCTCCAGCTTCTCTTTATTTAGCTATTCGTACTCGAACCATTAAAGAAAAACATTTCCATATTTGGGGACAATTTTCCTAAGACAAGTGACTGATGTCAGCACTGCTACGGAATGCACTCTGTTACCATGAGGATAAGCGTCTCATTACTGCTACCCAATTTGGACAGTTTAACCTCTGAAGGTGGCAGCCGGCAGTGATGTACAGATGTGTAAAATGGGACTAATGCGTTAGCAAGTGGAACACTTTGAATTACCTTAAATTTTCATGCTCATTACAGTGGCCCAGCTCTGCCAGTCTGCACCTTGTCAGCCTGACTTTTCCCGTGACTGGGAATGATTAAAGTGAACAGTGCTGTCTTTATTGCAGAGGGCTGCATCCCATGTTTCACAGGACGTGATTTAAAGAGTGAGAGTGATTTACAGGCCACTCAGCCCACCGTGTCTGTGCTGGGGCTCGCTCCCCCACTGGAGCTCTCTACTCTAACCCCATTCTCTGCTCTCTCTCTCCTCCCCCCCCCATCGTGTCTGTGCTGGTGCTCGCTCCCCCACTAGAGCTCTCTACTTCAGTGGGAGTAACATCGCAAATTATACCCCTGACAACCCATTAATCTCCTGTCTCTTCCAATAAATGTTCTGTCTGTCTCTGTTAGTGGGAGTGCAGCAGGTCCCTTTATTGCCAAACCCACGATAAATAACATCCAATTTTGTCCTCAACAAAGTGGGGGGAGAGGGAGTGTCAAAGCTGGTAGCCTTTCTAGCACATTCAGATTGCAATGATGTGTATGTGGAAGCAGCTGTGATGAGAGAGGAGTCTCAGGTAAAGACCGACTGGAATTTTTTGTGCTTTTGTAGCTGAGCTTGCCGACGTTCCCGGTGGTGGTGAAGATCGGACACGCTCACGCGGGAATGGGAAAGGTAAGCAGACCCTCCTCACCAGGGAACACACACCTGTCTCCGCTTCACAGGTCAACCCTCGCTGCCCTAGTATAATTCAGTGTTTGATTCCATGTGTACATATGTGATTCCATGTGTACCTACGTGATTCTGAGTGTACAGGACGGACTGTGGTGTGAAAAACATGAGCCTCGAAGTATCCCATGGTCTTGGTCTTAAGACCATCATCTTAAGGCTAAGGGACAAATGCGCATACGACTGCCAGGAAGGTGATCTAGATGGACCTTGGTCTTTTTTTTTGTCTAGTATTTCTTATGTTCTTATGTCTTAAAATCTAAGATGGCCGAGAGTTTAGTAAACATCTCAAATTTGTTTTTGGTTTGTGAGCCGTTTTTTTTTCCCCCACCGTGGTCTTTTTCAAGAAGATTCTTCCAGATTTAGTCAAATCCAAAGGTAGTAGTTTTCATCAAATGTAGTAGTTTTCCCCAAACTCTGCTCAGATTCCTCAGCATTGAGATTGAGGCAGGAGGTGGCAGGATTCTGGGCTTGTGAAATGCAGGACATATCGTGAAGTGCTCAGTGATCACGGTGTTACGTGAACGTTTCAGAACCTGCTCTTTATCTGCTTCTCTTCTCTTTCTTCTCCCTCACTTCCCCCACCCCCTTCTCTCTCTCTGGTCTGTTCTTCTCTGTGCTACAACACATTGGATGATGTCAAGGTGAAAGTGGAAAATCACTATGATTTTCAGGACATAGCCAGCGTGGTGGCTCTGGCTAACACCTACGCTACAGCTGAACCTTTCATAGACTCCAAATACGATATAAGGATTCAAAAAATAGGAAGTAATTACAAGGCGTACATGTGAGTAAATATTATTATTATTAATAATGTCCATCCCGCTCGCTAGTGGGATTTGGGTCCTTGGGAATCGTGATTCCCATCATTGCTAACCCGAGTGTGACTGATGTTTTTACAGTGTGTTGTGTGGTGTCACCTAATTCCACACATCTCCTTGTGTAAATTGCTTTGATTCCCCCACCTCCAACCCCTTCCCTTCCAAACTCACCTACAGCAACTGTTTTTCTATACGTTGTGTTAGCACAAGAGTCAATCAATCAACCAATCAAATTTAGAAAGAGCATTGGCAGCCTGTCACTGAAAGACAAAACCATTGCTTTGTTGGCTGTTTGTGAAACCATCACTGTATGTATCTCGATTCTCATTTCTAGGAGAACCTCAATCTCCGGAAACTGGAAGACAAACACTGGATCTGCCATGCTGGAACAGATTGCCATGACCGACAGGTGAGCAAGAGCATCCATGAGTGAGTTAGAGTAGAGAGCTCCAGTGGGGGAGCGAGCCCCAGCGCAGACACGATGGGGAGAGAGAGAGCAGGGAATGGGGTTCGAGTAGAGAGCTCCAATGAGGGAGCGAACACCATCGCAACAAGGACTGCAGAGGTTTAAAGAGAAGGTCCCACCACCACCTTCTCAAAGCTGCTCAGGATGGGCAATAAATGCTGATATTTGCTGCCTGCAACCTAACAAAAAGTTTGCAAACCTTTCCTCACTGGCCTTTGAGTGAAACACTCTCCACATTGGGTCTGTGGCAGTTAGCGTGCTGCAGATATAACCCTGGCTGTGAGCTGAGAAGCAAAGTCACCAAGAACAGCCTCCCCAGAGAACAGCCTCTCACACACTCTGACTTATATGAGCAACAAAACGGTCCTGAATATCTCTTGCCTTCTGCTCAGCGGTTGACATATGGCCCAGCAGGAGGAAGTCGTGGTCATTATCTTTCTCCCAATTAAAATTGGATCAAGTAAATTGCCCCTTAACGGAATAATAAACTCAGATTAACATCAATTACCAGATGTTTGTGAAATGTGGCTGGTTTTCATCCAATGGACCTGACTCTGAACCATTCGCTGGAGACGCTCAATGTCATTGGCTCTCTTGGATACTCAATGTCATTGGCTCTCTCACACACTCAATGCCATTGGTTTTCCCAGGGGCTCCATGTCATTCCCTGATCCTCTCATTTCCCGAGCCCTGGCTCTTTCCTGCTGTCTGGAAGCTAGAGGCTCAGAAATTCTCCCTGGCCTTAGCCTGAGCATCTTTACACACGTCAGATAACACAGAATCGTGGCAGATTCTTCAATTCAGCCTGAATTTGCGAATCATTTTCTTCTTGAGCAACAATGACAAATCGGATTCGAGAACTTTCCGGAATTGCGTGCTGGCCGTGGCGCCGGGCGCTGTGTGGGTGCGCGAAGCTCCAAAGTGCCTCAAAGAGGAGCAACGCGCACTACACCTGCTTCTCCTGTCTGACAGGTACAAGCTTTGGGTTGACAAGTGTTCGGAAATCTTCGGCGGGCTGGACATTTGTGCCGTGAATGCTGTTCATGGCAAGGATGGCAAGGATTACATCATTGAGGTAAGGGACCGATTACACAGGCACCAGCGCAGGCACCTGGGACTGATAAGACAGTTGATTCTCTGAGTGACGGAGCGAAATGGCATTAAAGTGCATCACAGGTGATTCCTGCCAAGTGTAGTGACTGGTTTTGTAGCCCAGAGCGGCCCCATGATTACAGGATGCAGACACAATGCAAATGACAGGAAATCCTGGAGCTTGCTTATGTCTGTACAATACAAACCCTGAGACTTCACAGCCAGGATTACAGCTTTGTAGAACCGTTGTCGTGGCAACACGGGGCTGAATCGTGGAGGTGAAATAGTGGAGCGCGGAGACCGTGACAAGAGGCAGCCACGGGGGGGGCCAGAACTAATCCCCCGTCCGTCCCTGTAACCTCAACACCATCAGCGGGTCCCAGTCAGCAAACTTCACACCGTGCTGTCACCACAGTCATCCCGGGCAGAGAGAGCACTTCTCTCTCACTTTCTCTCTCTCTCTTGCTCTGTATTTCACTTTATCTCTCTCTCTCTCTCTCTCTCTCTCTCGCTGTATCGTTCTCTCTATCTCTCGCTTACTCTGTCTCATTCTATCTCTGTGTGTGTCTCTCTCTCTCTCTCTCGCTCTCTCTGACTGTCTATCTCTGTATCCTGGGATGTGGTATCGTGGAGGATGGGAGACCTCTGGTACCCGCTCCCCATCGTCCATGTGTGAGCCTTGCAGTGAGTATCATTTGCCTGTAGAGGGCGCCAGAGTGGCATCTGACCACTCCCCAGCGGCTGCTACACTCACACACACACACACAACCGATAGAGGGCACTGTAGAGGGACCAGGAGCAGTAACCTTGGCTGCTTTTCCCCCTCCCTAATCCTCGGTGAACAATGTATCCCTGGCGGAGACCAGTGAACTCAGCACAGACCGAGATGCGAACCACCCAGCTCCTGGTGTGTGAGTTGCCGTTGTATCATGGCTGCCCTGGGCTGCTGGTGCCCTGGCCTCCCTCACTGTCCCAGTGTGTATATGTATACATAAGAGATACTTCCCGGTCTCTGTCCTGAGCAGGCTCCTGACGCCTCTTGCCTGTGACCTCCCGCAGGTGATGGACTGCACCATGCCGCTCATCGGCGAGCACCAGGCGGAGGACCGGGAGCTCATCACTGCGATGGTCGTCGGCAAAATGAACCAAATGGCGAAGACATCAATCCCATCGCCTCAGAAACCCACTGCCACCCGGCAACCCCAGGTATATAACCCACCCTCCCTCGGCAACCCAGGTAAATACCCTGCCCCCACCCCCCCCCACCCCCGTGCCTGACAATCCAGGTAAATAACCCCTGGTGACCCCAGGTAAATGCTTGACCCTCTGTTCCAACATGGGTGGCCGCACTTTCAGTCACTACACCGCGAAACTAGAACACTTCCTCTACTCCTCTATATATTTTGCCCATTCCCTCCCCATCTCCAGATCGCGCCTGAAGACCTTCCTCTTCGACCGTGCCTATGGTCACCTCCCACCTAACCCCTCCCCCCAGTTCGGTGTCGTGCTCAACCACTGTCAAGCGCTCGGGACTCTACCCTACGCGAGGGGTGCTGTGTAAATGCAAGTTGTTGTTGTCGAAGTGCGAGACTGAGCTTTATTGCCTGTTTGTGGGTTTGCTTTGCAGAGCGGAGGTTTGAAGGAGACACAAGTGGGCTCGCTCCCTGCCCAGCGTCCTCCACCACAAGGTTGTTTGCAGTATATTCTGGACTGTAATGGTGTTGCTGTAGGGCCCAAACAAGTACAGGCTTCTTAATGCATATTACAGGACACAGGATGGTGCTTTTTAAGCGATGTTGAGGAAAAAGACAAATGTTCTCTGTGCAATGTGTGAGTGCTGACCTGGACTGTTCTTTTCTAATGCAGTGTCAAAGCTGTGCTGCTTTCTCTGTCACTGTGTGTGTGTGTATGTGTGTAAGTGTGTGGGTGCCTATCCTTTGCTTCGCTCGCTGTGTTGTTACTGTATATTTTTTTGTTTGGTGACCGCATTTTGGGGAACCGCAGTGATGTGCAGGAGCGGACACAACTGTGGGAGGGAATCAGATACAGAGAGAGAGAGAGAGAGAGAGAGACAGTGGGGTGGGGGTGGTGGGGGTGGTTAACACCGAGAATGATGTTATTTGTGGGTTAATTCAGCCCAACTTCATCAATTCCTTGCGTTTCATTTTATTTATTCGGTTAACCGGCTTCATTTTAATCCATCCCTCAGTCACTCCAGACACAACAACAACAACAACATGACACCGATGTAGCACCGTTCACGTCAGGCGGACGTCCCAAAGCGCTGGACAATTAACACGGACATTTTCAGCACAGAAGGAGGCCATTCGGCCCGTAGTGTCTGAACCGCTCGTTTGTTTTGTGTCTTGTTCCTACGAGAGAATCCCCCCCACCCCCATCCCCACCCCCCTTCCCCCGACCCTGCTCACTCCCCGAATCCCCCCCCACCCACCCCCCCCGGGTGTGAGAGCAATCCTAGGGCGACACCTGCGGCTCAGCCGCAGTACTGCAGCCCTCGTCTTTATCGGCAGCTTTTTACCAGCGTTTTGGTGAGTGAGGCCAACAACAACAACAACTTGCATTTATATATCGACCTTCAAGTGGGGCTCTGTCTCGGAGCGCTTTATCCCCGTGCGTTTGGGTCTGGGAAGCGTTGGGGCAGGGAATGGGAGTTTTTGTGGAGAGACAATCAAGCGAACCTGATTGGAGGAGTTTAAGGAGATGGAGGGTTTAGATATTTGGTTGTGTTTCTCTGCTGTGTAGAAAATATAAGCAGAAACTGTCACAACCTGACAAGAGCACAAGAGAAGTGAAGGGATGCTTTTAATGACAGGGTGATGATGAGCACGTGGAGCAAATTATATAAGATGCACCTAAAAGAAACTGGACAAGTTTACTGGGTTGAGGGTTATTGATGATGAGGTGTGGAGGGTATTGGTTGATGATGAGGTATGTGGCAGTTACCTGTGAGAAGGTTACGGTGAGGAGTTGAAGAGGTAACAGTGGTGGCTGAGACGTGGGAGAAACCTTCTCAGCAGTTGGCCACCATTGTAGTTTCCGCGGGAACTAAATGCAAGGTTATTATATTTGACTGAATCACAAACTAAGATTCCTCACTCAGAGCGGCTCAGACCTTCAGAATTTAATTTGATTTAATTTGATTTAATTTGATGCCTTATTTAAAATCACTAAAAACCCAGAGTTATATAATGTTCAGAGTTCGCCTGAAAGTTGTGCGCTCAAAAAATACGCACACAAATCTCTTCTTGTGTCTGTGTGTATCTGGGTGTGTGCATGTGTGTGTGTGTATACTTGTGTGTGTGTGCACGCGTGTGTGTGTGTGTATGCATGTATATCTGTATGTGTACCTGCGTGTATCTGTGTGTCTTTTTGTGTGTATGAATATCTGTGTTTCTGTATGTCTGCATGTGTATGTTGTATGTCCAGAGTATGTCTGTGTGTGTGTGTCAATTTCCGCATATGTGTGTGTCTACGTATGTGTGTGTGTCTGTGTGTATGTTTGCATGTGAATGTGTGTGTCTTTGTGTTTACATGTGTATGTCTGTTCTGAACACTCACTGATGGGTCCCCCCCACCCACCCTCCGCTGTGCCCCTCTCCCTCGAGAGTCGAAAATATTTAAATCAAATTCAGATTTTATTATATTGGTGGAGAAGATTACCAGATTCAGATAAAACTCCCGAGGCCTGAAATTCCACCTGAGAGGTCATTTGGGGCAGAATTGTGGACATTATTTCTTAAATTCCAGCCTTTGGTTGGAATCCTTTCCTCCCCCACCTTCGGAAACACAAAGGGGAAATGCAGAGCCGATTCAGTCTGGCCGACAGATATAATAATCCGTGTATTTGATATAGCGCTTTATCACGTCATTGAGACGTCTCAAAGCGCTTCACAGAATACACTGAACAGGAGTGGCAATTACACTCAGCAGGTCAGGCAGCATCTATGGAGAGAGGAAAGTGGGTTAACGTTTCAGGTCGATGACCTTTCATCTACTGTATACTGTGTCTCCCTTTTGTATACTGTAAAGTGTAGTGACTGTGTATTTTGTGGATGAAACGCGGCAGCCAATCGTGCACAGCAGATGGCACAACCGGGGGGGGAAGAGGTGTATTACAACGGGAGAAGAGGGTGGGGGGGGGTTGGTGATATTTGGGGGGCTGGGGGCTGCCCGCTTCTCTTCTGCACGTGTGGAGTATTATACATTCACAGCCTTGTATCTGGGGGGGGGGGAGGGGGTGTTCCACAGATAGACAGTCTGGTGTTGTGGCTAAAAGGAATGAGAGAGAGAAAAATACACGTCCTTAAATATTTTTAATCTCGGAGGTCGTGTGAGTAACGCAGCCCCGACATAAACATTCCTGCTCAAATCACTTTATTGGGAGTGGGGAGGGAGGGGGGGGGAGGGGATGCATGCCAGCATGTGACCATTAAATGTTAACCATTGAGGTGACAAAGTGTTTTCGGGTCGTTTGCGGAGACCGAGGGGAATGTGTCGTTCTCTCCCTCGCCCGCGGTTGCCCGCGGTTAGGAACAGACAGACCCGCGGTGGGTTGGCATCAGTGAGCCCGGGCGCTGGAGACCAGCTTTGATGTGCAATAAAACACAAAACGGCCGAGCCCGAACCCGGGGTGTGTCGTCCTGCTGATTCCGTGTGTGTGGTCGTAGCCAGCCAGGGCTTCCCTCCCGTGTAAGCTGTCAATCCTGTGTGTGTGTGCGCGTGCGTGTGTGTGTGCGTGTGTGCGTGCGGGTATGTGCGTACACCTGTGTGTGTAAATTGGCGGATTCGCACAAAACGACCCCGAAAAAGACCGTTTGATTACTGCAGCAGGTGTGTCTCCCTCACACTCTCATTCTTACACACTCTCTCACGCTCTCACACTCACCCTCTCCCTCTCTCTCGCTCGGTCGGCCCAGGCTGCTTACACCCCCTATCTGATGCCCAGAGAGAGCCCCTGTTGAACCACTCACTCAGAATGTGTCTCGTTTAATCACTGAAAATCTGGTCGAAAAGTGATGTACATTGCGAGGCGGCTATGACTTTTTATACAAACTGGTTGTTTTATTTGAAGGCAAAATGTCTAATTGTCTGGTATGATGGTGAGGCAGGAACGGCAAGGGAATGAAATCCAGCACTTGGGAGTGTGTGACGGGGCGGGGATGTGGAATGGGGGCACAGGAAGAGAAGGAGGCCATTCAGCCCACCCAGCTTGTCTCTCAAGTGTATCAGAGATGATGATTAGATCTTCCCATCCCCACCCCCCCCACCCAAGACCCAATGGTCACAAGTCTCTCTGTTTCGTTGTTACGGGGGTGGGATTAGGGCCAGGCCGCTTACTGTTAATAATTCTTACATCTCACACAGCCACAGCACCCTTCACATCAGGAGGACGTCTCAAAGCACTTCACAGGATTCACTGTGAGGTGTAGTGACTGTGTTTTTGTGGGCGAACCTATTTTCAACAAGTTACCAAACGTGACTCGTTTCCAGCATTGGTTTCGTCAAATAAGCAAAGGTTCAAGAAGGACATTAAATAATGCTCAGCAAATACAAGCCATGATATATACCCCAGCCAGGCCGGTGTGCCTGACATGGCTGGTTCTATCTCTCGGTATCTGGCACGCTGCTTATTGAGCTCATTATCTGTCTGGCTCGGCTTGGGCTGTTGCTGCTCTCAGTGACCTAGCCTACTATCTCTGTACAGCGTGTTCTGAACACCCAGACTACCTTCCTCTTGTTGCTGAGTTAATTTTACCTCCGCACTCCCTCACCACCACCGATCTCTTCACTCACCCCCACCCATACACACACACACACACACATTCCCTCCCTCTCTCCCTCCCTTCAAAATTCCTCCGAAAAATTAAAAAAAACTCCCAACTACGTTTTTGGTCAACATCCAAAATTCTCCTGGTTCAGTGCTCCCTAGAGAAACACTTTGAGATGTTCATCCTACATGAAGAGTGCTGTGTCTCTGTATTGGATTCATTAAAAGCATTATTCCTTGCAGGAACGTGTACAAAATCCCTGGACCTCAAAATCACTGGACATAATTCACTGGTCTACAAAATTACTGAATTACAAAATCATGGCACCCGGAATATATGGGGAGCACACAATGGTCTCCTGTGATCCTGTCAGGCCCCTGGTGAAATCTACCCTAGAGAGCAATCGTTGGCAAAGGTGGAGCCACAGACATTATAATAATAATCCTTGATATAGCGCCTGATCACGTCTTTGAGACGCCTCAAAGCGCTTCACAGGATATACTGTAAAGTGAATAGACTGTATATTTTGTGGGCGAAACGTACTTGTACATCCAGGTGCTGGGTTTCAGAGTTTAATGAGAATTCTTGTCAGTGTAACTTGGTGAAGTTTTTCTTGTGCTGAACGTAGGGGGCCCAACACAACCCCAAGGATCGCGTCCATCTGGCCCGGACCCTGCTCATCAACAGCGCCCTGGCCCCCAGGGACCACGTCCAGGAGGGCCCTTGCAACCCACAGGCCCCCCACCACCGCAGCAGCAGCAACTGCAGCAAAGACCACCTAGCCAAGCAGCCCCACCAGACAAGGCACTACAGGGCCAACCGCTGAGAGGTCCCCAGGGTCAACTGCAGAAGGCATCTCAAGGCCAACCGCCAATAGGACTCCAAAGCCAACCGCCAATAGGACCCCAAGGCCAATTGCCAAGAAGACCCATGGGCCAACCAATGATAGGACCCCAAGGTCAACCGCTAAAGGGATCGCATGGCCAACCACCAATAGGACCCCAGGGCCAACCAGCATCTCAAGGACAGCCCTTAAGAAGACCCCCTGAGCAGCAGGTCCAGACCCAGCCTCCAATCAACTCACAGCCACCGCCCCCTCAGCGGCCCCACCCACATTTAAAGTAAGATCATATTACGCTTCATTCAGTTTCTTTTAATATAACAATCCTCTCGTTTTGACACAGCGCCTAGAACGACCTGAAATGTCCCAAAGATCTTCACAGGTCAATGCTGTCAAGTGTAGTGACTGTGAAGCCATGTCACACACACAGTGAGGGCCCGCAACCAGCTGTGAATACAACCATAACAAATTGCATTTACACGGCGCCTTTCACGTCAGGAGGACGTCCCAAGACACTGGACAGTCAGGGTTCTGCACCCAAGCTGGTGGTTGGGATCAGGAGGGGTGGAGGGCGGGAAGGGTAGGTGTAGGAGGGTGATCGAAGGCACGGTTGAAGATATATAGTGGCCCTTGGGCAGGGTGCCAGAGTGTGTGAAAGCATTCTGTGCATAGGAACATAGGAACAGGACGAGGCCATTCAGCCCTTCAAGCCTGTTCCGCCATTTGATTAGATCATGGCTGATCTGTCCCTCAACTAACCCTTCCGATTGCGGGTTCCTCGCCATGTCCCTTAATTACCCTGAGCTGCCGACAGTGAAGTGTGAAGCGCGGTTCGACTCTGACAGTGACTGGACAGTGTGTTTCCTTCCCTCCCTTCACAGCAAATCACAGTCTCTGACCAACGCGTTCAACATCTCCGAGTCTTCGTTCTTCCGATCCAACCAGGACGAAGCCAAGGCCGAGACTATCCGGAGGCTGCGCAAGTCCTTCGCCAGTTTATTCTCCGACTAGAGAGCAAGGGAGCGTGTGTGTGTATGTGTGTGTGTTGGTTTGTGTGTACGTATTGGTATATGTGTGTGTTGTTCGGGTGTGTGCGTGTGTGTGTGTGCGCGTACTTACGCACAAAAAAAAGCGTGTATATTCCCGTGTTGTATCAGTGTCGCAACCGAGCTAGTAACGTGCTGATAACCTCCGGTGACCGGAGACGTTCTGTGCCGTGTGTGTGTGTGCGTGTGTGTGTGTAGATTCTTGTGCTACACCTCGCGCGGTGGGTGCCCTGCTGAGCAGAGCTGTCGGTGTGGGTGTCGGTGCTGATGTGACGGGATCAATGTAACGGATTCCAGCAAAAACAAAAATGATCAACAGACCGCGTTTAGCGGTGAGTCAGTCGATCCTTGTGTGGATCAATGAGTGGTTTCAACAGGGGACGAAGGGTTCCTCCCTTACCCCACCACCCCCCCCCCCATCCCCACCCAATGTAGTCATCGTGTCTGTGTGTGGAGTTGCTCTGGGGAAACGCTATCCTTTCCTTTCCAAACACTACTCCATGGTGAAGTATGTCAGTGATCACACGCTCAATGTGCACTTCCCTCCCAATGATGCAGTATTGCTGACTGTGCTGTGTTTTTGTGTGTGTGTGTGTGTGTGGTACGTGTTTGGTGCAGTGCTCATGCCGTAGCTAATAATATCCTACTTACTCTTAAAATCGGCCGAGAGGTAACAAAAGTGTGTATCAGTCTTTATCCAAGTGTAAAATTACATTCCAATATCACACAACTGTCCGGAGTGAATGAAAGTTCTATCTCGCAGATCTCTCACAGTATTTCCAAACCTGTTCTCCTTGATCTAAGGCTGTCACCTCCCCTGGCATTGTCACCATGACTTGCTGTGACAGTGATGGACATTTTGCAATGATATTTCCTTGTCTTTGATGAGCCGACGGGTTTCAAAACTGTTACCTTCTCCGCGCCTTCGTTCCTATCGCTCTGTTGCTGTCTCTTGCTTTCTGACTGAGCGGGGAGTGGGTACAAACTGGGATAAGGATTTGGATGAGTTG
The DNA here is from genome assembly GCF_018977255.1 of Callorhinchus milii. Taxonomy (NCBI): domain Eukaryota; kingdom Metazoa; phylum Chordata; class Chondrichthyes; order Chimaeriformes; family Callorhinchidae; genus Callorhinchus; species Callorhinchus milii. The sequence continues at coordinate 849,399 of NW_024704753.1, forward strand.
TGTTTGGTGTCAAATAAACCAAGATGTTACTCTGGGTATCGGGGGAGTCGGGGTGGAACGCAACCGTGAGGAGGTAACAAACCATCCAGCGTAACATCGGCTGCCAAGTGTGGCTGCCACCTGCGTGCGTTCAGACACAAGGCAGGGACGTGGGACCTGGACCGGGAGACGAGTGGTGGACATGTGTCATGATGGACATCTGTCAGTCGGAGGCTGAGGGGCAATGGTGGAGGGGCAGGACTGCCCTGACACAGGCAGAGTCACCAGGTAAACCAGCAACATCATTCACGACAAAACACACAGTCACTACATCTTTACCATAAATCCTCTGAGGCCTCCTGAGATACAGTAAAACTCCCAACTTACCAGACTCTGGCTGTAAAACAGTCATCCTTGCATTTGATATTGTACCTTATCACGTCAGAAGGATGTCCTCACATGAAAGGTGCGGTGTTGGGGGCCAAGACTGCTCTCCCCTGTCTGAGGAACGCGTGAATACTCTCCAGGATTATGTAATCAGGATGAGAGCGAGAGAGAGAGAGAGAGAGAGAGCGCGTTCCACTCCAACAATCTCTCGTGTAGGTGGGAGGCGTGGAATTCTCTTGGGTTTGGAGACTCGGGGTTCGGGCCCCCACACCTGACTGTTCAGCGCTTTGGGGCGTCCCTATAAACGTTATTCTGTTGTTGTCGTGAAGCGACGGTGGTGGGTTTCCGCACGTCTCGGACACCCATCCCGGCAACAAAAAAGAGAAAACATTTGATCCAAATTAAAGACTTATTTTGATAAACCGCTATATCAAATGCAAGGATTATTATTATTGTTATTATTGTTATTCGGGCTCAGCCCCTCATTGTCCCTTTAAATCGTGAGCGGGGAGTGAGGGTCGGGCTGGGCGGGGGGTGGGGTCCAGCCGTGGATTTACCCGCACTGTTAAACCCCCAAAACACAGCGATTCTCGGGCTTTTACGCACAGTTTCTGGTCGGGAACAGGAGCCCGAACTGAGCTGCTGCACAACTCTTCGCAGGAGTTTGTTTCATTTGTTTTTAAATGTAAAATGAAGTGCAGAGTAAGTGCACAGACACACACACACACAGAGACACACAGACAGACACACACACACAGACAGACACACACAGACACACACACACACAGACAGACACACACAGACAGACACACACACACAGACACACACAGACACACACACACAGAGACACACACACACACACAGACAGACACAGACAGACACACAGACACACACACACACAGACACACACACAGACAGACACACACACACAGACACACACACAGAGACGCACACAGACAGACACACAGACAGACACACACACACAGAGACGCACACAGACAGACACACACAGAGACACAGACAGACACACACAGAGACACAGACACACAGACACACACAGAGACACACAGACAGACACACACACACAGAGACGCACACAGACAGACACGCACACAGACAGACACACACACACAGAGACGCACACAGACAGACACACACAGAGACACAGACAGACACACACAGAGACACACACAGACACACACACACACGCGCCGCTTGTTGTGGGTTTGGGAAGAAGGTGTTCCGTGTTCGGGTTATTGGGGCGGGATCCTGGTCTGGAGGTGGTGCGGTGTAACCGGGACACACGGGACAGGGAGTGAGAGACAGAGACACACACACACACAGACGGGAGGAGAGCGCTCGGGGATGTGAGGAACTGCCAACTTAGTGCTGAGTGATCCAAGGAGACAGACACAGGTCAGTGTGTACCAGAGACAGTCCCTAAACAGTCCCGGTGTGAGATACACACACACACACACACAGGCAGACTGACAGAGAGAGACACACGCACTGAGAGAGAGAGACACACACACACAAAGAGACACACACACACACAGAGACACACACACAGGCACACAGAGAGACACACACACAGACACACAGAGAGACACACAGACACACACACACACACACAGTGACACACATACAGACACACAGAGAGACACACACACACACACAGACACACAGAGAAACACACACAGACACACACACAGACACACAGAGAGACACACACACAGAGACACACACACACAGACACACACAGAGACACACACACACACACAGAGACACACACACACACAGACACACACAGAGACACACACACACACACAGAGACACACACACTCACAGAGACACACACACACAGACACACACACAGAGACACACACACACACACAGAGACACACACACACAGACACACACACACAGAGACACACACACACACACAGAGACACACACACACAGACACGCACACACAGAGACACACACACACACACAGAGACACACACACACAGACACGCACACTCACAGAGACACACACACACAGACACACACACGCACACAGAGACACAAAGACACACACACACACAGAGACACACACACACAGACACACACAGAGACACACACACACACACACAGAGACACACACACACACACACACACAGAGACACACACACAGACACACACAGAGACACACACACACACAGACACACACACTCACAGAGACACACACACACAGACACACACACAGAGACACACACACACACACAGAGACACACACACACAGACACACACACACAGACACGCACACTCACAGAGACACACACACACAGACACACACACACACAGAGACACAAAGACACACACACACACACACAGACACGCACACTCACAGAGACACACACACACAGACACACACAGACACACACACACACAGACACACACAGACACACACACACAGACACACACACACACAGACAGGGAGAGGAAAGGTTTTACAGGTGTAAGATTGGAAACGTTGACCAAAGTTGTGACTTGACAACAGACACAGAGCCATCCTGAGCTGCAGTCAGTGTGAGGATATGTTCAGTCTGTGTTTGACTGTGTCACAAACCAGTTTGTTGTGTGTTGGGAGAGAGAGAGAGATTGTATAATGTTACTGTATAAAGTGCCCTTTGGTGAGATTGGCGTCAGGAGTTTGTTGGGACTGACTGTAATGGGGTTGGTTTCCTCACCCTTCCCTTCCCTGCCTTTCTCTCTCTCTCTCTCTCTCTCACCATCAAACCTGTTGGGTGGCTCCCAAGTCAGGGGTGTGCGACTGTCTTTCCCTAAGTTGCTGTGCTGTGAGAAGATGGGATAAGGTCCCCTGCTTCACCCTGGCTACAGGCAAACACCCACTCACTCACTTATCTCAGGGTGTTGGGTGTCAGAGCTGAGGGCAGTGTAGATGTTTATTCTCCGGTAAGAGATGGTGTTCTTTCAACCCCTTCAGTATTCTGCAAATACGGTCATTATCGATAATAATCAAAATGCAGGCAAGAGTAATAATCTAACTACCTGTTTTTAAGAACTATTCCGCCCCGACCTCCACTGTTATTATAATAATCCTTGCATTTGACACAACGCTCTTATCGTTGTCGTTGAGACGTCTCAAAGCCCTTCACTGGATAGACTGTAAAGTGGTTTGACTGTATATTGTGTGGGCAGAAACACGGCAGCCAATTGCGCAATGTGGGTGTCCCACAAATAGTCACGGATGAATGACCACATTTTAAAAAAATATACATTTTTTGAGCAATTATTAACCCAGGAAAGTGATCTGCAAATTCCTGATTACTGCTTGGTAAACAGAGGAGTGTGGAGTAAAGGAACTTGTCCAGGAATCGAACCTGGGTCCTCTGACTTGCGAGGCGAGCGCACACTAACCATTACACCACAGGATTCCACTGACTTTTACGTCTTATGGTCTTATAGATAAAAGACCGTCCCTTCCTGACTGTGATGGCCAGGGTTTTGTGTGGGATACAACGTGTTTGTCTCTGCGCCGCCACATTCTTGTTAGCGTGACAGTGAAGTGATTGTTCGTCGTTTCTTAACCTACTACTTAATTAAGAATTAATTCTGGAGCCTGTGAGGGAATCCTCTCCCCTGCGGTCAGTGTGCAGCATTGGGGCTCCCCGCCACCCCCCTCCCCTCGGTGTGGCATACGTCCACCTAACGTGAGGAACTCCCCATGTGCATTTATTAATTAACGAAATGCCACAAAATTGATCCAGTGACAGAGGGTAATTCACAGGACTAGAACCACAGCATGTAATTATAGATATTAAACAATCCTTTCAATTGGTACAACGCCTTTCACGTCATCAAGCTGCCTCAAAACGCTTCCCGGGACTTACTGCAAAGTGTAGGTACTGTGTATTTTGTGGGTGAAACGCGGCAGCCAATTGCACACAGCAACATCCTACAAACAACTGTGGAGTGGGTGACCAATTTTATTTGTGGGATTGTTGACCAGGCCACCGGGAGAGAGAGAGAGAGAGAAACTCCCTTCTCTTTTCGAATAGTACCACGGGATCTTTAACATCCACCTGTACAGGCAGACGGGTTTAACGTCTCACCTGAAGGCCAGGCAGGGGAGCGGAGAGCAGAGAGGTGTGTCACGTAGCCTCCATTTACTGGGGTCAAAATCCAAATTCCTCACCACAGCATCACTGAGCTCCACCTCCTGCTTTATTCATATCTGGGTTTTACTCACAGGGGAAAGTGTGAGTCGGCGCTGGTGTTGTGTGTGGCGGTTATTCCGGTTTTGCCGATTGCAGATCGTCGATGCTGATAAACAGCCTGTGAGGGGATTGCATAGTTTCCTGGCAGCTCTCACAAGCCAACTATGTACTTCCTACCACCACCCACACACACACACAGCAGCCCAAGGCTAACACCAGTACCTGTCCAGACCTGCTCGTCTGCTGGTTATCAAACTGTGCCCAGGGCACTGCTGGCTTAATCCTTTACCCATCGCGTGCGTTAAACCCATTCTCACAACCCGAGAGATTCCAGCACGAAAACCCATTGTCCTAACTGGTGCTCACTCCCTCTTTCTCTTCTCTCTAATCCCATTCCCTGCTGATTTCCCCGCCCTACCCACTGGTTACCTCACCCTAACTGTCTCTCAATTAGCTCATCAAATATTTGTTTTATTCACTTCGAAATAGCATTCACAGGAAAACAAGTACAATAGTCCACTAACCATTACTGCCAGTAACCCTCCAGAATAGGTTATTGTATTGCTAAATAAGAATCAGTTTTGCCCACAAAATATATAGTCAATTCACTTTACAGTGTATCCTGTGAAGCGCTTTGAGATGTCTCAATGACGTGATAAGGCGCTGTATCAAATGCCAGGATTATTATTACTAACTCACAACCATGAGTGTGTGTATGTATGTGTGTTGTGGGTATATGTGTGTGTTTGTGTAGGGCATTACTGTGTGCAAATTGACTGAGAATACACAGTCACTACACTTGACGGCAATTTTCCTGTGAACTGCTGTCAGCCAGTCTGGGGGTTGGTGTCACTGGTAAGAGTTTGTGGATTTTGTGTTGAAGAAGAGGGTGAGGGAGGGAGGGAGGTGGTGATGTTGACTGGTCAGCAGCTTGTTAATGAGTCACCAGCTTGTGATGTGACCTGTATTTTGTGGGAGGGAAGTGCGACTAAACTCCTCGCGCCCCCCTCCACACCATATGTCCTATAACGTCCCTGTTACGATGATAGGTTTGCAAGCTTGGGGTTGTTTTCACTGGGAAGGAGAACATTAAGAGTCCTGCAGTGTAGTGGTTAAGTGCAATTGCCTCGCAAGTGAGAGGACCGGGTTCAATTCCTGGTAGGGGCGAAACCTGAGGCAAGTTTCCTTACTCCAAACACATGCCTCTGTTTACCGAGCAGTAAGTAGGAACCCGGTTGTTAGTCGGTTACAGCGCCTTGGGACGTCCTCCCGACATGAAAGGCGCTCTATAAATGGAATCTTGTTGTTGTTGTAGTCTGTTGGTGGGTCGCTTTCTGGGGGCAATGATCCCTTCAAAAAGAAAGTTTGGTCTCTCAATCCACGGCTGTCTGTGGGACGCTGCTGTGCGCAATTGGCTGCTGCATTTCTCCTGCAAAATACAGTCAATTCACTTTATAGTACATCGCGTGAAGCGCTTTGAGACGTCTCAACGACGTGATCCCCTTTTTTTGTTTTACAGCAAATGAACCAAATCGCGTTGTCTCCCTGATATTTTCTGGTTCATTTATAGAGAAAAAAAATTGTATTTAGTCTTGGAAATTATCTGCCGAGGGCATTGCTCTGTGTTTCAAGGCTCCTCTCTTGCTATTCCAGCCCTGGCCTTGCTTTGGCTCCACATTCTACACACACTCACCGCAAATACATCAGGTGTTTGGGTTACAATCACCGTATTTAAAATTAAATTAATTAAAATCACCTGTGGCTGCAGTGGTCTGGCCTGGCTCAGCCGCTCACACTCCCCGCCTCGGCTGGTCCAGGACAGATATGGACAGAAAGTTGGGGATTCGATCCCCCAACCCACGTGCGGGGGCTTTGAATGCTCGGGGGGGAGTGGTGAGTGGGGGTGCCACACGACCAGAAACGTCCAGGGGTGCAACACTGCTGTGCTCAATTGGCTGCCGTGTTTCGCCCACAAACTACACAGCCACTACACTTTACAGTGTATTCTATGAAGCGCTTTGAGACGTCTCGACAAGGTGATGAGGTGCTGTATGAAACACAAGGATTATTATTATTATTATTATTTCTCTTTTTTAGGTATTTCATTCCCGTTTGAAAGCCGATACGGATTCTATCTCAGCCCCTCTCCTGTGAAACTGTCACCTCCTGCCTGTCGGTTCACTGACTCCCTTAAATTGATTCCCTCTAGTCACTGTCTCAAAAAGTGGGAATAATTTCCCCCATTGACTCTATCGAAATGTCGAAATCGAGCCCACCCTCTGTGACGGTCTCGACACCGGAATCCGTGGGATTCTCCGGGAATACTTTGGTTTTCCTGATCCAGGAGGAGGAAGTGTCCTGGCTCCTGGTGGAGGAGCCAGCTCTGTGGGATGCGTAGGAAACGGGAGGAGAGATCATAGGCCCTCCCTGAGCCCCAGCCAAGTCGTACACGACAGAAATAAACTGATCGTCTGTCTGCTCCATGTGGGAGTTGTTGTTGTCACTTCCCTGGAGCTTCTGCTATCCGTAAGGAAGTGTGTTGATTCCCAACGGAGAGATTGGTCCCCACCATCCACATTGATCCCAATTAACAATCCGGGGCAAAGATTAAACTGGAAGAAATTCCTGGATTCTCACACGATCAGATAAAAATACCATGACTTTACTGCCTCCCCCACTGTCCGGCTGGGTTTACTTAGCCTCGGGATCCCTGGGTTCGAGGCTGATGGTCTCTCACTGACCTTGTAGCCTGCGGTGGCCCAGCTGTTGGGATGCCGGGCCGGGCTTTCACAACCTGCGCTCACACCCATCACTGAGCCGGAGCCCAGACACCTCGTGCTGCTCTGTGCCGGTGCGGCAGAGCTCTGATTCCATCACCCCGATTCCCTGGCTTTCTCCCCCCACCCACCTCCCGCAGCCTAACGCTCCCCCCCATCGCCCCCCTCTACACACACGCACTTACCTGTGTCGCGCACACACACACACCTGTATACACCCACCCACACGTACACGCACACACCCATGCGCGCAACCATACATGTGTACACATGTGCATATATATCAAATGCAAGGATTATTATTATTATCATATTCACGCACCGGCACTTGCATCTTTTTCAAGTATCTCTCAGGTTCCCTTTTAAAAGCTCTGACTGGTTCTGCGTCAATCAGTGGGTTTGGTCGGGGTGGTGGTGGTGGGGGGGGGGGAGTAATGGAGAGAGGCCACGTGGCTGACACACGGCTGTTTGGAGCCTGCGGTCAGTAGGCGCCGAGGCTTTGAGGAAGAGTGGTGTCTGTGGGCTCAGCCCCCGTCCCATCCTCCGCACTCACACACACACAGTCAGCTCGGGAGAGTGGGGGGAGCTCCCAGCCCACACAGTTCTGACTGAAAGAGGAAGTACGTCACCTAGACATGGGAGGCGAAGAAGCAACAGTCTCGATACAGAACGAAAAAGCTTCTGTCCGCAATGTCAGGATCGGGATTGTTTGTGGGTCACAAAACTCAACCACCATTCCTCACTCTCACTGTGTCACAGGAGGCTCACGGCCAGAGAACGAGGCTATTCAGCCTATTGTGTGCACACGGGAGCTCTAGACTCTAAGCCCATTCCTCCCACTCGCTTGCTCCCTGTATCCCTGTATCCATCCTTCGGATGAGAGATTAAACCGAGCTCAAGCCTGGCTCCTGCCCGCGCCCCCCACCCAGTACCACCACATTGCCCGTCGTGCTCAGCCACCATCAAGCACTCTAGGACGCTACCCAGCATGAGGGGCACTGTGCAAATACAAGTTGTTGGTGTTGATGTTCATGTGGACGTTGAAGATCCCATTGGCTCTCTGTCACCCGGTGTCCTGGCCAACAATCCCCCAAATAAAATTGGTCGCTCACTCCACGACTGTTTGTGGGGACGCTGCTGTGTGCAATTGGCTGCCACGTTTTGCCCAGAAAATACACAGTCACTGCATTTTATAATATATCCTGTGAAGCGCTTTGAGATGTCTTGACCACGTGATGAGGCGCTATATCAAATGCAAGGATTATTATTATTACTTGTCAAGCCCTGGGCCTCGCAAATAATTATAATAATCCTTGTGTTTCAGTCAGCGCCTTATCTCTTCAAGACGTCTCAAAGCGCTTCACAGAATATACTACGAATTTTCTGGGCAAAACGGGGCAGCCAATTGCACGCAGCAGCGTCCCCACAAACAGTCGTGGAGTGAGCGATCAAATTATTATTAGTTATTTAATATAATAATAATCGTTGCGTTTGATTAACAATGATTATGTTGGAGACACAAGGTCAGGAGTTCAGCGCCCCGCTCTGCAGAGATTAATCTTTGGCTTCCTGTGTGCGGTCGCCTGTCTATACTGAGACCCTGACTTGTCTCTGCTGTGACTGATAGTGTGGAGCCGAGAGCTGAGCTCAATGTTGGACAGACAACCCCAAGGCAGATCGTCAGACACTCGCCTGGGTTATCATCACAGGATCTTGAGCAATATCAGAGTAGTGCCTCGCGCTGCTGATTAATATCTCTCGAGGCGTCAAGAGTTTAATGTGATGGACACATAGCTTCGTTGCGAAAAGTGCTGCCCTCTCAGTGAACCGTCGGCCGCAGACACAGAAGCAAGAACTTGTGTGTTAATGGCACCTTATCTCATCCAGCATCTCGCAGCACCTCACAAGCGATCACTGGCGAGTGTAGTGACTGTGTTTATGTAGGCGAACACGCAAGCCTTTGCTCCAGCGAAGGTCCTGTACACAACCCTGAGGTGCTGGACCTCAGTAACCTGGGGAATTGGGACTCATTTAACAAATGGCTGGACCCAGTGACGGAAATACACAGTCACTACACTTTACAGTATATCTTGTGAAGCGCTTAGAGGTGCTGCGAGATGCTGGATGAGATAAGGTGCCATTAACACACAAGCCTCAATAACATGATAAGTTGCTATATCAAACGCAAGGATTGTTATTAATATAAGTGATCTCAGTAACCTGTGAGTGTGTGCATGTGTGTGGAGGTGGGGGGGGGGGGTCTCTCTAAGTCTGTGTGTGTCTCACTGTGAGTTGCACACACACACACACACAGAGTAAGATACGTCTTGCTCACTTGTGTCTGTATCTGGCTGTGTGTAACTTGTTTGTGCGTCTGTCTGTGTGTGTCTCTATCTGTCTTGCTCTCACTCTCTCTCTGTCTCTGTCGTGCTCTGTGTGTGCGTGTGTGTCTTGCTGTCTGTGTGTGTCTGTGTCTGTGTGCGTGTCTTGCTGTCTGTCTAGTGTGTGTGTGGAAGTGATGTCAGGAGCCCTGGTCGGTGTATTGTGGTTGATGAGTTACTACACAGAGAGAGGATGTCACTCCGTGGCTCTGAGTGTGATTTTATTTCGCTCCCCACGTCTCGCCGCACGTCCCAGCTTTGCGGGCAGGGGTATTAAATGCCCTTTCCTCATCTCTGACGCTCAGGTGTGGGATGTACAAAATGTTTCTAATTCCTGTGACAGGTTAGTACATCGTCAGTGAGACCTGCCAGGCTCCGTTAGTCTGTGAGACAGTCCCCATCAGGTGTGGGATACAGAGGAGAATGTTAACTAACTTAACTAACATTAACTAAGTAATGCTACAGTTTATTTTTGGTTATCTCTCTGGCTAAACTTTAAGATCCGCTCGTGGTAAAATGATCTGACGTTTTGTTTGTCGCTTTTGACTCTTAAAGTCATTGAAGGGATATGGAGAGAGCTCTGGGGGTGGGCTGCGAGCACCAGCACAGATGGAGATAAGGCGAGCAAAGTGATTGAACTGCTCTTGGTCTGAGAGCCAGCGCTGACTCAATGGGTCGAATGGCCCTCTTTCTACACTGTACATTTCTGTGTTTCTATTGCAGAAACCTCGGCAAGTTTCTAACCTTGTGGTTAGACCCAACTCGCTGTCGTTTACATTTCGCCCATAAAGTATAGTCACTCCACTTTACAGTTTATCCTCGAGGCGCTTTGAGACGTCTCAAACACGTGATAAGGCGCTGTCAAGTGCAAGGATGATTATTATTCTTATGCATCTCTTCCTTTCTCACTGGATGGTTTTTGTGAGGTTGACAGTCTGTTCTGGGGCTGATTGTGAAACGGAGAGAGTCTGTCTCACTCTAACCCCCACTGCCAGGGGTCAGGGTATAAAGCACTCTAAGCTCCCAGAGGAAACTACTGTCTGGAAACACAGGAGTATCAGTCTGATCCTACTCCCCACCAGAATACTTGTGGTTACTGTGTAACTGTGAGATCGCAATCTAGGTTGATGCCCCAGTGCAGGGCTGGGGGGAGTTGGGGGGTGGGTGAGAGAGGGGTTGGGGAGCTCCTCGTTGCCAGAGACTCAGATGGATATCCGGATTCTAAAATTCCTCCAAAACTTGTCGGTAAAATCAAAGTCGGTTTCTTTTTAAGAAGCAGCCGAACTGGTTTGGTTTTTTTCCATCAGCGTGTTACATACTGAATGTTCAGTCACTACACCCCCAAGATCAGGAACTCGGAGCCTCCGCTCCTCCACCTCGCCCACCCTCGAGTTATCTTATCTTTGAGTCCTGGAGCTCAACGGTTAGAGCCCTCGCCTCACAAGCGAGAGGACCCAGGGTCGATTCCTGGGCAGGGTGAAACCTTCGGCAAGTTTCCTTCCTCCACACACAAACCTCTGTTTAGCAGCAGTAAGTAAGAACCCGGTTGTTAGTTGATGGTGGATCGCTTTCTGGAGTTAATAATAATCCTTGCATTTGATATAGCGCAGTATCACATCTTCTAAACGTCTCATAGCGCTTCACAGAATATACTGTAAGTAAGTGAATTGACTGTGTATTTTGTGGGCGAAATGCCCACAAAGTAGAATAATCCCTCTCTCAAAGAAGATGGTACTGAATCTACGACTGTGTGTGGGACGCTGCTGTGCACAATTGGCTGCCTCGTTTTGGCCAAAAAATGCCCGATCGGTTCACTTTGCAGTATATTCTGTGAAGCACTTTGAGACGTCTCAACAATATAAGGAGCTTTATTAAATGCAAGGATTTGATGAAGTGCCGCCCACGTCCCCCACATTCCTCCGAGTTCAGTGTCCAAGTCCACCACTGTGAAGCACTCTGTGTAATTGTAACTTGTTGGTGAATTACAGAAGTGTATCGTGTCTCTGGTTTGATAATTGCGGGGTTATTCATGGTTTGCAGCAATGGACGCTACAGAAATATGTGACTGAAATAGCTTCTGTTTTATAGAGAGATTACAGGATGGCAAGCTTTAGCTTTGACTTTGACCAGATATCAGTGGGCTCGGTTTTATGAGCGCGAGCGGCTTTTTATCTGCTGTGTTGAGACAGGACTTTAGGTCTGGCAGATTGAAGGGTAACCGAACACATCACAAGCCTCTAAATATTTCCTGTGTTAACTCTGGTTTCAGCACCGATTTCTTTTCCGCTGTAACTGTGCAGCTCACAGACACACAGAGATCACAAAGAATTTTAATACATCAAATAATACAAGCCCATTTCAGCCAAGTTCCAGATGTGTGACAGGCCGGTTCAGGGTGTGTCACCTGGCAACACACAGTCACGACACTTTACAGCAAATCCTGCGAAGCACTTTGAGACGCGAAAGATGCTGTACGTATCACATGGGAGGATTATTATTTTTTCGCTTATTTTGCCTTAAAATTTAACGTGGCACAGAAATGCGAAAAAGTATTAAACCCACAATTAATTTTCCGTTGAGTGATTGTAGTCTGTGTGTGAAATTTCCTGACAGCCACGTCCTACACATAGACATTCACATAGAATGAATCATTTTATCTGGGGGATTGTCGGGCAGGATACTGGGGGACAGAGAGAAAAACTACCTTCTCTTTTGCAATAGTGTTGGGGAAGCTGAATTTTTTGATTAAATATCCTTCAGTCAGTGAAATCATAATATGGAAAATATGGACAAAAAAATAAATACCAGTATTTGACATGAAATAAATAATCAATGGGTCGTGGGATCTTCAACTTCGGTCTGAACAGGGTAACGACAGGGAGTTTGGTTTAATATCTCATCTGAAGAACAGCGTCTGAATAACAGTAAATTTCCAATTAATTTTTTTTTACAGATTGGTTACTCATTTCACGACTGTTTGTGGGGATGTCGCTGTGCGTAAATGGCACATAATACAGTCACAACACTTTGCAGTGTATCCTGTGAAGCGCTTTATAATAATAATAATCCTTGCATTTGATATAAGCACTTTTCACGTCTTCTCGACGTCTCAAAGCGCTTCACAGAATATGCTGTAAAGTGAATTGACCGTATATTTGTGGGGGAAACGACTCAACGACATAATAAAGTGCTATGTCAAATGCTAGGATTATTATTTATATGGCGCCTTTAGTGTCACGAGGACGTCCCAAGCCAGAGCTGGTCACATTTCTGGCAGACGAACGCCGTTGATAACACGTTTGTTCTCTCTCCCCCCAGGACAGAGGATGGTGGATACACAAGTGCCCCTGTGGCCGGGGGGCTTTGGGTTGAGCGGGTTGGACATGCTGGAGCTCAGGGATCGCCCCCTCGCCCTCTCCCTGCCCCTCCCCTTGGAGGGCAAGCCATTCGGCAGTGTGGATGTCTGCGGGGTGGTCTCGGCATGTTACCATCAGGCCCCCGGCCCCCAGAGGCTCGAGGACACATCGTGCGACTCACAATATGATGACAACAGCCCAGCAGGTCAGACACTGCCCAACTTTACCACTTGGTCACATCTCACCACAGGATTACCTCTCTCTCAGGGGATCAGATGCTTTTCTACCTCTTGTACCTCCTCTCTTTGCCCGCTTCCCCCCACACACACCCCCCACTTTCCCTATCTCCCCTTAATAGCTACATGTGAAACTGGAACATGATGGGAAGCTCTTGTGAATTGGGATTTTTCTCTCTCTGTTGTTCTCAGGCAGGTTTAAGATGGAGCTGAACTCTGTATGTGAGCTGTCTGGGAAAGGAGCCAAGTCGCTCGAAGAGACGTCAAATCCAGGGCTGTCCATCGAGTGCCGAGTGTGCGGAGACAAGGCCTCCGGCTTCCACTATGGGGTGCACGCGTGTGAGGGGTGTAAGGTGGGTGAGAGGGGTGTCCGCTCCCTCTGCTTAGCGGACTCTGGCCTGCTCCATGTCCCCGCCCTGCTCGCCCCACCATCGGCGGTCAGGCCTTCTGTTGGTTTGATATTGGCTTTGGTGCTGGCAATGGTCGATGTTATGGCATTGATTCTTCAGCTGAGATGTTAAACCGAGGCCCGGTCTGCCTGTTCAGGTGGACGTCAAAGATCCCGCGCCGCTATTCGGAGAAGAGAGTTTCTCTCTCTCCCGGTGTCCTGGCCAACAATTCCCCAATAAAATTGGTGACTCACTCCACGACTGTTTGTGGGGACGCTGCTGTGTGCAATCGGCTGCCACATTTCGGCCAGAAAATACAGTCACTGCACTTTACGGTGTATTCTGTGAAGCGCTTTGAGACGTCTCGGCGATGTGATAAGCCGCTGTGTCAAATGCCAGGAATATTATTATGATAATGTTGATGATGATGATGGTGGTGATGATGATGATGATGGCACTATACTGTGTGTGGGGCAGGGATTTTTCCGGAGAACCATCCGGCTGAAGCTGATGTATGACCGCTGTGACCTCAACTGCCGGATCCAGAAGAAGAACCGGAACAAATGTCAGAGCTGCCGCTTCCGCAAGTGCCTCTCCGTCGGCATGTCACACAATGGTGAGTCCCCGGCCACACCAGCCCCGTCACCGCCTCCATCAGCCAGCACTGCTCGGCAAAGGCCCCGCTCCACCAGCACTGCTCGGCAAACACTGGGCTACATTGGCCCCCGCTCGGCAAAGAGCTGGCACTGCTCGGCAAACTGTCGGCTCCTCTCCAATACCTACTGCCCCGCGGCCCTGTCCTCTCTCTCTCTCTCTCTCTCCCTCACTCTCTGTAGCAACAACAACAACACATTACATTTACACCGCACCTTTCACAATGTTGGACAATGTTCTGATGGAGGCTCTGACCTGTAGCTATCCGGTTTGGCCGGATGCCGCAGTCGGAGAAGGAGAAGCTTTTGGCCGAGATCAGCGGAGACGCCGAGCGGCTGAACCCCGAAGCGGCCGATCTCCGGACTCTGGCCCGGCACATGTTTGAGTCCTACTGCAAGTACTTCCCCATCACCAAGGCCAAGGCTCGAGCCATCATGACCGGAAAAGCGGGAGATAAGTCGGTAGGTTGTTCCTTAATAATTACAGAACAGCCTGTCCTGGGGCTGGGGTTGGGTTGGGGCTGGGGCTGTGCTGGGGCTGGGTTGGGCTGTGCTGGGGCTGGGTTGAGCTGTGCTGGGGTTGGGCTGTGCTGGGGCTGTGTTGGGCTGTGCTGGGGCTGTGTTGGGCTGTGCTGGGGCTGGGTTGGGCTGTGCTGGGGTTGGGCTGTGCTGGGGCTGGGTTGGGCTGTGCTGGGGCTGGGTTGGGCTGTGCTGGGGTTTGGCTGTGCTGGGGCTGTGTTGGGCTGTGCTGGGGCTGGGTTGGGCTGTGTTGCCACGTGATGTGATATGTTTTCATGTGAGGTGATGTGTTGCGATGTATCCACCTTGGGTTGGGGTGGGGGTGGGGGTGGGGGGGGAGAGGAGCTAAGCAGGGTCTCCTTGGAGCTGAACTGGCCCCAAGGCGACATGTTTGGCAACAGAATGTAGGATTCAAGACCCCTATTCTGTCTGTGCCGGTCTCTAGCCCCCAGTTCCTGAGCCAGGAGGGGCCGCAGTGTCCCAGGGCACTCACTGCTGATGGCAGCCCAGCCCGGTCCGGCTCGTGGGCAGGACCTGGAAGGGCCAACCAGTCACTGTGTGAAACATTGTAGTGTGTCGCGTTGTGTGGTGATGGGCTGTGACGTGTTGGGTTGGTCTCTCCAGCCGTTTGTGATCTACGACATGAGCTCGCTGAAGGCTGGGGAGGAGTGTATCACATTCCGGCAGCAGGCGTCCGTGCCCCCCCACGGCACCGCGGTGGAGATTCGCATCTTCCAGCGCTGCCAGTTCCGCTCGGTGGAGGCCGTGCGGGAGATCACGGAATTCGCCAAGTCCATCCCGGGCTTCGTGTCGCTGGACTTGAATGACCAGGTGACGCTGCTGAAGTACGGGGTACACGAGGTGATCTTCACCATGCTCGCCTCCCTCATGAACAAGGACGGGCTGCTGATCGCCGCTGGGCAGGGCTTCATGACCCGCGAGTTCATCAAGAGCCTCCGTGAGCCATTCTGCCACATGCTGGAGCCCAAGTTCGGCTTCGCCGTCAAGTTCAACTCCCTGGGCCTGGACGACGGGGACATTGCAGTCTTCATCGCCATCGTCATCCTCAGCGGAGGTGAGAACCACAACAGCTTACATGTCGCTCTTCGTAAAGGGCAGCATCTCAGCGCGCTTAACAGTGGCGGAGCCTGACCCCGAACCCGGGGGAGTGGGGGAGGTGACCCTGAGCACGGTTAATGAAGGATTTCATGGCACAATTGTGGGGTTGACGGCCGTTGCGCAAACCGTTGCACGACTGTTTGTGGGGATGCCGTTATGCGCAATTGGCTGCCGCGTTTCGCCCACAAATTACACAGTCAATCGACCTTAGTATATTGTGTGAAGAGCTTTGAGACGTCTCAATCAGGTAATAAGGCGCTATATCAAATGCAAGGATTATTATGTATGTTATTATAACACGTCTTTTCTAATGGGAGAATGAATTGGCTGTCCCTGTCTCTGTTTCAGCGCCTTGGGACATCCTCCTGACGATTGTAATTTGGTGGTGTTGTAATTTGTTTATGTTTATGTTGTTGTCTCTGACAGACCGCCCCGGGCTGGTGAATGTGAAGCCGATCGAGGATTTACAGGACAGTCTCCTCCAGGCTCTGGCCCTGCAGCTGAAGCTCAACCACCCGGACTCCCCTCACCTCTTCGCCAAGTTACTGCAGAAAATGACTGACCTGCGGCAGATAGTGACTGAACATGTGCAGCTCCTGCACACCATCAGGAAGACAGAGGGAGAGATGAACCTGCACCCACTTCTGCAGGAGATCTACAAGGATCTGTATTAAAGTCCCGCCTCAAGTCCCTCCTCTTCGACCATGCCATCGCTCACTCCCCTTCCTCTCCCCTCCCTTCTCCCTCCCTGACCCCAGCTGGGGTCTGAAAGGCTGTCACTGTCCAGCGCCTTGGGACGTCCTCCCGACATGAAAGGCGCTATACACATGTAATCTAGTTGTTATTGTTGTATTAGCCTCCGATTATCTCCTCTTCCTTGCAGTGTCCGCCTGACAACAACAACTTACATTTACACGGCGCCTTTCACGTTAGGAGGACGTCCCAAGGCGCTGGACAGTCAGGGATCTGCACCCGAGCTGTTGGTCGGGTTCAGTGTCAACATCTTCCCAACACTGGACCAATGGCTTCCTTAATGGGGAGAAAAATGATACGACTACAGAGTGTTCACAAAGTCCGGTTACCCACATGTTTGTTTTTCCTGGGCACCGACCAACTACCAACCCCTGAAACATATGGAAGAATGATGATCGTCGTGTTTAGAAGTTACTTCATTGTATTCAGTACAATCGCTTAACTGTATTTAGACGTTCAGAGGATCGGTGAGTGTGTGTGAGTGTGAGTATGTGTGAGCGCCATCATTTTCATGGCAGATAAAAATCCATCGCCATGTTCGGTGTCACAGCTTACATGACATGGATGGAATGAGGAGGGAAAATGCATCTCTGACCCTTGTTTCAGTTCCTCCGTAGTCTCTTAGCGCTGTGTTGTAACGGGGGGTAACAGGACTTTATGGATACCCTGTACATCTGTACATTTGGGGAAAAATTTGGATCAGACAAACTTTCTAAAGTCCGCGCGTGTTTACCTGTGCGCGTGTGACTGTGAATCCGCTTGTGGCTGTGCGTGTGTACATGTCTGTCTATATATGTACGTCTGCGTGAGGTGTGCGTGCGAGTGTCTGCGTGTACGTTTGTATGTGGGTCTGTGTCTGCGTGCGTGTGTTTGTGGGTAAAATAACAAGCTCTGAACCAAGCTAAATAATTTACAAAACTGGTTGATAAACTGTCCGTCCCTGCAAACCCCGAAACGTTGTGAATCGAGTCTTGAGCAAGTGATTCCAGTCACAGGACTGCCCGCTGTGTCTCAAGATCTTCTTTGTGCCCTTCACTGTGTTTAGGTGCTCTGAAAATATATTTTTTTAATTCTCTCCGCACATTGCCCCAAAATCCTAGAGGATGTTTGGTGGAATCGCTCTCCTTTGAGACAGAGAGCGGGAGAGACACCTCGGCAATAAATAACGGGTAACATCACGGGATTGATTTGGAAGCTCTTTTCGAAGAGCTGGCACAGCCACGATGGGTCGAATGGCCTCCTTCTGTGCTGTATAATTCTATGATTCTATGAACAGGTGTCAACCTGGCTCAGTAAGGCTAGTCGGACCTTGTGGTGCTATTCAAAAAGAGAAGAGAGTTTCTCTCTCCCGGTGTCCTGGCCGATAATCTCTCAAATAAAATTTGCTGTTCACTTCACGGCTGTTGGTGGAGACATTGCTGTGCACAAACCGGCTGCCGCGTTTCGTTCACAAAATAACACAGTCACTCCAATTTTGCAGTAAAACCCCGTGAAGCGCTTTGAGACGTCTCAACGACGTGATAAGGCAGCGTATCGAGTGCTAGGATTATTTATAATCTGCCCTGAAATCAGTCTTTGTTTCCTCCAATAGTTTTCTCTTTTTTTTAAAAAAAAGCGTTTGAAATAAACCAGAAGAACAAAAAAGGAGCTCTCGAGAGGGAACTCTGACCCCTGTGTGCGCTGTTGAAAGTTGGCAGGAGCGATGCTGAACTTCATCCCCTGTTGATGATTAACCGGTCCTGAATCAGCAAGGCACAGAGTCAGGTCCACATCCCGGCTGATTACACTGGGCCAGACTGACTCCGGCTTGTGCAACTGTCAGCCAGTCATTGCATTGCACAGCACTTCCCATCACACACAGACTCAGCGAGTGAGCCTGAGTCATCTCGCCTCTTGCCCCCAACCCCCTCACATTTGAGTCCTGTGGTCTCCACAAGCTCCCCTCTGTGGCTCCAGGTTGTTGGGAAATACAGCAGAAGTTCTAACCGACTACATTTACTATCGTCCTATTACTGACATCTGTGAAATGCAAAAAGAAAGGCAAGATTTTACTTGTTTGGATTTCTTCTTTGGAACTCCATCACACAGTCACTTCACCTCGCTCCCACCCGCACCCCCCTCCACCCGCTTCATTCGAGGCCCATCTCAAGACCCTGTTCTTCGGCCGCACCTTCAGCCATCCTCCTGCCCCCACCATTCACCCCCCCCCCCCCCACCGCCCTCCACCTCTCCTGGTCCCATTCCCCCAGCTCGGGTCCAAATCCCTGACTGTCCTGAGCCTTGGGACGTCCTCCTGACCCGAAAGGCCCCGTGCGACTGTCACTACGCACGGCCGCTACACGTTGCAGTAAATCCTGCGCGGTGTTTTCGAGACGTCCTGCGACATGAAAGGCTTTGTATCAAACTCAAACGATTATTATTGTTCCATTAGCAAAAGTAATCAATGATAATCAACTGGGACCCGAACAGCTTCAGCGCTGGGTATCTGAGGACGTTGGGGCATTGCCTGGGGCAGCCAGCAGGTGGCGCTTTATGACCATGATAACAGTGCCATTGACTTGGAAGGTGACCATACGCTCCCCCGATGGTGGTGACTGTGGACTACGGCGAGAGTTTGGAGCGAGAAAGGTATTTGGTTTGGGACACCAGGAGATACAAGACTGTACAACATGGAACAGACCCCTCGGCCCAGCCAGCTTGCGCCGGTGCTTATACTCCAGACATTCCTTTCTCCCTCCTACACTCTTCCCATTTCTCCCACGTGCGAAGGTCCAGCTTCCTCCTCGAAGGCATCTACACTTATCCGATTTAACCACCGGAGCTCTCTAATCCCATTAGAATAATAGCAATGACCTTTTCACGCGAGACGGCGCCTCATCACGTCCCTCTCTCAAAGACGTCTCAAAGCGCTTCGCAGGATATACTGTAAAGTGAATTGACTGTAGATTTTGTCGGCTCTCTCTCTCTCTCTCTCTCCCCGTCGTGTCTGTGCTGGTGCCCGCTCCCTGTATTGGAGCGTGATAGTATCGCGCGTACATAAAAGAAATGACAATTCTCGACCGACCGAATACTTTCAAGAAATAAAAGAGATTTTCAAATGATTTGAGAGAAGCTTTGGCGTTTCTCACTTCCTTCCCCATTCCGCGCGTCACTCAAGACGTTACGTGATATTCCACTCGTCGTATGGCTGGCACTGGCTGTCACCACACCCAAAAAACAGTCACCACACCCAAAAAACAGTCACCACACCCAAAAACCAGTCACCACACCCAAAAAAACAGTCACCACACCAAAAAAACAGTCACCACACCCAAAAAAACAGTCACCACACCCAAAAAAACAGTCACCACACCCAAAAAAACAGTCACCACACCCAAAAAAAAGTCACCACACCCAAAAACAGTCACCACACCCTAAAAAACAGTCACTACACCGAAAAAAAGTCACCACACCGAAAAACAGTCACTATACCAAAAAAATAGTCACTACACCGAAAAGAACAGTTAATACAGCAACAAAATGTGAAGGAGTTTCGGCTGTTTTTGGGGCGGAACCAATGCGCCGGAAACCTCCGGCGGTGCGGACTGGAGAGCGATGGGACCGGAACAGCGGGAACAGCCGAGTGGGTGTCCGACACACAGACTCTCCCCCCACACACCCCCACACACCCCATACCCCCCTCACACCCCCCAACACCCCCCACCCCCCACAGCCCCACCCCCCAACCCCCACACCCCCAACCCCCTCATACACCCCAACACCCCACCAACCCCACACACCACCAACACCCTCATACACCCCCCACCCCCCAACACCCCCACACCCCCACACCCTCATACACCCCCACCCCCCCCCCACACCCAATACTCCCCTCACACCCCAACACCCCCAACACACACCAACACTCCCTCATACACCCCCCAACCCCCCCACACCCCCCCACCACACACCCCCACACCCCCCCCAACCCCCCCACCACCCCCCACACCCCCCCCACCCCCCCCCCACACCCCCCCACACCCCCCCCCACCCCCCCCACCACACCCCCAACACCCCCCACACCCCAACCCCACCCCCCACCCAACACCCCCCCCCACCACCACCCCCCCACACCCCCACCCCCCCACCCCCCACCCCCCCCCTCACCCCCCCCCCCACACACCAACACACACACACCCCCAACTCCCCGTTTGTTGTGTTTTATCAACAACAATAAACAACAATAATCTTTGCCTTTGATATTTTTGACCCGGGGCCACATCAGGTCCTATCGAGGCGTCTCCAAGCGCTTCCCAGGACACCTCCTCCCACTCTCCGCGTAGCGACTGCGCTCAGAGACGTCCCCACAAACAGCCGCGGACGGAGCGACCAAACCTATCATTTCTATTTACCGTCAGGACACCGGAGGAGCGAGCGCAGACTCGGGAAACTTGCCGAGGGTTTCACCGTGTCCTGACCCGCCCGGGAGTCGAACCCGGGTCTCTTACGCCCCGAGCTACGAGGCTCCACTCTTACCTACGGTGAAGAAAGCCCGAGGTTCGGGTCGGGAGCCGATGGCGGAGGCGGTTTTCCGGCCTCCGAAGCGGAGACGCCGGGTTTACGAGGCGTACGAGGCTCCGTTTCCGGTGCCGCTCAGTCAGGAGGAGAGCCTCGGGAAGGAACCCCGGCATTACGAAGCCGAGATCCTAAACAACTACGTGATCGTCAGGAAGCCGGACGATATCACAGCGCTTTACGGGCAGGTACCGAAAACAAACCCCCCCCCCCCCGGGTCACCTCACCGTGCCTCGACCGTCACCCACCCACCCCACCCCCACCCCCGGGTGCGTCCTTACGTACCGTCTCAAGACCCGTCTCAAGACCCTCCGCTTCGACTGTTCCTTCGGTCACCCTCCTACCCCTACCCTCCCCCCACCCCCCCCCACTCCCTCCCGCCCTCCACCAGCTCCTGATCCCAATCCCCACCTCAGGTCCAAATCCCTGATTGTCCAGAGCCTCGGGACGTCCTCCTGACTTGAAAAATGCCGGGTAAATTGTATTTGTTGTCGTCTTATGTAAAGGTGGTGGTCTCTCCTCTCTCTCTCTCTCTCTCTGTCTCTCTGTGTTTAGGGGTACTTTGGGAAAGGGTGCTATCGAGGAGCAGACCCGAGTACAATATCTCAGACCCCGCTTTGGCCGCCAAATGGAAAGGTACATGTCTTTTAACGACGGATTTCTCCTGGTTTCGTTACTTGCTTTGTGGCTTTTCTCGAGAGTAAAAATATTCCCACACAGCAGCCAGCAGCATCATAATAATAATAATAATATTAATAATAATAATAGTAATAATCCTTGCATTTGATGTAGCGCCTTATCGTGTCGTTGAGATGTCTCCAAGCGCTTCATGATTAGAGAATGGTCTCATTTGTGTTGTTCATTTACTATGAAATATAAATTTAAATGCAAATGTAATGCTGCCACTTGATTTTCACGTTGGCTGAAAAGACAGACACGTACACAGACCGAGATGTTAACTCCCGCCTTTCTGTACAGACGCCGCTGCTCTACACTTGCCGATCATTTCGTCAAAAAAGTGAGTTCCTCTGGGCTGTGTGTGTAACTCCCGCACGAGCCGAAGATTGTTTCTTGTTTGATTTGCCGTCTGTCGAGGTCTAGGACGTGGCATCACGGAGCGTAATCCCTGCTCCCTGTCCACGTTCCGGCTCTAAACTGTTCAGTTTGCGGACAGATTTGCGGTTAAATATAAATTCGGGATCCCAAATGCCGGGAACTTGATCGCTCACTCCACGACTGTTTGTGGGGACGTCGCTGTGCGCAATTGGCTGCCGCGTTTCGCCCGCAAAATACACAGTCACTCCACTTTACAGTATATTCTGTGAAGAGCTTTGGGACGTCTCAAGGACGTGATAAGGAGCGACATCAAATGCAGGGATTATTACCCTCCGCCGTGTAATTTGCAGGTATCAGCACCACGTCGAGTGGGCAAAGGGGCTGCTGCAGGCACAGGAGCTGGAGGACAGTCACATTGAGAGAATCCTCACCAGCTACACGGCAGCCGTCACCTTTCCCGGCGACACCCCCGAGACCGACAGCAGAGACCTGATCTCCGACTCCGGAGTCTCCGTCAGGGAACCTTCAGCCGGAGAGGGAGAAGGACCCGCGGCCAAGAGCTCCTGTGGGAAGAGATCGCGAGTGGAGGAGGCCGAGTGCTCTCACCCCTCGCCGGCAAACGGACACGAGGACCGGGCGCCGATCGCTGGAGACGTCACTATGAGGGAGGCCAAGGGCGGGGAGGACGGACGCTGGTTGGATCACGAGCTGGTGCTGGTGGAAGTCGAGGAGGAGTCGGTGGGGAGCGGAGACGAGGACATGGGCAGTGCGGTGAGTCCAGCGATCTGATACCGACACCCACACCCCCCCCCTCCCCACCTCCACGCTCCCTCCGCTCAGCGGACTCCGGGCTGTTCCGTGTCCCCCCCCGCCCCACCCCACCATCGGTAGTCAAGCCTTCAGCCACACTGCTCCCACCCTCCGGAACTCCATCCCACAGTCCCTCCGCCTCGCCCCCTTCAAGGCCAGTCTCAAGAATCTCCTCTTCGATCGTGCCTTCGACCACCCTCCTACCCCCCACCCTCCCCGCCCTCCACCCCTCCTGATCCCAACCCCCAGCTCAGGTCCAAATCCCTGACTGTCCAGCGCCTCTGCACGTCCTCCCGACGTGAAAGGCGTTGTGTAAATGTAATGTGTTGTTGATGTTGATTCCCAGAGTGAGGGGAGGGGAGTGAGAGGGAACTGTAACTCAATAGATGTTGGTTTGTTGGTTTGATAGAATTATTTGTGTTTCTGCAGCTGAGACGGAGTGCGAGGTTGGTGTGCAGGAGGAACCCATTCAGGATATTTGAGTATCTGCAGCTCTCGCTACAGGAGGTGTGTGTATGTGTGTGTGTGACGCTGTTTATAACCACTGAACCTTTTCTACACTACAGCCTTCTTCCTCAATGTCACCTCTTTCCGTGTTGATGCAACACTGCACGTAAAGTGTAAATAAATCTATTTTCTGGGCACAGATTCCAATTGTTAAAGTACATACTTTCTGTGTTTATAATAATCCTTACATTTAAACGTAGTTCATTATCACGTTGTTGAGATGTCTCCAAGTGATACAAAAACTCATAACTCACATCTCCTCTGTGCTGAACTGCACTGATCATGTTCCTCTCTGTTGTATTTCGGGTTCAGGCTTTTTTCCTGGTTTACGCCCTGGGCTGTTTGACGATTTATCACAATGAGGTGAGTGACGTTTGGCCTCTGGTCTTCGCTGCCAGTTGTGCAAGTAAAACCACGTCTCTCTCTCTCTCTCTCTCTCTCCCTCACTGCCCCACCACCAGCGGTAGCTCCCCCCGCCCCCGCCCTCCACCCCAAGCGCTACCCCTGCAGCCAGTGTCCACGTTGCGTGTTGCTGCCGCGTGTGCGTTGCCGTTGCCACGTGTGCACGGTATTATGTACGCGCCATTGCAATGTGCGCTGATTGACTGTTTCAGGAGCCTCTGAGCATTGCCAAGCTGTGGGAGGTGTTTGGCCTGATTCAGCCTGGCTTTAAAGCCAATTACATGGCCTATCACTACTTCAGGAGCAAAGGCTGGGTACCAAAGACTGGCCTGAAATATGGCACAGACCTTTGTGAGTGTTTACCTCATCAATTTCATTGGTACCTTGTTATTGTTATATACGTGTCAGCCTCGTCAGGCTCTCGCTTCTAGGTCAGAAGGTTATGGGTTCAATCCCCACGTTAGGACTTTAGGCTTCAGTCTACGCTGATCCTCCAGAGCAGTAATGGGGGTGATGTCTGAAGTAACAGGGGAATAGGATTAGAGAGCTCCAGTGGTGGAGTGAGAACCAGCACAGACACGATGGGGAGAGAGAGAGAGCAGGGAGTAGGATTAGAGAGCTCCAGGAGGGGAGCGAGCACCAGTTGGGTGTGTTCTACACGGTATTTATCCCAGGGTTTTGTGTGCTAGATTGTGAGTGACTTTGCCGTTATGTTTCAGTGCTGTATCGAAAAGGACCACCATTTTATCACTCAAGGTAAGAATCGCTTGTGATGGGGAGCTTTGTCGGGTGGGGGTGGTGGGGGAGGCTGGTCGGGTTAGGGTTAGAGCCTTGTGTGACTGTGTGGCCTGGGTGCCTGATCTCTCTGTGTCTCCCCTCAGTTACTCTGTGGTGGTTGAAATGACCGATGACACGTTTCAGAGTCCAGCACTTCGTCCCTTTACCTGGAAGTCGCTCGCGGGTTTAAACCGGATCACAGGCAACGTCTCCAAGGTGAGGGTCACACCGCTGCCGATGCTGTGCATTCTTCCCAACCATCGCTCCTCCACTGTCCCCTCCCCACCTGCTGCCCAGTCCTGGGGGTCTCTGTCCCTGGTGGTCTCAGCGCTGGGCAGTGAGCGTGTGAGCAGCGAGTGTTCCCTGCTTATTTTACTGTTCAATAATAATAATAATCCTTGCATTTGAGACGTCTCAAAGTGCTTCACAAGATACACTGTAAAGTGGAGTGACTGGATGTTTTGTCGGTGAAACACGGCAGCCAGTTTACGGACAGCAGCGTCCCACAAACAGTCGTAGAGCGAGTGACCCATTTTATTTGAGGAGAGAGGATTCGGGGGGATTGTTGGCTGGACGCCGGGAGAGAGAGAGAGAAACTCCCTTCTCTTTTTGAATAGCGCCACAGGATCTTTAACGTCCACCTGAACAGGCAGACGGGGACCTCGGATTAATGTCTCATCTGGAAGACGGTGTCTTTGACAATGCAACACCGCCCCCCCCCACCCCACCCACACCTCCCTGCCCCGCCCCCCCCCCCACCCCCAGCGCTGCACTGGAGCCTCAGCTCAGCCTGTGTGATTCCAAGTCCTGACGTAAGGGTTCGAATCTACAACCGTCTTGAGTCCGAAGCAAGAGAGAGGGAGAGAGGGCGCTACCCACCGCGCCAGGCTGACACACGCAGTCCCTCACACGGCATGTTCTCTCCCACAGGAGTTGATGCTGTGTTATTTAATCCGACCGTCGGACATGGGTGAGGAGGAGTTGGCGTCTCCGGACTGTATGAGGAGGATCAAGGTTCAGGTCAGTGAGCGTTTCTGAGGGGGGGAAAGACGTTTCCCCCGTCCCCACTGTGTGTTGTCGCCTTTCCATCCCCCCCCACCCACCACCACCTCCCCGGGGTCGGTCCGTACGTACGGCATTCCCAAATTTATTCCCGTCTCCTTGGGGTTTCAGGAAGTGATCGTCAGCCGCTGGGTGTCTTCCCGGGAACGCACCGATCAGGACGAGATGTAGAGTGTCGCTGGATGGATCGAGCGCTTGAGTGGGTGTTGATGGAGGATTGAATGGGTATTAGTCAAGGATTGATGGATTATTGATCGAGCCCATTAATCGTGGACCAAATTAAGTTAAGTAAGTGAAGACGGTGGCAGTGAATATAGTTCAGAGGAAATAGCAGACGTCTCTCTGGTTGATTAGCGGAATAATGAGGCTGTGACTCTCAACCCGCTGCTTATTCAACGGCTATTCTAACAGTGACACTCTCGCTGTAAGGGATGCGGGCAGATTGAGTATCTGTGAGGTGTATGTTGCATGGCTCAGTTTGCGTGCTGTTTACCCAGCACGGAACCAATAATTTATGGCCTGGGTGCAGGCGGCTTGTTGAGGGAGTGCTTTTATGGAGATAAAGTGTTTTTTCTTTCATTAAAAATGACTTAAACTGAGAGCGGCACGTTCTAAAGGTTTTATGTGGAGTCCCGTGGCATCGCGGTTCGCCCTCGAATTAGAATTAAAAACAAACCTCATTAAGGCTGTGCGTGTGACAAAGGCTACGTATCAAATTGTCCTCGTCGCCCACCGCCTTCCACTCACAGATTGCGGCTTTCATCCATTATGCATTTACCTTTCATGCCTAATCGCTGCTCATTCCGCATTGTCGCTCGGACACAAAAGCTTTGCTTTATGCTGTCTGCCTGAGCGCTAAGTGGAAATTCTTGACAGGGGACGTGGCCAGGGAGGGGAGCGGAGCAGAACACTGCAGAGGTTTGTGTCGGATTCTGATGGGCTGAATATTTAATGGGACGGCCTCCGACAATCTGAGTGTAAAGAGCTTCGTGTCGAAACCTCTAAAAGAGCCTCACGGAGTTTCTGTCTGCACTGGGCTCTGCTCCCGACAGGCAAACTCAGCCGAGGTCCCGCAAAACAGCGACCAGGCAGCGATGGCTCATCTGGATTGTTGGCCGAGACAATCTGCTCGTCTGAAGGACAGTGTCTCTGACAAGACAGCGTTGCTTCCCCGTCCCTCAGCCCCCCACCCCCCCTCGCCCTGCATCCTCCTGCCCTGTGCTGCAGCGTCAGCCTGGACTGTGAGCGCACAATCTAGATGTGGGGGGCCTGAACCCACATCTGACCCAGAGCGAGAGCAGCGAGCGCCCAGACACACACACACACCTGAGTAACAGGCAGACGTTTCTGTCCTGAGGATTGACTGTTTGGTTGTTCATATGATTATGATTATCACATATAATACACACACGTTGTATTGTATGGTTATCAGCACCTGGGGACGTGCTCCCGATGTGAAAGGCGCTATACAAATATAATTTGTTGCTGTTGTATTACATATAATACACACGCACATTAACATGGTTCTTATGTATAATACATTCACATTTCGCCCACAAAATATACAGTCAATTCACTTTACACTCTATCCTGTGAAGCGCTTTGAGATGTCTCGAAGACGTGATAAGGCGCTGTATCAAGGATTCTGATTATTACTTTACATATTCGCACGTGACATATATACAGAGGTGTCTGTGTGTTAAAGTTCCCTGTTCTCACCGCTGTCCCGCTCTGTGTCCACGATATAGAAGTAGCTCCTGCACAGCTCCCGGTACAGGGTCAGATACCTGGAGCCTCGCCTGGTCCTGGGCAACACAAACCTCTCCGTGAACTCAGTCCTGCTCAGCTGCCGCCTGCTCTGGGCAGCCAACACACGGTTAATGAAGGTCAGGGCGAAGGCATAGCAATTGTGCTCAGATTCCTCGTACCTGGGGGAAGGGGTCCAGGGGAGAGGGGAGATACACAGTCAGGAATGGGGTAAAGATTTTAACGAAACAAAGAATTAAAAGCAGAATCCAACAATCCTACCCAGAAAGTTGTTACGGTCTGGAGCGCACGGCCTGAAAGGGCAGAGGAAGCAGATTCGATAATAACTTTCAAAAGGAAAAGGAAAAATGTGCAGGGGGATGGAGTAAGAGCGGGGGAGTGGGATTAGTTGGTAGCTCTTTCAAAGAGCCACGCACAGGCACGATGGGCCGAATAACCTCCTTCTGTGCTGTAAGATTCTAATCTATCTCTGGGATTTCCATGTGTGGGTGGGAGGTGTGGAATTCTCAGTTGGATTTGGATCCTCTTAAGCAACGGTGATGGGTTCCTACTTGTGTCCAGACACCCGGCCGACCAAAAAAAAAGAAACGGGGGAAGCTAGCAGAAATGTCCTTATACGCAGAGGACAGTGAGTGTCAAAATCTCCACCACAAACAAACCATAGACAGAGGCTGTAGCAAAGTTTATCCGGCTCTTTTAGAAAGCCTTGATCTTATAGAGTGGCGGAACAGGCTCGAGGGGCTAAGGGGTAAACGTTGAAGGGGTTACTGTCCGAGCCTTACCTGTGGGGAAGCCAGAGATCAGCCTGCGAGATCTGCTCCAGGTAACGATCCCACTGGTTCATCAGCCCGAACATGTCCGGCTGTACCAGGGCCACGCTGACGCACTCCTCCCAGCCACAGGCATCCCGCCCCACACCCGCCTCGGTAAAGTTATACACCACGCCTGTAACAGCAACAGGTGAGTGTTACAGTGAAAGGGGTCCCTCCCTTCCCTCCCCCCTCATTCCTCCTCCTCCCCACCCCCCCAGCCCCCCCACCAGGCAGGGTGTCCACACAAACACCACAGATGCGCTTTTCTAAAAGGTTTCCAAAGGATTAAATTATGATTTGAGGACCGGTTGATTCACCGTGGTCTGTATTCCCTCGAGTTTAGAAGCCTGAGGGATGATCCTGATTGAGGGTTTTAACATGATAAAGGGAATCGATAGGGCAGCTAAACAGAAAATATTTCCTCTGGTGGGGAATATCCAGAACAAGGGGCATCATCTTAAAATTAGAGCCTGACCATGTAGGAGTGTAATCAGGAAGCACATAACAATTTTCCATCACATCAGCCCAAATCCTCTGCTCAGTGTAAACAGCTTTATGTCCCTCCACACAACTGCACCCTCTTGTCTCTGCTGTTACCTTACTGAATCTCAGCTGTACCCTGGCTGTGTTCTATGTAAAGTTTGTTGTTAAAAGCACGTTTAGGCTACACACAGTCACTACACCTGTCAGCAATTTCCCCAGTGACATTTCCATGTCCAGTATTAAGCATTGTTATTATGAAATGTTGCCGTCAGTCTTGCTGTCTGATCTTTTCTGTCTAGCAATTGTTTCAACCGAGGTTAAATGTTTAGCTTGAAGGTAAATTTCACGTCAGAAACTCACCGCTGGTGTTTGAGATTCCAACGTGAAGGTCAGACCGTCCATCGTATTCTCTGGGAAACAAGAGGAGATGGAGACGGGTTTAAAACAGCCTGAGACACACAAGCTCCGGGCACTTGGTTTGCAGGGTTTGAGAATCTCGCTGCCCGGGTCTCCAGTGCTGGCTCACCAGCGAGTCACTTTTTATTACTGTATGTTAGGCAGCTCCTGGGTATAGCATTCACCCCACCTTCCCCCCCACCCCCCGACACACATACTACAAGCGCTCACTGTTAAGTAGGTTGATTGTGTATTTTGTGGGTGAAACGCGGCAGCCAAAAACAAGCAGTCCTGGATTGAGTGACCAAATTAATATTATTATTTGGAGGGTTTATTACCCCCAGAAAGCGATCTGCCCATCAACTAACAACCGGGTTCCTACTTACTGCTCGGGAAGCAGAGGCGTGTGGAGTATGGAAACCTGCCTAACATTTTGCCCCGGCTGGGAATCGAACCCGGATCGTCTCGCTTGCGAGGCGAGTGCTCTAACCACTGAGCTACCGGACTCTTACCTGATAAAGGTCCCTTTGGTGGGTTTGACCAGGAAGGAGCACTTCTCGTGGTGCCCGTTGACAAAGGGGTTGGGGACACAGACGGGAGCGTCCCCCAGGCTCCTGGCTGCCAGCCCCTGCCCGCAGATCGGGCATTGCTCTGGCACGAAGAAGCAATACACCTCCTTCCCGCAGTGGTGGAACAGTATTATACGGTTCTCCATCTCCTGCCTCGGCTTTGGTTTGCGAGTGAGAAAGCCAACCGCAGGTGTCCTGAGTCAGAGAGAGGGGGAGGAAGTGTGCTGTTGGTTAGCGGGTACTGTCACTTTAAATACTTGCTTCATTCAATCCCCCCCTCCCCCCCCCACCCACCCCCGGGGGAGTGGGGTGGGGGGGTGGAAGTCATTCACAAAACCAGGAGCCATTCAGGGTTGGGTGCTCACATCAAAGTGAAGCTACAACTGTTATATTCACAACATCTTTAAGATAGTAATAAAGAATCCCTACATTTGATATCACACCTTACCACATCCTCTCACAGGACTTGACTGTAAAGTGTAGTGACTGTGTATTTCGCAGGCGAACGCGGGCAGGAGGAAAACAACTGATATTTCTTTCATCTGGAGGATTGTCGGCCGAGGAAATACTTCCCCTCTCTTTACAAATAGTGCTTCAGATCATTGAGCTGCAATCTGATTTTTACAGCACAGCGGGAAGGTGAACTGGGAATGTGGCTGGGAATTTGGGAAGGGGCCAACCTGGTTTCTGGATACAATAATAATTACACTAATTACTAATCCTTGCATCTGCTCTAGCACCTTGTCACGCCGTCGAGACCCCCCTTCAAAGCGCTTCACAGGGTGTACAGTAAAGGGAATTGACTGTATGTTTGCCACACACAGCCCAGTAAAGCCTGCGATAGTGGAGCAAAAGTGTAAAACGCCAGAAATCACGTACCTTTCGCGGTAAACATGGATGTCCCCACCGGCTGCGGTGATGCCAGGGTTGGGCGGGTATGTTGAGGATGTGTGCAGGTGCCCCGAGGCCACAAGAAACAGGAATACGACCCTCCAGCCACCAGAGACGACTCTGGAATGCACCACAGCTGTGGCCTCGACCGAGGCGCGGGGTGGACTTCTTCCTGAGTCCCGATATCACACCCACGTGAACTCTCCCGGGACTTCAGCCCCAACATCATGGACAACAGCACCAACCTGTGGCGCAACCGTGTGATGGCTTTGGGCTTCTGTTACGTTACGTTACGTGCGACACAGTCAACTCACTCTGAAGCCGGTCCGAGGGCAGCGAGAGGTGTCCACGACCGGAGGAGGCGCTGTGTACTGTGGAGTCCGTGTCGCTCAGTGGGGTCGGAGAACTGGGCCGCGCGAGTCAGAGGTCCATCCCCGGGCGAAACCTTCGGCCAGTTTCCTCACTCGGCCCACGCGGACGGACACGCACACGGACACGTGGACACGCACGCGGACACGCACACTGACACGTGGACACGCACGCGGACACGCATGCGGACACGCACGCGGTCACGTGGACACGCACGCGGACACGCACGCGGACACATGGACACGCACGCGGACACATGGACACGCACGCGGACACGCTCGCGGTCACGTGGACACGCACGCGGACACACATGCGGACACGCACGCGGACACATGGACACGCACGCGGACACGCACGCGGACACATGGACACGCACGCGGACACGCACGCGGACACATGGACACGCACGCGGACACATGGACACGCACGCGGACACGCTCGCGGTCACGTGGACACGCACGCGGACACACATGCGGACACGCACGCGGTCACATGGACACGCACGCGGACACGCACGCGGACACGCGGACACACACGCGGACGGACACGCGGACACGCCTGCGGTCACCAGCCCCGCAACGACATCACGTCCGGGCGATCGCAACCCGCTGCTGAATCCGGTGGCGCTTTTTTGACGCCGCGGAGGGTTCACTGCGGGTGAGCGGTGAAGGTGAGCGGCGGTGACGTCGGTGACGGTGCGCTCAGGGGGTGACGGCACAGGCGGCCGCGCGGGGGCGCCGTTTTGAGGCCGGAACCTCGCGTCCGCGGCACCGCCTGAGGGGGGAGGGCCAGAGCCGCCGCACCGGAAGTCACTGTGGGGGAAGCGGAATGCCAACGGACCGGCGATGAGCACCAAGCGGGTGACGTGCAGGTACCGACCCCGAGCCCGAGCCCGACGGCCACCAGAGACCGAGGCTTCGGCCTAGCGCGGCCCCGCGACCACCGCCACCCCCCCACCCCCCCACCGCGGCCCGGAGCCGGGACCCGACCACCAGGGGCCGCCGCCAGGCCCCGGACCCCGGACCCCGGGCAGCGATCTCCCGCCATCAGCGCTCCCCCTCCCCCCCCCCCTCCCCCCCCAGTAACTGCTGCCCCCCCTCCCCCCCGTAACTGCTGCCCCCCCCTCCCCCCCCAGTGACTGCTGCCCCCCCCCCCCCCCCAGTGACTGCTGCCCCCCCCTCCCCCCCCAGTAACTGCTGCCCCCCTCCCCCCAGTAACTGCTGCCCCCCCCCTCCCCCCCCTCCCCCCCCAGTAACTGCTGCCCCCCCCTCCCCCCCCAGTAAGTGCTACCCCCCCTCTCCCCCCCAGTAAGTGCTGCCCCCCCCTCCCCCAGTAAGTGCTACCCCCCCTCTCCCCCCCCTGTTAATTGCTGCCCCCCCCTCCCCCAGTAAGTGCTGCCCCCCCCTCTCCCCCCCAGTAAGTGCTGCCCCCCCTCCCCAGTAAGTGCTGCCCCCCCCTCCCCCCCCCCCACTCCCGGCCTCTGGACACTGCACTTTGCTCTGTGGTCACGTCATCATCATATAATTATAATAATAATAATAATCGCGGAGTGTGACCCGGCGCCTCATCACGTCTCCGAGACGTCTCAAAGCGCTGCGCAGGATGTACCGCAAAGTGTAGTGACTGTGTGTTAGGTGGGGCGAGACGCAGCGCAGCGCCCGGCGACGTCCCCACAAACATTCGCGGAGGGATAGTGAGACCGTGTTGGTGTCTGGCTTCGCTGTTGCGTGTCGGCTGGGGGTGGGGTGGGGGGGTGGGGTGGGGTGGGGGTGGGGGGGTGGCGGCTGCGCAGTCTGTGCTGTGAGCGGTAATCAGTTGCCTGGTGACTCCTTGTGTTTAGGTACTTCATGCACGGGGTCTGTCGAGAGGGGAGTCGCTGTTTGTTTTCCCATGATTTGTCCACAAGCAAACCGTCCACCATCTGCAAGTTCTACCAGAAAGGGCTGTGTGCCTATGGGGTGCACTGCAGGTAGGCCACGCAGCACAGCATCCTACACTGACCGTAGCCGACCTGATATCTGCACTGTTGGCGACCGGCCCCATTGTGGGTACGAAAACGGTGTGGATATCAGCTCAGTGTGGCTGTGTGTCTATTTATTTACTCCCGACATATGTGCGTGTGCAACAGATGTGACTGTGCCAGTGTGTGTGTATTACTATACCAACACTGTGTGTTTGACTACCTGTGTGTGTGTTAGTGTGTGTATTACTGTACCAGCGCTGTGTGTTTGACTACCTGTGTGTGTGTGGACATGGATGATCTCTGAATATATCAGTGTGTTGTTTTTTCTCTTCGCCCACTGATAAGATACGATCACGTGAAGCTGCCTGGATTTCGAGCTGTCGCGCCCGCAATCCCGAGGGTTGTGCCCGTCTCTGTCACTCACAATGCCGTGCCCGTCCCTGTCTGCGTGGAGCCGGTTGTGCCGGTCAAAGCCACGGAACCGACGCGGTACAAAAAGAAACCGCTGGAGTTAAAAGACCGAGGTTAGTGTCCGCGCAGCACACGGTGTACTGGCCTTGTGAGGAGAAAGTTCTGCTCTCATTGCCAGGGAATCTGGACCTCTCTCAGTGAGACACACACACCAACCGCAATGATCATCGCTGGTTGAGGTGAGTTATTAGAAGACGAGAGGCTTTGTCAGGAACAGTTATTGAGGCTGTGATTGAAGTAACGACATATCGCACACAAGGGAATTGTTTAAACACTTGAAGAGGAAAAGAGAGGAATGGAGAGGTTGACATTTTCACTCGCACATCTGGAGTTCGTACAAACTGGGATGGATGTGGGTTGCAGAACCTCCCTGCGGCCACTAGAGAGAGCTAGAGGTTTACTGCAGCCCCTGCCTGGGCGCTCATGAGGATAATAATAATAATAATAATAATAATCCTTGCATTTGATATAGCGCTGTTCACGTCAGGAGGACGTCCCAAAGCGCTTCACAGAACACACTGTAAAGTGAATTGACTGTATATTTGTGGGCGAACGCGGCAGCCAATTGCGCACAGCAATGTCCCACAAAGTGTCGTAGATTGAAAATGACCAATTTATTATTGTTTTGGGTTTTTTTTGGAGGGATTATTATTAGGCTCTGTGTGGAGTAAGGAAACTTGCCCGAGGTTTCGCCCTCTGCCTGGAATTGAACTCAGGTCTCTCACTTGCAAAGCGAGTGCTCTAACCACTGAGCTACAGGATGGGATTGTAATAGAGACGGGGTGGTGGTGGGGGGGGGGGGTGTTGGGGGTTAACCCTGGCCATCCTCTGCTATAACTGGGAGTCCCGGAGCTCGCTGGATTTGGGGTTTGGTCCCCCGCGTACAACCAAACCAATAATCATACTAATTATAGTTAATTATAACTATACATGAATTAAGATTAATTATAGTCATGTATTATATTAATAATTATTAATTAAAACATGATTATGATTAATCATCCAGGGCACTGGGAGAGACTCCCATCTCTGTAACAGAATCTTTCACGTGAACCCAACTTTTGTTTTTCATGTACTCAATTAAAGAGGGGGGTCATAGTGGGGAAGGGACTAGTGATGAGAAGGGGGTAAACATTCTCTCAAACTGGATCCTGTGACGTTTGGCAATAACTAAAACCTTTTCCTCTTTTCCTAGACCTTTGCAACCGGTCGGCAGAGAAATCGAAGCTGTTTCCTTTGCCCCCGGGGTCTCAGGCTGGGGTGAAGCCGTTGTCAGGGCCGGTGCTGCCGGACGTAGCCGGCTTTGTGTTCGAGAAGCCGCCCCCACCCTCGTACCTGGCTGCTGTACGGAGCGGGCTGGACCACGTGCCGGGGCCGGTGATGGTGGGAGGGGGCGTCCCACAGCAGCTGTGCCCATTCGCGGCCGCCGGGCAGTGTAATTACGGGGAGACCTGCCTGTACCTGCACGGGGAGCGGTGCGACGTGTGTGGCCTCCAGGTGTTACATCCCACTGACCTGGAGCAGCGCAGAGAGCACGAGCAGGTAATGGCAGCCAGCCCAGGGGTGTCTTCTCCCCACCACATCTCTTGTGCAGTCACGCACAAGTACCATTGAGCGCAAACCGGTACAGTCACGTACACAACTGCAGTCACGTCTGTCGCACAGATGCGTGCTCTGGTTTGTAGACCCTTGGCGAGGAGATCTTCCCCCCGACGAGCGATTGTCTCTCCCGCTCCCGACACTGGGAGACGCTCCCCCTCTCGCGCCTCTTTGCTTGAGTGACCGACTGTAGCTCAACCTCGTGTGAGCATCGGTGGGGGATTTGATGATGGAGGAATCACAGTGGAGGGAATGAGAAGTATATGTATCTGGGGAGGGATTTGTCAACCTGGACACCAGAGAGAGAGAAACTCCTCTCTGTTTCAGTGGTATTTTCACAGGACAGTCACAGATACGACCAGATCTGATGTCTCTGGCAATTAAGTGCTCTTACTCTGCTCTCCACCCTCCACCCCACCCACCCCTCCCATCAGCACTGCACTGGTGTATTAGCATGAGTTTCAACTTGGGGTTCAAACCCACAACTTTGTGAACCCCAGGGACTTGTGCCCATAATGCATCGAGCCTGTCTCTGGTATGATGTGATGTGGCTAATCTGTTGCATTCTGTGCCAAACAGTTGTGTCTCCGTGCCTTTGAACAAGATATGGAGAAGGCGTTTGCTGTGCAAAAGAGTGAAGATAAAGTTTGCAACATCTGTATGGAGGTAGTTTATGAGAAGCCCATCCTGTCAGAGAGGAGGTTTGGGATCCTGTCTGACTGTATCCACCCGTACTGCCTGTCCTGTATCAGACAGTGGAGGTGCGCCAAGCAGTTTGAGAATAAAATCATCAAGTGAGTCACATCTCTCTGTGGTTTGGCCACGCTGTAATAATAACAATGATCTCTTGTGTGTTTGATCCACACCGATAATGCCAAAGCATCTCCGAGAGCCTCGGGAGCAATGGATTAGCCGTCAAGTGTAGTGACTGTTTTTGAAGCCGTAACCAGCACAAACATGATGGAGGAATGACCTCTTCCTGTGCTCTGCGATTATAACGTGTTTTGAACAATTGTGATCTCTCAGTCTAAACCCTTGTCGTCCTAGTGTTTGTTTAGAGCAATTGCCGAGAGCACAAGCAAGCGAGAGGACTCGGGTTCGATTCCCGGGCAGGGAAAAACCTTAGGCAAGTTTCCTTACTCCACACACGTTCCTCCGTTTACCCAGTAGTAAGTAGGAACCTAGTTGATAGTCGATTGGCGATCGGTTTCTGGGGTAATAATCCCTTTAAAAAATACAATCATTTTATCACTCAATCCACAGCTGTTTATGGGGCGCTGCTGTGTGTAATTGGCTGCCACGTTTCTCCCACAAAATTCACAGTCACTACACTTTACAGTATATTCTGTGAAACGTTTTGAGACGTCTCAATGATGCAGACGTCTCAAAGGTGCTACATCAAATGCAAGGATTATTATTATTAATAATAACCTCTGTGTGTGTCAGGTCCTGCCCTGAGTGCCGGGTGGTGTCTGAGTTTGTGATCCCCAGTGCGTACTGGGTGGAGGAGCAAGAGGAGAAGGAGAGACTTATCGAAGCCTTCAAGCAGGGAATGAGGTGAGTACAGTGGGTTTGGTGGCATTGGGAAAGCCACTAACACATACTGCCAGCCTGGCAATTGTACACACAGTTACAGCACCGGTCAACCAACATCAACAACAGATCACATTTGTATAGCGCCTTTCACGTCATGAGGATGTCCCAAGGCGCTGGACAGTGAGGGGTTTGCACCAGAGTTGGGGGTTGGGATCAGACAGGTGTGGAGGTCGTTGGAGTTGGAGGGAACATGACCGAAGGTGCGGTCGAAGAAGAGGGTCTTGAAAACGTTAAGAGCCTCCCCAAGTCAGGGTTGCAAATGGCTTGAGCTTTTCCTGGTTATAGTGTGTGTGCGAACCAACAACAACGACGACTTGTATTCATGTCTCACCTTTCAGTGGTTCTGCTGTTATCTATGTTATATACAACAGTAAATAGACCTCAGTTTATTAACAGCTGAATCTAAATTCTTCTCTCATTACGTTGCAAGTTTGGACAAAGCGTTCATTGGGGCTCAGAGAGCAGGTCCCATGTCCTGCTGTTTGCTGCAGCTATAAATACTGGCTCCGGTTCATTTATAGCCCTGCTCTGGGATGGTGGTCAGCAGACCACAGCCAGCAATCATCCACTTAGCTCAGTCTCTCTGCTGGGCCAGGAATAGAGCCCAGGCAGGGGGTGCGTTCCCGACCACCACCGGAGCAACAGACAGTTTGATCCCCTCTGTGAGAGCCATGTTCCCTCCATGCACCCAGAGTGATCAGCCTGTTAAACATCAGGGTGCGGAGGGGTGGGGGTCACTTGCAGAATTATTTCTGGGTGTTTCACTGGCTTCCATCCCCCAGAGGATAAGAGTTCAAAATCCTCGTCCTCGCTTTCAAAGCCCTCCGCGGCCTGGCTCCTCCTTACCTCTGTGACCTGCTCACCCCATAGCAGCTATTCTCCTTTTTTTCTAACGATTTTCCCTCTTGTTCCCTGTACAGCAAAAAATCCTGTAAGTATTTCAACCAGGGCAAGGGGAGCTGCCCATTCGGTGGCAAGTGCCTGTACCTCCACGCTTACCCAGACGGCACCTTGGCACAGCCGGAACTGCCACGAAAACAGCTCAGCTCTGAGGGCAACGTCAGGGTAAATCATCTTCAGCCTCGTTACTGCGCGGTTACTCACCTCCAAGTTAGAAGGTTGTGGGTTCAAGTCCCCACTTTGGGACTTGGAATCATAGTCCAAGCTGATGCCCCAATACAGCGCTGGGGGGAGGAGGTGTTGCACTATTAGAGGTGCCGTCCTTCAGATGAGACGTTAAACCGAAGTCCCCGTCTGCTGTTAAAGATCCTGCGGCGCTATTCGAAAAGAGAAGAGAGTTTCTCTCTCCCGCTGTTCTGGCCAACAACCCCCCGAATAAAATTGGTCACTCACTGAAACGACTGCCTCGTTTCAACCACAAAATACAATCACTATACGTTCCAGTATATCCTGCGAAGCACTTTGATATGTCTCAACATGATAAGGCGCTATGTCAAATGCAAGGATTATTCTTCTTATTATAAGTGAACTAGCTGGTGGTTTAATGTGCAGAGGAGGCTGGTGCAGTAACTCTCCTCTTCCTCCTGCAGTTCCTTCACTCGGTGCGACTCTGGGATTTTATTGAGGAACGGGAGCAGAGGGACGTGTTGCCACCTCGCGAGGAGGAGGAGGAGGAAGAGGAGGACATGGCGGAGCTGAGCCACATCTTCTCCCATCTCTCAGGAACGTCAGAGCGTGGGGAGAGCCAGGCTGAGCAGGCCGTCTTATTGTAGATTCTATAAACCCTAAAATGGCAGCTGTTCCTTGTAACTGGTACCTACGTTCAGCCGTGCGAGCTCCACGCTCTTTAGTTCTGGACTCATTGGAATGGGAGTCACAGCCTCCACTCCCACCACACACCACATTTCGGTTTTATTCACGGACAGTTCATAAACCCACGGCAGATTGCTTTTTCACTGATCGATTGGCTTGGAAGTAATTCAGCCCTTTCTCCCCCACCCCAATCCCTCCAGTTTTATCTGAATAACTCCCTCCTCTCCCCCCCACCCCCACCTCTGTCCCTGGGAGCTCAGGGTGGGGGAGCCTGGTGCTGGGATTCTGTTCTTGGTTGTCATTGAGTTGGGGACGTTCTCTCGCCTTCTTCCCCCCCCTCCTCCCCACCCCCTACATACGCACACTCTAGTGCTTGGGTGTTGGGCAGGGATGGCATTACCCCCTCTGCAAACTGGAACCCCTTACTAACACACACCCTCCAGGTTCACACATGAAGAACATCAGTCTGGGTCAGATACACACAGACACCACTGAAGAAGACTCCTCCCTGACCCACCATCTTCCACCTGTTTTTCTCTGTGTTTCTCGGCTAAAACTTTTACCTGGTCTTAGTGCGAGAGACCACTTGGTGGGACGAGACGTCAAGTGGACATCAAAACTCCCACTGCGCTATTTGAAAAGGGAGTTTCTCACTCTCATGTCCTGGCCAACAATCCTTCAGATAAAATCATTCATTTCCATAAACACAAAGTCGTTGGAACATGAGGCAGGTCAGGCAGCATCCATGGATAGAGGAAAATTAGTTAATGTTTCAGGTCTATGACCTTTCGTCAGAACTAAAAAACAATGTGTTACGGTTATAAAGAGGAATCTTAGACACATCTGTTCGTTCTATAATCCCCCGATTGCCTTTTGAATTGCACCATCACCACCTCAATTTCATCATCTTGTCCTCCAGCATCGAAAAAAATTTCCTTTTGCTTTCCCGACCCCTTCTCTGCTTCTCCGTTATCTGCTCCTTTAAACATCCCCAAGTCCTGACAAAAGATCAGACCTGAAATGTTAACTCAGTTACCTTTCTCCATGGACGCCGCCTGACCTGCTGCACGTTCCCAGCAACTTCTGTGTTTACACCAGATTGCCAGTACATCTGCAGTACTTTGCCATTCATTCATTTCCATGGCTGTTTGTGGGATATTGCTGTGTGCAAAATACACAGTAAAATCCCGTGAAGTGCTTTGAGATGGTTTGATGACATTGAAGTGAAATGCAAGGATTATTATAATGCGGAAGGTTTTTTTTTTCTGCGGGAAAAACTTGCCTGGATTTAGGAACTTTCCAAAATTTTGATGTTAAATTTTAAGAACAAAATGGTGGTGAGAGGCTGAGATGGAGTGGAATTTCACACTGCTCGATGATGTCAGGATTAACTATGTGTGGATGGCAGGCAGGGCTCGCCACAAGCTGTCACACAGGCAGCTCACAGCTATAACACAGCGACTCTCTCCCTCTCTTTACATCTGAACTGTTTTGTAGAATGCGTATTAAAGGAAATGAAGCAATATTATTGAATATACTGACATTTGGGAAATTGTTAAAAGTTATATATAGGTATTGCAGTGCTGACAGTCAGGACTCAGGGGCGGAGGGGAGGTGGAGAGAGGTGAGGTGGGGGTATCACGATGCCCTCTCTGGCTGTGTTCTGAGTGTGAATGAGTGTAGCTGCCACTGATTGGGGAGTTTCTGACTTTACACAAATGACTGTCTTCTCCATTGTGTAGTAATGCTTTAAATAAATGTCTCCTATGGTAGAGAACACAGCTGTCCCCTCGCTCTGTTTCACAGTTGTACCTGCTGCCTGGACTGACGATTTAATTTCAGCTTTTTATCTTCAACTCCCCGTCCTCCCCCCACCTCCCTACTATCCTTTCACAAACCATTAGATGTCTTAACACGGCCAATGAGGCTTCCTGGGGTAATGGGGGGGGGGGGGGGTAGAGTGGGGCTGACAGTTACAACAACAAGTTGCACCTTTCACATTGGGAGGACGTCCCAAAGCGCTGCACAGTGAAGGGTTTGCATCTCCATATCTCAATTCTTTAAGACTTTGGCACCAACAAGTCCACAACAGTAATAATAATCCATGCACAGCCTTGAATCGCTTCACAGGTACATAGCTTAGCGCTGAGTTTGGAGACAATCAGAGACATATTCCTGTAAAAGAATTAAATGTTTAACTTATTTTATTAAAACAAGCAGGAAGGACAATTTTACAGGAACCCAGGCGACCGCTGTACTTTCCTCACACAAAC
Source organism: Callorhinchus milii (assembly GCF_018977255.1). Taxonomy (NCBI): domain Eukaryota; kingdom Metazoa; phylum Chordata; class Chondrichthyes; order Chimaeriformes; family Callorhinchidae; genus Callorhinchus; species Callorhinchus milii. The sequence goes on from NW_024704753.1 coordinate 890,301, forward strand.
CCCCCCCACCCCAACACCCTCCCCCCCCCCCACCCCCGAAACACACACACACTCACACACATACAGTCACACTCACGCAAACAAAATTAAAACTCCATTATTTATAATCACTTCAACACTTGTATCAGACACTCACAGCTTTTACCACATTAGTGCATCTCGGAACTACTGTCAGTTTAAAATCTGTCGCAAGTTTGCTCGCTCTCTTGGCCTTTGTTTGAAAGAGAACCAGCCCACCAACACAGCACCTCATCTGTATAGCCAGTCTGTGGGCGAATTTGAGCGAGAGCGAGCGAGATGAAAAAACACCATCTCCGACCCAGCCGTTCTGAATTAAGTGCAAGTGACGTCTCGGAGCCGGTGACGAAGGCTGATGGCAGACGTTGAGCTGAGCTGAATGAAGCCGGTGGCTCGGCTGCTCCACTCTCTGGGCGACGGCCTGTGATGTTTTCGCTGTAAATCTGCTCGACGGGAGTTAAATGACCTATCGTTTGATCCGAACAGGTTTGCAAACCAAACCTGACCAGTAGCAGCTTTTTATCAGGATCAATTTTTTTTTGCTAGGAGGTGGAGGAGTAAAGGCCCCTCTCCACCCCAGACCCCCAGGTATTGTCCGCAGGGGGAAGCCACAATTCGCTCCCCCCCACCCCCCGCCTGCTCCCCCCTCTGAGCTCGGCTAGCAAACAACCAGTTTGGTAGAGGTCAGGGCGAAGGGATTGAGGTCCTCGTTCTGTGCCGCTCGGTGCAGTGAGGGCTCGGACGCACTGCGGTGGATCTTCGGCAGTGAATGTTGTAACACCTCAACGGAAGCTAAAATCTGTGGGCGGCAGAACAGAGTGAGGAGCAAGACAGAGAGAGGTGGAAATTAAACACATACTTTTCACAATCACAGATTGTTACAGCACTGGTAAAATGCTGGGTGATTGGGTTCATTTTGTGCTCTGAAAGAGTGATCAATTCAATCCTGTTTACCACCCCGCCCCCACCCCCCACACACACACCCACAGACACGATGGGGAGAGAGAGCGCGGGGAATGGGGTTAGAGTAGAGAGCTCTAGTGGGGGCGCGAGCACCAGCACATGTTAAGGTGAATGTGATTGAGAATACTGAACTTTCTGGTTACCTGTGGGAAGAGCGGCCGCTGTTCTTTCTCTCTGCTCACACAGTCTGACACCAGTCTCTTCATCGTCTTGGGGCAGTTTTTGTAGAGTTTGCTGAGGTCGGGGGTCAGGAAGCCTCTCCCCACCATGAAGATGATCTAAACAGCACGAGCACAAAGCAGAGCATCAGCTACAGCCTCCTAGGGGTCCACTGGGCTCTCCTCACTCCTTATTGGAATGGCAACGAGGCAATTCATTTGGTGCTGAAAATAGTGCATGAAAAAAAAGCAACGCCTTCTAATTGGAGTTGACATACAGATCAGCCATGATCCAATAGAATGGCGGAACAGGCTTGAGTGTCTGATGGCCTCCTCCTGTTCCTATGCTTTAGCCACTTGCATTTAAATAAAACAAAACAAGCCCCTTGAAACCGCTTAACAGAATAAAATCCAGGGGATGTGAATGCTGTTATGGAGGCAATTGTGGCAGCCAAACCGCATCTCAGCAATAGATGAGGCAGAAAAACAACAACATTACATTTGCACAGCAATTTTCATGTCGGGAGGACGTCCCAAGGCGCTGGACAGTTAAGGGTGTGTACCCAAGTTGTGGGTATGGAATCAAGAGGGGTGGAGTGGAGGGGTGGCGATGGCCAATAGCACAATCAAAAAGGAGGGTCTTGAGACGAGCTTGAAGGAGGGGGCGAGGCGGAGGGATTCCAAGAAGGAGTTCCAGAGGTCAGTTAATTGAGTTTGGGATGAGGACGGGGAATGTAAGCCGGGAGAGAGAAGTGTAAAAGGAGGAGACATGCTCTGACCTGATCGCGGTTGTTGACGTGAGAGTACGGTAAATCCCCCGTCATCAGCTCATACAGCACGATACCGTACGAATAGACGTCAGACTGGAAACTGTAGGGGTTAACCTCCTCCATCCGGATTACCTCGGGGGCCTGAAAACAGTTGATAATAATAATCCTTGCATTTGATGTAGCGCTGTATCACGTTGTCGAGACATCTCAAAGCTCTTCATAGGATACGCTATAAAGTGTATTTTGTGGGCGAAATGCGGCAGCCAATTGCGCGTAGCAGCGTCCCACAAACAGTCATGAATTGAGTGACCTATTTATTTATTTACAGGAGGCATTTTTTACCCCCGGGAAAGCGATCTGCCAATTGACAGGCATCCTGCGCTGTGAGACTGCCAGGTTCTATAACAATTATTACCTGTGATAATCATCACTTTAATTCGCTCCGCAATTTGCAAGAGTTAAAAACTGAAAGCAATTTCTGCAGCTACAAGAACAGAGAGAGAGAGAGAGAGGAGTGGGGGGAAGAGAGAGAGGAGAGAGAAGAGGAAAACCTGCTGTTTGGAGGAGACAGCGTGTGGCTGATGAACAATTGTAGCCAATCGCAGAGACGGCCCAACGTAAGTGGAATGTGCTGTTATCTGTCGGGAACACAAGGTCAGAAGGCTCCTTCTCTATCTGATTCTCCCACTGGAGCAACAACAGCTCGGGCACATATCAGCTCCTTTTTGTCGCTTTGAGGATTTTTATGAGGGTTCCTGCCCCCAGTGACCGATCTGCCCTTCCAGGTCCTGCCAATGAGCCAGGCTGGGCTGTGCTATCATCAGCAGTGCCGTGGAATACTGCAGTCGCCTGGCTCAGGAACCGGAGTAAAGACCGCCAGAGAGGGCTGGCTCCATTCCAAAATTCTGTTGCCAAACGTGTCACCTTGGAGCTAGTTCAGCTACAAGGAGACCCTACTTACCTCCAGCCCCTTCCATGAGAGACAACAACTTGCATCTATATAGTATCCCAGAGCACAATGCTGAGCTGAGGGGAGGTGACCGTAGGCACAGTCGAGACAGGGGGAGAGAGACACAGAGAAAGATAAAGAGAGACAGGGTGAGAGACACAGTGAGAGAGAAAGAGAGGAAGACACACGGCAAAGAGCAGTTTCTCACCATCCAGAGGATGGAGCCTGTCGGCTGCTCCACCTGCTGGGAGCCGCTCCAGCGTGACTTGACGGTGGCCAAACCAAAGTCCCCGATCTTCACCGTCAGCCCCTCGTGGAGGAAAATGTCTGAGCAACCGTTAGGGAGAATCAGTGTCGTTAAAGCTGACAGCCCCCCACCCTCTCTCCCCCCTGAGAGATGGAATCCCCCCCCCCACCTCGAGAACACGCCCAAGAGCCCACCCCCTCGCAAAGCACACTCTCACCAACCCCCCTTAATAAAGTCAAGCACTCTCTCCAGATATTGGGAAACCTAAAGCTGTGGGATTGTTTCCATCGTTTCCAACCGTGACTGAACCACTGAAAATCCCCAAATCCCTGCCCCATGGCTGAGTGCTGGCCAGCCAGCAGCCACACTGGGTGTGAGTGTGAAGCTGGTCAGTCACAGGGGGAGGTGTAAAGGATACTGTTAGATTTCATGTCCCTGTGGATAATATTCTTCGCATGTAAGTAACTGTGAAGGCAACAAAAGGGAAATCAGGAACAGCAGCAGCGTCTGACGAAAGAACAGATTACTCGCAGCAGAAGGAAGAGGGACGGAGGAGGGGGGGAAGTTGGGAGGTGGAGTGGGGGGGGGTGGGGGAGGAGGAGGAGGTGGGAGTGGGGCGGTGCTGGTCACTCACTCCATGCCCTGTGCTGCCTGCCGGGCGATGTCGATCAGCTGGAAGGTCTGGAACTTGGTGTCCTGGACATGCAGGTGTTTGTACAGGCTGCTGCCCTCACACCACTGGGTCACGATGGCCAGGTTGAAGGTGGTCATGTAGCCCATGAAGAGCAGGATGTTGACGTGCCGAGTCTTCCTGCCGCAAGAGAGAGAGAGAGTTACCGTGACAACACATTCAACCTGGTACTGCCAAAACCCACTGATGTCACAGGGAGACTTTATCATCAGCTCTTACATTTGATATCGTGCCTCCTCCCTCGGAAGGACGTCTCAGAGGTACTTAATAATAATAATAATCCTTGCATTTGATATAGCGCCTTATCGTGTCATTGAGATGTCTCAAAGGCTTCACAGAATATACTGTAAAGTGTAGAGACTGTGAATTCTGTGGTCAAAACGCAGCAGCCAATTGTGCACAGCAGCGTCCCACAAACAGCCGTGAATTGAGTGACCAAAACAAACAGAAGCGTCTTCTTTCTGCTTGAAGTGCAGAGCGCAGCCCCCCCACCCGGACACCAGGAGCCAGGATCGTACCTGAGAACCTGCACCTCATTGCGGAACGCCTGGAGCTGCTCCGGGGTCGGGTCAGTGACTTTCAGGATCTTCACAGCCACATCACCTGCAACACAACCACCCAGAGACCAGACACAACGACACACACACCAGAGAGACACACCCAGACACCACACACACACACATAAAACTGATGTTAAAAATAACCTCTTAAGTCAAGAGTAAAAAACAGAGACTTTCGTCTTTTTTTGTAGCGGAATGTGCTGTGTCACGTCACACTCAGGGACTCACCGTGCCATTTCCCTTTATACACTGTCCCGAATGAGCCGGAGCCGATCCTCTTCACCAGCACCACCTCGTCCCCTTTTATCTCCCAATAGTAACTGGAATCCCGCTGCACACGGGGACGCTGGAGGGAGACAACGGAATTCACACTCAGCAAGTCAGCCATGTCTCTCACTCTCTCTCGTGCTCGGTCTCTCTTTCTCTCTCTCTCTCTCCTTCGCTCTCACACTCATCGCACACAAACACTTACAATCTTTGTTGCTCCGTCAGGCGTTGTGGGCGACCTCCCACCTCGATGGGTTTGAATTGGAGACTTGGGTTTGGGCTCCCGTGTGGGGCTGACGCTGGGCGGGCTATGTGAGATCGCGGACGGGGAGACTGAGGGAGAACAACAGGCAGAGAGAAAGTCAGGCTGAGTTCACGCCGGGTTGGGGCCCAAGGCCAAGAACAACCACAAATTACATTTACACGGCGCCTTTCACGTCGGGAGGACGTCCCAAAGCATTGGACAGTCAGAGATTTGCACCTGAGCTGGGGATTGGGATCGAGAGGAGTGGAGGGAAGGGACGGTAGGAAAGTGAACAAAGACGCAGTCAAAGAGGAAGGTCTTGAGACGGGCCTTGAAGGAGGCAAGGGAGGGGGCGAGGCGAAGGGACTGTGGGATGGAGTTCCAAAAGGTGGGGTCAGGGAGGCTGAAGGGCCGACCATCGATGGTGGGGAGGGCCAAATGGAGGACATGGAGCAGGCCGGAACTCGCTGAGCGGAGGGAACGGAAAGCTCAGTATGGAGTTAGTAAGAAACACAATAGAGAAAGGAAACCGATTACCTGATGGATTGTAACTTCTTATCGCGTCCTGCAAAAGAGAAAATAAAATAGACGTTAGGAAACGGAGAACATGAGAGACGAGCAGAGAGAGGGGGAGGAAGGGACTGGAAAGTGGGCCAGGAATTGTACCTCTATGACGTTGCTGTCGACGGGCATGTGTGTGCTGGACATGTGGACATTGGGAGTGGAGGACGATCGTTGTCGTTGGCACAGTTGACCTTCTCCGAGCGGAAAGGGCAGTGAGCAGTGGTCGGCCTGGGAGGTGGAGTTCCGGTACTGTAAGCTGCAGAGCCAAAACAAATCCACAAACAGTTAGGAGAGGCGGTCTGGCGGGCGGAGTAGGAAACTGGTGTCATTCAGTCCTCAGAGAGCCCTTTGGGGTTTTTTGTCTACTTATAATAATAATAATAATCCTTGCATTTGATATAGCGCTTTTCACGTCGGGAGGACGTCCCAAAACGCTTATACTTGCCTCTCAGGGAGGCGTGAGAGAGACTCCCGGACACGGCGGGTGGTCATCTGGGTGATGGAGGGGACCACCCCCTCTCCTGCTGCCTGCCGGTAATACGGTGCTGTGGCCTGGTACGCTCTGAAACACACCAGAATGCAATCACGTCACCACGACTCCAACAGCCAGGACACAGGGAGAAACTGTCACCTCTGTTACTATATATAATCCTTGCATTTGATACAGCGCCTCATCATGTCGTTGAGACGTCTCAAAGCGCTTCACAGAATGTACTATGAAGTGTAGTGACCGTGTATTTTGTGGACAAAATGCGGCAGCCAATTGCGCACAGCAGTAACCCACAAAGAGTCGTGGATTGAGTGACCACATTTTTTTTCTCAAGAGATTATTACCCCTGGAAAATGATCTGCTGATCGACTAATACTGGGTTCCTACTTACTGCTGGGTAAACAGCAGCCTGTGTGTGTAGTAAGGAAACTTGCCTAAGGTTTCACCCTGACCAGCCGGGAGTTGAACCCGGGTCCTCTCGCTTGTGATGTGAGCGCGCTAACCATTACACTACAGGACTCCACTTGGTAATTAGCTCCTCACAACAACTGATCTGAAGGTTGCCCGGGGCTGCCAATGCTCTTAAGCCGCGTGGCTGGCGTTAGCTAACTTTGGGGTCTGTTGTTGCCCCCGGTGTCGGCCCCTGTGGAGGCTCAGGTACCTGACGTTGCTCCAGTCGATGCACATGGTGGGCACGCGGGAGCTGCAGTGCTCGTGGAACTTGTAGCCGCACGTCTGACAGCGGAAACCATTCAACAGGAACTTCTGACAGATGTCACAGAACGCCAGCTTCAGGAAGGTTTTCCGAACCTTTGGTGAGAGATAAAGAGAGAGAGAGATGGGAGGAACGAGAAGGAACAGAAAAAAGGTCACAAACCCACGCAACACAACCTCGCAGCTGCACGGGTTTATGTGAACTGGAATCTGAGTCACATCAGGACACAGATAGGGACATGGGCACACACGTGCACACACACACACACGCAACAACAACATTTATATAGCGATCTTTACGCAGGGTATCATCCCGGACCGTACACACGCGCACACACAGTTCAAGAGATAGAGAAAGACACACACACACGCCTGATATCCACACCGTCCTCATATGCATTCTGTCCTCATACCCATGATGTACTTACGAAGTTGTGTGTGGTTAAGGGGAGATGATCGAGTACCTGGACCACCAGCTCCTCACCAATCAGGGAGGTGGCGTCCGTGCCCCAGTCTATACGGTATTTTGGGCTGTAAAGAGGACGAGAGATTTCAGTGTCGCTTTTGCTCACCAGGTGTAACTGCCTCCTCTCTCTTCCCTCACCTGCTTTTGTTTACACCCTAGACTGTCGCTCAACCCCTCCCCTGCCTAGGGAGAGGGTCTGTAACCTGCTCCTTAGCCCTGCCGAAGCCCAAACCCCACATGCCCACCCCCCGCCATCCCCACAAGCCGTGGCCCACAGCAACCCCCATTGATCCACCCCTAACCTCACCCACAGCTTCCTGGCTCCGACCCCACCCCAACTCTGTGCTCACTGAGAGAAGGCTGAGGCTGGAATGGAACAATAGCTGGTTGACACAGTAAAACGGCGGGTGTCTGGTGATGTGGGTGTGTGCTTGGCCCCGTGCCCGTCACTGGGTGCTGCGCTTACCCTTCATGTGGGAGCCTGAAGACGGCACAGCAATCCGGCTGCAGCCCGCGCACCTTCAGCGCCTTCTTCAGGCTGTCCTGCACCGTCATACCTGGCCGCACATTCACCTGCACGGCGCAGAGAGAGAGAGAGAGAGGAGGAGCAGGTCAGAGAATAACAACATTATAGCACCAAAACCGGCCACCCAGCCCCAACTCTGCATTGGTGTTTGTTCAGTGTGTGAGACATCCAGTCTCATCCCACCCTCCCCCTCACTATCCCCACCCCAGTACTGCACAGGAGTGTCAACCTGGACTATGAGCTCAAAGTCCCTGATTTGCAACTCAACCCCAGAACTTTATTTTTGTAGGTCAGGGTATCAAGGGATATGAGGCAAAGGCAGGCATCTGGAGTTAAGGTACAGATCGGTCGTGATTTAACAGAATGGCGGAACAGGCTCAAGGGGCTGAATGGCCTACTCCTGTTCCTATGTTCCTGTGTTCTGATTCAGAGGCTAGAGCGTGGGAGACTGAACTTACCACGGTGCGTTGTTTGTTTGGCAGGTAAACCCGAATGGTGCCGCTGGCCTTGAACACATCTGACAATCTGCCATCTTCGGATTCCCGCCGGTACGCAAAGTGCTGGGAGAAGGTGGGCGAGACGGAGGCAGAACTATCGAGGAAAGCGTCCTGGACATTGAAACCATTGCTGAAGGACTTCAGGAAGCTGGGGTTACACTCCATACTGCTCAGGTAAGCTCGGAACCTGCCAATGTGCAGAGGACAGATTAGACTGAGCTCAGGTCCCAGCGGCTAGTCTGGTCCACTGCACGCTCGCGAGCTGAGGACAGGAGCTTTCACACAGGGTTATGGCAGAGGCCGGTAATTATTCAAAAAGTAATCAGATAGATAATAATAATAGTAATCCTTGTATTTGATACAGCACCTTATCACGTCGTTGATAAGGTGCTGTATTTGACCGTGCCTTCAGCTCCCCTCTCGACTCTCTACCCCCTCCTCGCTCCCTCCCTTCCCTCCCCTCACCCTGACCATTTCCCCCAATGCTCGGGTCCTGACCCAACTGTACAGCGCCTTGGGACGTCCTCCCGACGGGAAAGGCGCTCAATAAATGGAATCTTGTTGTTGTTGTTGAGACGTCTCAAAGCGCTTCACAGATATACTGTAAAGTGAATTGATTGTGTATTTTGTGGGCGAAACGTGGCAGCCAATTGCGTACAGCAGCGTCTCCACAAACAGTCATCAATTGAGTGACCAAATGGAATGGATTATTCAAGAGGGAATTGGAGAAAGCTGTTTGACAAAGAAATCAATCGCGCAGCATGAACCTCTCTCTCCCAATAGGTTTGTGGTCTCTCATAGACATACAATCAATGTCACAGTCTCCATGTTTACAATACCATTTACATTGATACAGCAGCTTTCACATCAGGAGGATGTCTTAACGCCCTTTACACAGCTGGCTCACTATCCAAACCCAATGCAGGAAGGGAAAAGGAGGTGGGGCGTGGTGGGGGCGGGGGTGGTGGGAGAGATGACCAAAAGTCTCAAGAAATGTTTAGCAATTGTTGCTTTGAAGGAAAATAACATTGTGGGCGAGTGAATGCAGTGGTGACAAATGTATCTGTCGTTGTGGTCATAATTTTGATTGGTGACAAAAAACATCTGGATAAAATCGCTGGTCGTACGGAGTCAGACTTCAGTGTGTTTTTTCCGTTTTTTGGGGGGGGGGGGGGGAGAAAAAAAAACTAAAAGGTTAAAGCCGTAATTTGTGAAGTTTACAGGACGACTTAAATGTCAGCCTGGTTTACTGTGGTTAGCAAAAGCCCAACAGATTCAAGGTTTAAACAGTTTACAGTTGACTGCATTCCTTACACACTGAATGTTACTGAGCGTACAATGGTGAGATTGACCAACTGTGCCCAAATATCCCTCACCAACCCCTCACCCACCCCTCCATCCGTCACTCCCTCCCTCCCCAACCCCTTCCACTCTGCGCAGACCCAAACCATTCATCAGACCCCTCACTTCCAGCATTGCAGCTAATGATGTTTTCTTCTAAAGTTAGTTTGAACACCGGTGGTTTATTTATACTCCAGGAAACCCACAGTATCTAAGCTCTCAACCTACCCGCCCCTCCCCCCGACCAGACCCTGAGCTGCTCTGTATATGTGTGTGTGTGTTTGTGTGTATGTGTGTATGGGGTGTGTTTGTGTAGGGTGTGTGTGTGTGTATATCTGTGTGTGTGTGAGGGTGGTGTATGTATATACGGGGGGGGAGTAGCGAAGCTTTAAATGCAGACAAACGTACACTTGTGTTTCACTCTCTTCGCTTTGGGAATTTCCAGCGCTTGGATGAAAACAAACACTTGGGGCAAATGGAAACTTTGTCCAGGGTGGCGGGGGGGGGGGGGGGACAGACAGACAGACAGACAGACAGACAGACCCGCCATGACTGGCCCACTGACAATCTCAACAACAGCAACTCACATTTACACAGCACCTTTCAACTCAAAAAGACGGCCCGACTCTAAGCACATCACACAGAACAGTATTAACCGGCATCTAACCTGTGCCAGTGACACGTCCCTCGAGTCAAGGAGAAGTACAGCCAATTCATCTGAATTTGAGATGAATTTGGAATGAGGAAAGAATATAAGGCAGGAAAAACCTGGGAGGAAAATTCTGTGATGGGGCGAGAGCAGGGAATGGGGTTAGAGTAGAGAGCTCCAGTGGGGGAGCGAGCCCCAGCACAGACACGATGGGGAGAGAGAGAGAGAGCAGGGAATGGGGTTAGAGTAGAGAGCTCCAGTGGGGGAGCGAGCCCCAGCACAGACACGATGGCCTCCTTCTGTGCTGTAATTTCTATAGCGTGATGATATAACAGTGGGACCTCTGGTATCTGTATCACTAAGCATACAATCCATCTCGTGCCCCAGGAAGCCTTGGTTCGATGCCCGCTTTAAGCATTTTCCCTCTCAGTGGCCACCCATTGGGATAACGATTTACCATAAACCAAATGAGTTAGTTACAAGATTGAGTCTAATAATGAGCCCCAGGTCTCCTAATCCAGCCATCTCCCTGGCCACTCTCCAGAACACAGATTACCAACACAGGCTTCAGGAGCTAAATAGCTGTTAAACATTCCCACGACACTGCACATTTAGTACATTAACCGCCTCAAATCATACCCATTTTCTGATCAGCGTCATTTTACCCCTGGTAATTATGGATTCTGCATCACAGGGCCAGAGCGACATTAAAATATTCTGCGGTAAATAAATAGGGAGAAATTATCTCCACTGGTTAGCGAGTCGGTAACTAGAGAACGCATCAATCTAAGATCACTAAACAAAATACAAAGGCTAGGATTCTGTTTTTACACACACACACAACACAGAGATGCACACGCACACACACAGTTATAAGGACATGGAACGCCCAACCAGAAACGCTAGTTCAAGCAGAATCCATCATAGCTTTTAAAAAGATTTGGAAAAATATCTGAAAAGGAAAATAAAAAACATCTGTGGGGGAAAGATCAGGAGTGGGACTAAATGGTCCTCTCAGAGAGTCAGCAAGGACACGATGGGCCGAATGGCCTCTGCTGTAACATTCTATGACTACTGTGTTCAGAAGAATAAGGAGGTTGCATGGGGTTTAGGACTCGTTCTGCAAGTTTACATACAACCTGATGTTTGTTTTCACAGAAAAGCCCCAAATTAACCCCTTCTTTACTCTGTGGCAGTTCTGCCCAGGAGTGCTGTATACTGACTGTGAATCATATACTTATGGGAATGTTGGATATTACTTAAATCTTCAGTTAATTCTACAGTGTTGGAAAAGAGAATGGAGGTTCTTCATGTGCAACAATCCTCGTGATAACTTCATTTGCTAACAGGCTGTTTGTGGAAACTTGGTGTGCAGAAAGAGATGCCCAGTTTGTCATCAAAACACAGTCATTACACTCGACAACAATTCCATGTGAAGTGCTCTGAGATGTTGATGTGAATCCAGACATTAAGGTTCAGAAAACAAAACTGAGTTTCAAACTCTAATTGGCACAGTTGTAGCAGTGTGCAAGAACCACTAATTTATCTGGCTGATTGCTGTTCAGGACAGCGAGAGAAACTCCCTTCTCTAATCTTTTGTTGCCAGGTGACCCTGGGTTATATTCTCTCCCCCGTCCAAATTCAGCACAAATAGCGAAATGAATTGTCTGCTACTCTCACTCCCATTTCTTGGTGGAACGTCTCTGGCTCCTGATCTCACCTCCAATAACGACATTCACTTCATTTCGAATTAATCTCATTCTGTAAAACGACTCGAGACGTTTCTTTTAGGTGAAAGGCGCTGTGTCAATGACAGTCGTTGCGGGTTGTTTTTTTAAAAAACATTCCACTTTCTACAAAGGTGCTTTAAAATAAAATCTACAGCCGTCGTTGTTCGGGCCTTCAACCTCTCTGCCGCCAACCCCTGGAACTCCATCCCAAAGCCCCTCTACCTCACCCCCTCCCTTGCCTCCTTCAAGGCCAGTCTCAAGATCCTCCTCTTCGACCGTGCCTTTGGTCACTTTCTTACCACCACCTTCCCTGCCCTCCATCCACTCCTGATTCCAACTACCAGCTCAGGGGTAAATCCCTGACTGTCCAGCGCCTTGGGATGTCCTCCTGACGTGAAAGGTCGCTGTGTTAATGTAATTTGTTGTTGTTGCTTGTACAAAACTCCGAACAGCAGCGCAGTTTGCTAACTCTCTGTCCCACGGAGACCTTACATGTGCACAGGCCAGTGACCTAACCCAAACCTATTACAGCGTAAGCAGTGTGCGTTCCTCATGGCCCCGATTCACACAGCACTCACAGAATGCAAATTTGCGTAACTCCTATTCATAAGGTTACACAAAGAAATGCCAGTGTCTGTAGGGCTGGATCCACGGTCCTCCCAGGGATGAATAGCTTGGGGATTGCCAGCGTGTTTTTAGGCAGTCAGAAGTGATCTGTGCAGCAATCATGTTGCCCGAAGCAACTGTGTAAAAGCGCCACAGATCTGCTTCGGGAAGTGTGCCTGATATTGCGGTTTGGGGGGGTCCACAATAACATAGCGGCCGTGCTAAACTCCATGTTTATTGGTACACCCTGCATTTGTACAACACCCTCCCCCAGTCCTCCCCACCTAAAACACACACACATGCCAACAACTCCGGGAGTAATAAATCCTTAAAAAAATAATAAATTGGGTCACTCAATCCACGACTGTTTGTGGCACACCGCTGTGCACAATTGGCTGCGTGTTTCGCCCACAAAATATACATTCAATTCACTTTAAGATGTCGCGAAGACATGATAAGGCTCTACATCAAATGCAAGGATTATTATTATTATAACAACAATTTGCATTTATATTTATATTTCGCGCAGGACAGCATCTCAGAGCGCTTGACAAATAGAGCGGTAAAGGTGGAGGGAGGGCGATCGGAAGAGGGTTGGAGAATAACTGCACAGTGTACACAACACCATCTCTCTTCTCACTGGTTACATAAGTGACCCCTGGTCACAGTTATCACTGGACATTCCGGCTGGGATCTTCAATGTGGTTTCTTACAATTCAATCACATGGCCCACAGTTTTCACAGCCTCCCTGAGTGTTCACTGAAGCCAGGGACTCTCTTCTGCCCTCCCCCCACTCTGTTTGACTGCTGACATTTAAGACGAATGGGGGAAGAGGAAAAAGAGAGAAAAAGAGCAACAGTACAGCACAGCACTGGCCTACTAGATTTTTTTGGTTGACCAACAAAGTAATCATAGAAATAACAAAATGTTTTGGATTTAATTAGGCTATAAATCAAGAAATATTCAATCAAGAAACATTTATTTTGTTGGCCAACCAAAGAGGTTATTAATCTATGCCATTGACTGACTTAATGAATTATACTCGCTTTTAATGCCGTGCCATCTGAACATCTCACTCAATGAGGTAACTGTGTGTGGGGAATTTGCATAGGGGATGGGGGGGGTAAAGGGAATTATTGGCCAGGAAACTTCCTGCTCGTCTCCCAAATAGCACTGTTAGATCCTTAAGGTTCCAACTAAACCTCTGTAACAAGCAGACTGGACCTCGATTTACCATCTCATCCAAATTACTGCACCTCCAACAATGCAGCGCTCCATCAGTACTGCGCCACAGGAATGTGGAGTCCCTCTGCAAAAGAGAGGACCCGGACAGGGCAAAACCTTAGGCAAGTTTCCTTACTCCACATGCCTCTGTTTGCCTAGCAGTAAGTATGAATCCGGTTGATAGTCAACTGGCGGATCGAAGGGTAATCCCAAAAAATAAATGGTCACTCAATCCAAGACCGTTTGTGGTACACTGCTGTGCACAATTGGCTGTGGGCAATCTACTTTACAATATATTCTGTGAAGCGCTTTGTGATGTCTCAACTTGATAAGGCGCTATATCAAATGCAACTATTCTTATTTTTTATTATTATTACATGACAGGCAAGATTAGGAGCCCAAATCCTGGCATGGGGCCCGAACAAACCCTCTGACCCAGGCTAGAGCACTAGGGACTGAGCTAAACTATTAGCATATCGCAAATTGGTATTGATTCTTAATTGGATATTTCTTCCACATAAACTACTCATACCATTATACTCCAATGCTCAACTCACAAACATGTGGGGGGTGGGGGGAGGCGCTCTATAAATGTAATTTTTTTGTTGTTGTTGAGGGAGGGAAGGAGAAGAGATTAACTCAATCTCAACATTTGGGGAGGTGGGTGGGGGTTAGAATATTTCAGTTGTGCGTCAGCTCTCTCATTTTGACATGTGTGAAATCTCAGCCTTGCGGCCAATTCACCAACTAAAAACCTCAGTCGCTACAGACCTGATAATTGTCTGACTCGCCACAATGATGTCAGAACACAGCCACAGAGAAACAGAAAGAGAATGTAAATAAAGCATTATAAAATAAAACTTGGTGTACTAACAGGGTCTGGTTAACAAAAAAAATCACATCACATGAATTTAAATGTTTCCTTCACACCCTAACTATCTAGTCACAACCTTCCTGTAATCAGCAGTGGATTATGCAAAGAAATTACTGGTACAAAAAAATTTCATTTTAATCGTGGGCGTTCTACCCACAAAATATACACTCAATTCACTTTACAGTGTATTCTGTAACGTGCTTTGAGACATCTCGTAGATGTGATAAAGCGCTATAATATATCAAATGCAAGGATTATTATTAATTTGTGATTTCAACACACAATAGAGAGAGAATGTAAATAAAGTATAAGTCACTCTCACTCTTGTTTTGGAGTGGTGGAGTGGGAAGGTGGAGAGAGGAAAAGACATCGTCTTTACCTCTCTCCTTCTCTCTCCTCTCATATATATGCACATGATTCTGTACTGAAATACAAAAGATGTATGCACATTGGTACATTTTGGGAGAGTGCCTGACTGTGGGTGGAATTGCAATCGTTTGCAGTATATTAATGTTCCCTCTGCTGCCGTTGGTTAGTTGCTGCTGTAGCGCCAATGTAATAATAATGGTCGTGGACACAACTCACAGCCACAAGCTGCTGGCACTAATCCGCGGGTAGTAGAGTAATAGTAACTTTGCCACAACTTTTTTTTTTGTTGGGGGAGGAAGAGAGAGAGGGAGAGAAAGCAAGAGAAAAAGACTGTAAGAATGGAGTGGAGCTAAACTAACTCAGGCCCTCCTTATCCTCCTGCAGCAACAACCAGGAAAACTGGGAAGAGAGAGAGGGGCGAGGTGGGGATGGGGGAAGAGGGGGAGAAGGGGAGAAGAGGCGAGGTGGGGAGAGGGGAGAGAGGAATGTTAGAGGCGAGGGTTTCACACTAGTTTCAAACCCGCGCTGATCATTATTTCTCTATGAAATAAACAAACGCCAACTTACGCTGTGACTCTCTGTATGTGATGTGATGTATGTGGTCGGTGGGTCAGGCGATCGCTTGTTCTCCTCCCCCCCCCCCACCACACCCACACACACCCCTTTCCCCCTCTTTCTTTTAAACTGCGAGAAGTGAAGCGAAATCAGTACAGATCCATTGCCCCACTTGAATCTCAAACTTTGCCCAACTCCTCTCTGAGCTCAGCTCCGCCATAACTAAACCCCAAAGTTGTCGCCTAGTGACATCATCACAGCCCAAACTCAACCACTCTTAACTCTCTTTCTCTCTGACTTTCTCTCTTTCTCTGACTTTCTCTCTGACTTTCTCTCTCTCTCCCTGACTGTCTCCCTGTCTTTCTCTCTCTCTCTGACTCTCTCCCTGTCTTTCTTTCTCTGACTCTCTCCCTGTCTTTCTCTCTCTCTCTCTCTGACTGTCTCCCTGTCTTTCTCTCTCTCTCTCTCTGACTCTCTCCCTGTCTTTCTCTCTCTGACTCTCTCCCTGTCTTTCTCTCTCTCTGACTGTCTCCCTGTCTTTCTTTCTCTCTCTCTCTCTGACTCTCTCCCTGTCTTTCTCTCTCTCTGACTGTCTCCCTGTCTTTCTTTCTCTCTCTCTCTCTGACTCTCTCCCTGTCTTTCTCTCTCTGACTCTCTCCCTGTCTTTCTCTCTCTCTCTGACTGTCTCCCTGTCTTTCTTTCTCTCTCCCTGACTTTCTCTCTCCCTGACTTTCTCTCTCCCTGACTTTCTCTCTCCCTGACTGTCCCCGTCTCTCTCTCTCTGACTTTCTCTCTCTCTCCCTCTCTCTCTCCTTCTCTGACACTCTATCTGAGAAGTGTTGTGGTGATACCCTTTAGCTATTGCTGGCAGATTCAGTGGGATGCTGGGAGAAATTATTACGGATAAAACTTTTGTGTTTTTTGGGGGGGCGGTGTATTCCGAAATATATACACACACACACATATATATATATATATATATAGCCGCTTCCCCATGCGTGTCTGTCTGTCTCTGCTTAACTCTGGCCCCCACCCATCATCTCTACCAACCATCACCCACTCTCTATGCAAAGCACTGAGACACATTGGCTCCCCAACACCCCCCCCCCCCCACCCCCCACACACACACACACAGACGCACAAAAGAGTCCCACAGCTCTCAGCTTAAAAACGAAGGTAAAAAGCTTAAACCAAAAGCCACTGTTCTTCCCACTGCTTTTACTGAGCGTCCATCAAACTACGCCTTATTCGACTTTTTTTTTGATGGGTGGGGATTGGGGAGAGGAAGGGGCGTCAAACGTGGTAAGATTCAGGTGGGTTAGAGGTAGACCGATACCCCGCTAAATAATTGGTACCTGGTATTATATCGCCGAGGGTTCCGCCGTCGGTGCGCTGCGGGGGAGCAGCGCTCGGGTGAGGCTGAGCCGTTGAAATTAGACACTGGAGTTGGCTGATCCGGAATTGGAACCATGTTCAGCATTCTCCAGGAGCACTGGGGGGCAGTCAGTCAGTCAGTCAGTCAGTCAGTCACACTCCATCCGCACAGCATTCTCAGGATGGTTGGCAAATCAAACCAACCTGCGTGGCCCTTCCGTGTTTCTTTTTTNCTCTTCTCTCTCTCTCTCTCTCTGGAACCAATACACAACAATAATAATAATAATAATAATAATAATAATCCTTGCATTTGATATAGCGCTTTTCACGTCGGGAGGACGTCCCAAAGCGCTTCACAGAACACACTGTAAAGTGAATTGACTGTATATTTGTGGGCGAACGCGGCAGCCAATTGCGCACAGCAATGTCCCACAAACAGTCGTGGATTGAAAATGACCAATTTTATTATTGTTTTTGGTTTTGGAGGGTTTATTATTAGGTGTGTGGAGTAAGGAAACTTGCCCAAGGTTTCGCCCTCTGCCTGGAATTGAACTCAGGTCTCTAGCTTGCAAAGCGAGTGCTCAACCACTGAGCTACAGGACTCCACATGTTCGTAATGTTTTGCCTGAATGTGAATAGAGCTTAACCCCCCCCCCCCCCCCACTTGGTCAGGCTCCCTCGCATTTTTTAATAAGCTGCATTTAGATTATTTCAGATCCATAACTGACCTATCTACCTCCTGCCCCTGTTGGACTAGGTTTTTCATGCAGACTTCTAGCATTATAAAACGATGTTTGAAGAGGAACAATATAAAAGGGCCTGGGGGGGTGGGGAAGAGGAAGGAATGGGTTAAAATTGGGGAACTAGCACATTTGGTGAAAGATTAGAAGGTTGGGAAGAGAGAGCTCCTGTTCTTCGGTTGAGAGGTTAAACCGCGGTTTAGGTGGACATTAAAGATGCCGCAATCGGTTATTCAGTTCATAATAATAATAATCCGTCATTGAGATGTCTCAAAGCACTTCACGGAATATACCGCAAAATGAATTGACTATAGTTTGTGGAGACGAAACATGGCAGCCAATTGTGCATAGCAGTGACCCACAAACAGTCGTGGATTGAATGTTTTTTTACAAAACATGGCTGTTTGTGGGCACTTGCTGTAGGCAAAATTGATCACGGGGTTTTGCCTGTAAGTACAGAATAAAATCACACTTGACATCAATCACCTAGCAAGCGCTTTGAGACAGTGACATTATAGGCCCTATATCAAATTCATGGATTAATATTACATTTGATATTTCAGGCATCAAACTAAAGTTTAGCTCTGCATGATCCAGCTACTCTCTGCAACTCGTTTCACCGGGTATTCAGGTATTCATGCTTAAAACATCTCAGTTTAGCAAACGTTAGTGATTTCCCCCTCCCCCTACAGCCAACCACCCCCCCCCCCCCCCACCCCCGTCTTTCTGGTCAGCTTGAGGTTATGCTACCGCTTAAGTAATTGAAGAGTGTGCTCATGATTCTGTGTGGGTTATTTTTATATTTCAGTTCTAATGCTCTCACAGCAGCTTGTGTTTTTCTCTCTATAAAAACTGCTTACACTTTCTACCAGCTCAGATGGAAAATAATGTGGCCTCTTACAAATGCCTTGGCAGCTTTCCAATTGCAAGAGGTACAAACAAGGCATTGCTTGTTACAGTATACTGTCCTGTAAAGCTGTGCTTACAGCAGCAACATTACATGCTTGCATCGAATGCCACCTCATTTGCTCCCAACTTGTGCAAGATTCAGGCTGCAGCTCTGAGAGGCTCAGGCGTTGAACTCCCTTCCCAACCCTGGCCCAGGGGGAGGAGGAAACACCCACTGCAATAACCGGGTTGACCGGAACTCATTCGTTGTACACCTTTATAATAATAATTTATCAATGGCAAGCTGTACGGTGTTAGCTGGTTAGACCCAAAATATACAGTCAATTCACTTTAGAGTATATGCTGATAAGGGCTTTAAGATGTCTCGAAGATGTGATAAGGCACTATATGAAATGCAGATTATTATTATTACTTCAACAACAAACAACAGGGCGCTGGACAATCAGTCCTAAGGGGCTGGACAATCAGTGATTCGGACCCAATCTGGGAGTTGGAATCGGGGAGGTTGGAGGGCAGGGGGGGGACCGAAGGTACGGTTGAAGAGGAGGGTCTTGAGACGGTTATTAAAGGAGGCAAGGGAGGAGCGAGGTGGAGGGACTGTGGGATGGAGCTCCAGAAAGTGGCTGACGGCCCACCTGCTAATGGTGGGGCAAGCGAGGCGGGGACATGAAGCAGGCCAGAACTCACTGAGCGGAAGGAGCGGGCAGGTTGGGTAGGGGGTTAGGAGATCTCAGAGGTAGGGGAGAGCAAGGCCATGGAGGACTTTGAAAGTGAGGACCAGGATCTTGAACTGTAACAACACACACTCTGGGGTCCCCAAGCCTTGGCTCTTACCAACCTGCGCCTAATACTTACCAGAATTAGGTATACGGGATGCATCCCTCCAGGGAGAGAATGCGCATTCCATTCCAACAATCTATTTCTGGGATTTCCATGTTTTAAGTGGGATGCATGTAAATCTCAGCTTGGTTTGGATACTCTTAAATATGGTGATGGATTTCCACATGTGTCAGAAAACCCAGTTGACCAAAAAAAGATAATAATCCTTTCATTTGATAGAGTCCATCACCTTGAAACAACTCAAAGCACTTCTCTAGTAATATTGTTAAGTGTGGTGACTTTGTAAATCTGGCAGCCATTTTCTACAAAGTCGGTCCAAGTTCTGCCAATGAGCCAGGCTGGAGTATTGCGCACTGGCCTGGCTCAGTAACTGGACTACCAAGACTGCCACAGAGGATGGGCTCGATTCCGACATTCTGTTGCCGAACATGTCACCTTGGAGCCAGTTTAGCTCCAAGGATACCTTGCTTACTTCTCCACAAGGAGGACGCAGTCTGCAAACCAACCAAGTGGATTCCCAGCACTGAGTGTAGAAATGTGTTTTCACAAACTCGCAAATTCAGTCCATGATAGTGCAAGTTGTACTGAGCTTGTGAAAGGAATGGACTTGCAAGGCTAAATGGCCTAATCTTCCATGCTTTGTTTGAATTTTCTACCATGGTGTCTGTAACCCACGACATCCAAATTTGATGTGGTGTCCAAACAGAAGGAATACTATCAAATTCTGCTGAAGGTATTATATTCATGACAGTTGGGTAAACGTTCTCATCAAAATTAGATGCAATGCTTTTGATTCTCTAAAAAAAATTGAGGGTAATTTATTGTTCGACCATTGATGGGCTTGAGGATGTCATTGAGTGAGGACAGGATGTCATTGCTCTGCTGTGCAACCCCCACTGTGCTCCCAGTCAAATACTCACCCAACACACAATGTCTAGGCTCACACAAATGGCCATTTGGGCAGAGGTCCTGGAGAATATGTTTGTTTACAGCATCTTTAAATGAGGAGGGAAGATTGGAGCGATTGCTGATATGGAATTCCACTAAATATTCTTTTTAAAACCCCTCATTTTTGCTCTTGAATCTGCTTGAATTTTTGAATAGATTGGATCTGTTCCAGTGTAGATTTTAGTTCTGGTTACATTTAGTCTGTTAAATTATAAAGAAAAACCTACAACCATCTTTCCTTTAACTTGGGAGTCTGGGAAGAATATAAATTTACCAGTGAAAGAATGGAAAATCAAAAACATTCTTACCAGCACACCACAGGTTGTGTACACACACATCTTTTCAAAAAAAATTCTAAAAAGGGATTTTTAGCAACACTTCACATTTCTGTGTGTGTGCTGTGTGTGTGTGTCTGTTTGTGTGTGTCTGGGCGACTCTAGACTAGACTAGAAGGCTGATTTGTAGGCATCAGTCCAAGATCCACAGCTTCTGCATTACTTCAGGCCTTTTATATTCAGCTCCAGCAGAAGAGCAAGGATGCCACATGGTCTCATGAAGTCATCACTTTGGTATCTGTGGTGGCTGGAACCTGAAGACAGGGTGAGGTGACTGCAATATTTCATCTGTCCTGGTAAAGAGGCAGTCTGGCAGATTTCTGAAGTCTGATGCGTTTGCTGGGAGTGTAAGAGTTGGTCATATTCAAACAGAGCAACCACTTCACAGGGCAAATGGAAAGCTCACCGGTGGCAATGCAGAGATAACTGACAATAAACCAGTCCGTCACCTACATCATCAAGGCATCCCTTGGACTTGTACCAATAAATAAACTTCCTGAAAAGTTGAGATTCACCTCCCAGATAAGAGTAGGTGAAGATCCTATTGAGATTCCTAAATATATCCACTGCTGCAGAACTCTATGTCTTTATTCACTTACTCCATTTTAATGCTTCCTTTTCCACAAGAGCTCCAAGACTTTATCCTGCGTCGTATTCAGCAGAGCACTATATAAATGCAACTTGTTGTTTCTCCATTGAAATCTACAAAATCTAAGTTTTTAAGTTTTCAACTAAAACAATCCACATTAAAAAAGCGAGACAATGCATTAGTACACTTCCTTTCATCTATGCGGACAGTAGTTTTGAATAACTCAGGTGGAATCCGATCAATGACAGTCTTCTCTCCACTGTGTGAAGCTGTGTATTTCTGCTAGAAATATCTCGGGATACAATATATAGTTTGGGACACAACATGTCAAGCACTAGCAGGATGGTGGAAGGCGAAGTAGATGGACCTTTGTCTTCTTTTGCCTATCAAATTCTTATATTCATATTTGGACAATGCTAATGCAGCTCCTGGAGGCCACAGTACTACAGTGGGTATTCACATTCTCATTCAGATTGCCTTAAGGATGGCTGGCTGCGGAAATTTAGTTGTGTAACTGAAGAGGCTATAATGAGATTTTGATAAAGGCATATTTTAGTACAGAATAACATTTTACCCCTGACCTGGGAGTCCTGGATGGTGACATTGTCATGGTGACACACATGCCTGGAAAACACCCATTTCTGTCTGTCACTGATGCCATAAGCAAATGCCACTAGTTTTGTAATACCCATTTAGCACATTACACAAAATGCTCACTATATTTCACAAAATAACAGACACAAGGCCATGGGCTACAGAGAAAGTCACTTCTTCTTTAGTGGTGTCCTAGCAAAGGATAAGTAAAAGGCCAGTTTAAAGTAATCTAGTTACAGAAGAGCATGATTCTTTGACAAGCTTCAATAGCCATTTGAGATAAAATAATCTGTACTCTAACAAGTTTGTGTGCAAACTTTTTTTCTTTCCTTTTTTTCTCTCTCTTCTGGTAATAATCCTGTTTACGTTCTTTACGTTACTGACTCACTGATCAGTTAACATAACATGTAGGAGCAGGAGTAGACCATTCGGCCCTTTGAGCCTGCCCCGCCATTCAATCATGGCTGATCTTCTAATCTAACTCCAGCTAATAACCTGACGCTGCCTTATCCCCATATCCCTTCATCCCTTTTGCAATAAGAAATCTATCTCTCTCAGTCTTGAATATGTTCGAGGACTGAGCGTCAACAGCCCTTTGGGGTAGTGAGTTCCATACATTCACTGCCCTTTGAGTGAAGAAGTTCTTCCTCAACTCAGTGCGAAAGGGCTGCCTCTGATTTTAAGGTTGTGACCCCTGGTTTTAGTTTCTCCGACCGGGGGAAACAATCTCCCACTATCTACTCTATCATTGCCCTTTGATGATCTTATAGGTTTCTATAAGATCCCCTCTAATTCTTCTATATTCTAGAGAATGTCGGCCCAAATTGCTCAGCCTATCCTCGTAACTCATCCCCTCCATCCCTGGTACGAACCGAGTAAACCTACGCTGTACCCCCTCCACGGCACGTACGTCCTTCCTTAAATAAGGAGACCACAACTGGACGCAGTATTCCAGGTGTGGTCTCACAGGGAGGGCCCTGTGCAGTGGCAGCGAGACTTCCCTACTCTCAGACTCTAATCCTTTCAGAATGAATGCCCAACACAGCTGTTCTCTTAATTCGGTTTGAATGAAGATGTGAGACAGTGGCTTTGGTGAGGAGCGGAGAGCGCAGAGCACAGAGTAAAGACACCCAGTCGTGTTTCACAAGTTCATCGGTTTTTATTTTAAGAAGTTGGAAAAAAGGGGCAGGTCTTTCCCACAGAGCAATGCCGCCCCCCGGTAACCTGGTAACCTGGTAACCAGCAGACGTGGGTTAAACCATTGCGAACTTCCCAAACCCCAGTAAGTAAACATCACCTTCTTTTCAACGGGGCCTAAAGAGTGAAACACTGGAAACACTCCCTGTGTGTGGGGGGGGGGGGGGGATGTGCCTATGACAGCGGTACCGTCCTGTGCCACATGCTGTCCGCCGCCCATCTTAATTTGTCTCTGACTTTTTTTTTGGTACCGTTTGCAGATCCGCCATCGCTTCCGCGGCGCGGAAACCTGCACCGCTTAGGAAGATTTGGCGATTAATTTGCCCTCTTTATCAGGACGTACACTGCTCCCGAGTGCAGTTATTATTATTATTATTATTATTATTATTGTAAGTGCCACACTTCAGACCTGGGGACGACATGACCGCGCTTCACCACATCCCTGAGCCACGCGGGTCCGCAGGTGCTCCGCTGGGAATCGGGGGGGTTGGGGTACGGCTCAGCCACGATCCAACCGAGTGGCGGAACGGGCTCGAGGGGCTGAATGGCCTCCTCCCGTTCCGATGTCAACGCGCACACGTTCGAAGCGATGCAAACGCCCCTCAAATCCGACCCCCGAACGAACTACAACTCCCAACATTCCGTGGCTCCCGCACTGACTGACCTGAGAGGCTCCGGGGGGGCAGGTTCGGCACCGCCCGCGCTTATTGACACTCGAACCTAACACCCCCCCGCGAGGGAAGCTTCACCTGAGTGAGGGCACCAACCGCCACATCGTCGACGACCGTTGGGCTCTCGAGACAGCGGCGCCCGCGAGACCCGCCCCCCCCCACCCTCCCGCCAATCATGCGCACTCACCATCCCGCTCTGCCGCTGATTAGCCCGGGGAAGGCGCAGGGTGAGGAGGCCGGTTGACTGACGTGCCGTCCAGCCAATCGGCATCGAGCACGGCGGGAGAGTCGGGCTCTGCGATTGGTCGCTGTTGTGCACGGCGCGGAAACTAGCCCCGCGATTGGTCCATCCCGACGGCGGGAGGAAGGTGGGACACTTCGGCTGGGCAAGGCGCGGGGCGGGGGGGAGGGGAGACAGGGCTGACTGACGTGCCGTGCAACCAATCGATATCGAGCACTGCGGCAGAGTTGGGATCGGCGATTGGCCGCGGCGAGGCACGAGACTCGCGATTGGTCTACCCCGTCGGCGGGCGGTGGGCGGGAATGCGTGCCTCCCCGGATGATTGACGCGGCGAGTGACCAATGGCGGCAGCGGCGAGACGCTGCTGGCGCAGCGCGCCCCCACAGAAAAGCTGAGTCACGCCCCTTTAGCTCGGAGCTGGCTGCGGGAGGAGCGCCGTGTGCAAACCGCGTGCGTGTGGCGCACTGACTGACTTGACTTGACCGACTGCGAGCGAGCGAGCGAGGAGGGTGAGCGGCAGTGAGACGAGCGCGGGCGGGAGGAGCGGAGCAGATAGCCCGGGTGGGGGTCTCGGAAAAAAAAAAAAAATCAGACGTTAAATTAAAGCAGCGAAGGAAGTGCTCGGTAAGGACAAGGTGTGGGTGAGAGAGAGAGAGAGAGCGAGAGGGAGCGGGTGGCTTCGGCGCGCTTTTGAAGGCAAGGCCTCCTCGGCCGTTAGTCGGCCGTTAGTCAGCTTCTCCCCCCCCCACACCCCCGGGAGCTGAGGTAAACAAGTCGGGTTTTTTTTTGACGGCGCACTTCGGGCCTTGCTCGTCAGGCTCGTCAACTCGACCTCGCTCTTCTCTTTTTCTTTCCTTTTCCGGGTGAGGCCCCGCCGCCTGTCAGGCGCGGGCCCCGCCGTCTTTGGGTCGGGAGCGGAGGTGGGGGCGAGGGGGGGGGTCGGTCGGTCGCTCGCTCGGGGCCTTCTGACGTGTTGGGAGCCTGGGCCTGGGCTGACCGTTAAAATGGAGGGGCCGCAGCACGTGAAGGGGAGGGAGTAGGGCCCAGCTCGGGCCCGTGTTTCCCCCTCTCTCGCCCGCCCGCCTCTGGCCTTTGCTCACCGGGCACGAGTAGAAAGTGAGGCGCGGTGGGCCGTAAAGCGGGCGGGCGGCCAGTGCAGCGATGGGAGGCCTCTCGCTTGGCACACAACCCCCTCCCACACACACACACACACACACACGGTGCTGGGATTTGGGGCAGTGACTACGCCCTGTGTGGTGGATGGATTGGGGGGCGAGGAGAGGATTGGGGGGGGTGAGGAGTTGGCGTGTCCCGAACCCACGGTTGGATTTTTATTGTGCGATTAAAAGAGGGAAGAAAAAAAAAGACCTTTTTGGGGGGTACTCTTTCACGAGTCCCTCCGCCTCTTCTCGCGCGCTTCCACCCCGCCCCGAGACATGAATGAACTTGGGCGGGGGGTGGGGTGTGTGTGTGGGGGGGGGGAGAGGGGAAGGGTTAGGGTGGGAACGATGAATGTATTTTATGCGATACGCATTTTTTTTTGGTAATGTAGAAATCCCGCATTTTGTTAACGATCGCCGGGAAGTCGAGCCCCTTTCGCTGCTCGGTCGCGACTGGTTTCGGGGGCCTGGGCCTGTCGCCCCGGCCTCCCTGCCGCTCGTCTGAACCGATCCCGGCCACCGCCATGTGGGGTTGGGTGGAGGAGGGCGAAGGGTGAGATTAATTTTCGCTCTCTGCACACGGTGGCCGGGACTTTCCGTCTCCGCCGGGGTGGCTGACAACTGGGGAGGTGTACCAGTCATTCGAGTAAGTTTTCATTTGCAATGAGAGGTACTGCCATTTTACAGCCCTGTGATGCCGCTACAAGGTGTCGGGCGTGTAATCTTAGACACGGTACTATTTTAACTGTTACTCCCCCTCCTCCCCCAAGTTTCGCATTTTTAATATCTCTTTGCGGATTTTTCTCTCCTCCAGAAGGTGTTGGCATTTGATTCCATGAACATCCTTTAGTGCCTACGTGCCCATTTCTTCATGCCTGTCCCTTGAGTAATCAGGAGTGAGATTCATTGCTGAGTTCTTCCTTTCTTGCCCAAGATGTATAGATTGTTGTCAACTTTGGATCCTTGAGATCAGCTAAATCTGTATTAACCAGCTGATTGTACATTATTTGGTACTGCATTTTACATTTTTTTATATAGCATTAAAAGTTTGGCAAACTGTTTGGATCTGGAGAGAGTGTCACCTGACATACATTTTTCAGTGAAGAACCTGGTAAAATGGTAGACGTTCAGTGCCTTTTTTTGGTAAATTTATGCAATTCTATGCTCGTGACATAATCTCCAAAACTGAACAGGATTGTATGCAAAGATAGAAATGTTCCATCAGGTTTGAGTTTTTTTGAGTGATGTTGGGAGCTCCATGTTGGCTGCATTGGATTAAAGGGTAGGTAGAATAGTGCAGTGTGTATTTTATTGGCAAGGCAGGTTTGAACCTGGCATACTAATTACCGATTGACCAGGACACTTAAAGATTTATGATATCAGTCTATTTGGAACAAAAATGTACATGGAACAGATCACTAGAGTTATTGTTTGTCACAGGATGGCAAAGCACTAACCTTACTTGTAAGTTCCCATTTTGACCAGTTCACAGAACTCTGGAAAAGTGAATAAATCTGTAGTTATTTCAATGGTGGATCATATCAATGTTAAATTAACAGCAATGGTGATTAACAATATAATTATGGAAGGCCAGTTGGTTTGGGTATGATCAAGAGGGACACATTTAAGTAAGTTTAAATGCAGCTGAAAGATTGTTTGTAACCAAATGAAAATGGTTAAGATTAACTTTGTAAGTAGCTCTAGAAAAACAATTGACCTGTGATTCTGTTTAATTTGAAGACTTGTAAATACTTAACTCCTGTTTTATGTGGTTGATGTAGTGAAAGAGTGGCTGTGGCCTTGCAGAAATTATCATAGCCAGAATTTAAAATCTAAATATCCACAATGGGATCTTGTTTTTTTTAAAACCCATTCTCTTCTTATACTGAGGAAAGTAGCATTGAAACTTATCCAGTGAATGTATTGAATACAGGAAGGTTCACCTCCAAGGAACATCTGTGTATAAAGGTGCAGAAACTGAAAGTGGTTCTGCTGCTTGCCAGTTAGTCAACCAAATGTCAAAAATATTTTTGTTAGTGATAAATTTACTGCGTGTATATCTTTTTCATCATCATCATTTGGTGTAGCAATCACATTCTGTGCGATGGAGTCTGAATCTAAAGTTCAGCTTGGTCATACTACAGTATAACTAACTTTTTAAATGGTCCATCCATCTCATCCATTGTCTTGGTCTATCAAGGGCCGCTTACAAATGTTGTGATCCCAAACAACGTGCTTGTGATTGCTCACACAATTGTGTCCTGGTTCCAATCAGGCTGTTTTTGGCATTCCCAAAGATAAATTAGACATTTGCCTATAGGAATACACCAAGGCAAAATATTCTATGGAGCCCTTCATTTGGGGTGACCTTATCTACTCATGGAATTCTCTTGTAGCAGTGCTGAACCTAAACATCCCACAGTTTAAAAATTAGCTTTAAATGGAAATTCTACTGAGCAGAACAATGAGTATCTTTGCATTCAACAAACTATACAAAATGTATAGATGCTGTAAGGATACTTTTTGTGATGGTTGTCTTGTTTTACCTAAAATCCTGCCATTTTAAAAAAATCTAGTTTATAGAAGATCCTGTGAAGTGCTTTGAAACATCTCAACCAAGTGATGAGGCGCTATATCAAATGAAGGGATTAAATTATTATCCTACGTTAACAGTATTATAAATGCAAATAGTTCCTTGTTAAAGTTGCTAGTCTGTACTATCATGCCTGAACTCCCTCAAGTGCATTATAAGTTTGATATTCTTGCGTGCATTGGCTCTAAATGAAAGATATGAGCTTTCATATCCCTTGGACTGTTTAGCGTTGTTGCTTGCTGGTAAAGCCTGCGATAATGTTGGTTTGGATATTTGCAATTTCAAATGATCCCAAATTATTTGATGCTGCAATGCTAAGTTATAGAGCTGGTATTCTGGAATGATGAGGTCAGAGGCACTTTTTCATTTCAACTTAAGGGCGGGCCTATGTGTCATCATTAAAAAAAACTTATTCCAATGGTTGAGTTAGTAACCCACTGTACAGTGAGAAGCTGACAAAGCAGACCTGGTAGGCCCCAGGCCAGTTCCAAATATGTGATGAGTCTGGGCAGAAGGATCTGGGGCACTGACCTTGATGCCCTCCGGGGGGAAACTGAGCCAGGGTTCCTGATCACTATCCAGTTACCTCTATGGGCTGGATGGTGTTCAGCTGTGTTGTACCCTTCACTTGAATATCTTGCCAATACTGTCTGGTTTTGCAAATGAGGAATTACCACTTCAGCAAGATACCAGAAGGCAGCTGATGCCTGTAGAAACATACCCTTTATGAGTTAATGCCTTCAGAATTGTTTCAGTCATCTGTTGCCTGAAAGTGCTGGAAATAACATTCTGATGAATCTATAAGCTATTCCACATAAATCATAATTAATGCCATTTGTGTTTCTCAGAAGGCTTTTATCATTTCTGTTCTGAGATGTGCAATTGTATGCAGCTTGCTCAGGGTGGTTTTGAATCTGCATCTTTACAGTATGTTTTTAAAATAAAATCACAGAACAAAAGGTGGGGTACACTGTTTTCTATGCTGCTTACTCCCCACTGCCCAAAGTTATCCTGAGGATAACTTGGGGCAATTTTGCTGAGTTGTCAACAGTTCTCTGGTGTGTTACTCAAGTTGGTGTTTTTCATGAATTGACTGTAAGGAAGCTGTTTGGCTTGGGAAGAAGGAATTGCTGTTTTAATCTTGCCCACGCCCAGCATGTATCAGCAGGCATCACTTGGCAATGATCGTGTTTTTTTTCTTTAACGCTCCCTGACTGAATGCTGAGGAAAATTGCAGCATTCAGTGTTTTCTGTGCTGAGATTAGTTGACTTAAACCTCCAAACTGGGCAAAAAATATGTTGGCTCTGTACCCACTGAGAAACTGGGTAGCTAAATATTAAACAAGAGGAAAAATACTGTAGATGCTGGAAATCTGAAATAAAAACAGAAGTCATTTGGAGCATTCAGCAGGTCAGGCATCTACGGAGAGAGGAAAGTGAGTTAATGTTTCAGGTTATTTTTAATGAATCTGAACCTCATTTGTCTTTTCAGACTGACCAGAATTCATCATGAGCAGCAATGAATGCTTCAAATGTGGCCGTACTGGACATTGGGCTCGCGAGTGTCCAACTGGAGGTGGCCGAGTCCGTGGGATTCGAGGGCGTTGTAAAATAGGCTTCACGGCTGCGAGAGGTAAGCCATAAGATGTTTGTGGTGATCTTGTCTGAGTTTGTTTGTTGCACAAGAAAGTCAAATTTTATTCTGTGGCATCGCTTGCTATTGAGAACATTATTTCATAGTTCTCCTACTCACTAGTTGTCCAGCTAAACCAAAGCCTTGGATTGCAGGGTTAAGAGATTAGTGAGAACTATCCCTACCGATCTGCCCCTCCTGTTGCCTGTCCAGGCTGGTATATCATTGTCAATATTATGGCATACTGTAGACATGCCTGCATTAGGACCTGGACAACTGAGACAACCACAGAGGGTCAAGTTGATTTTGATATTCCATTTCCAGGCATGTCATCGTGAAGTCAGCTCAGCCCCAAGGAGATGCTGCTTCCCTTTTTTTCCCTCCCCTCCCTTCTGGTGTCAGACACATCAGATTTGAGCTGGGATGAAACATATTTGAGAGAATTGTGTAATTTATATTTTCAATCTAATTCTTCCTTTGGCTTCTTCCAGATATTTGCTATCGGTGTGGTGAATCAGGCCACCTTGCCAAGGACTGTGATCTCCAGGAGGATGGTAGGTGTTTGTACAGTTTGGGTGAATGGGAGGGAGTAGCTCCATGTTGGGACAGATGTCATTCTATATGTTTCCTGTGTGTTTCAGCCTGCTACAACTGTGGTAAGGGAGGTCACATTGCCAAAGACTGTAAGGAGCCAAAGAAGGAAAGGGAGCAATGCTGCTACAACTGTGGCAAACCTGGACACCTGGCCCGTGATTGTGACCATGCAGATGAACAGAAGTGTTATTCTTGTGGAGAGTTTGGGCACATTCAGAAAGACTGCACTAAAGTCAAGTGCTATAGGTATGGTGGTTGACCTGAACTTTGTGGGGGTGGGGGGACTGGGGAGAATAATTTTTGCCCAATAGTCTGATGGTTGCTTTTGTGAACTTGTTCACATCATGGCTCATCCTGTCTTAATAGGGCTGTAAATGTCTTCTTTTCCATAGCCCCCACCTTACTGACATCCCATTGCAGCATTAAACTGTTTCTTAATGAGTCTAGTGGCTTGGTCTCAGACTCCATTTCCTATTCTGGCTGCTGATTACACTTTGTAAATATATCCAGGGAACGGTCCTACAGTTGCTGTGTGCAACTTAAACTTGTGCCTTCAGTCCTACAACAACCACTTGCATTTATATAGTGCCAATCGTGCCATCATTCAGGGTAGCAACCCAGAGTCTTATTGTTGGACATTTTTTTAAGAGTATTTTCTAGATAACGTTGCTCTGAGATATAACACAGCCATTAATTTAACTCTGTTATAGCTCTTAATCCTAGAATCCTTAATCCTGTAATCTTAGAACTTCTCACTGCAATTAGCTATTTGTAGCTGTATGCTTGTTGAACTCGGTGTGAAGATGTGTAATGATGTTTTTGTTGTTGTTCACCTACAAAACCCACAATCCCTACTGTTATAGTAAATCTTGTGAAGCGCTTTGAAGCTCAGTCTGAAAAGCGCTCTTTTAACAGATGCGAGGATTATTCGTTTTGGTTTGTTTCACTCTATATACAGGTGTGGTGAAACCGGGCATGTGGCCATCAACTGCAGCAAGACCAGTGAAGTGAACTGCTACCGCTGCGGTGAGGCTGGCCATCTTGCACGGGAATGCCCGATCGAGGCTACAGCTTAAACCTTAATTTGTTGCCCCTCCTTTTCTGATTGATGGTTGTATTATTTCCTCT
The DNA here is from genome assembly GCF_018977255.1 of Callorhinchus milii. NCBI lineage: Eukaryota > Metazoa > Chordata > Chondrichthyes > Chimaeriformes > Callorhinchidae > Callorhinchus > Callorhinchus milii. Next base: position 921,320 of record NW_024704753.1, read on the forward strand.
GAATCCTCTTCACTGGCCAAAGGTTGGCAGATAGAGGCTAGTCCCAGGCCAGTGAGCTTTACTCAAAATGTCAAAGGATGAAAGGGGTAGAAATCGACTTTCTGCATTTAACTACAAATGTTTATGTTTAGTTTGGTAGAGGTGTTATGTATAATGCTTTGTAAAAGAACCCCCTTTCCATTGCCACTGGTGAATAGGGATTAATGAGTGGGAAGAGATGAGTCAGATCAGGAACCCTTTCCTGGGTTCTGGAAGTGATTCTGTGTGAGAGGAAACCAAACCTGGAAGTGTCTGTGAAAACTTCCGCATGTGATTTCTTAAAACGTTGGCCTTTGAATTGTTTGACCTTGGAAGCAGTTCATTAATAAAAACCGACACCTGTATCGGGCCTTTGTAAACAGCTGAGTGTGAGTACATGGTAAACGAGATACAAAGAGCAAACCTGTCTACAGCTGAAAAGAGCAGGTGTTTTAACAAAAAGCATACGAGTAAGCAGCTTCCAGTAGCTGAAACCCGATAGTGTTGGAGATACAGATGTTCAAGCAGAGGTTTGAGTAATTTTTTGAATGTAGTTTAGGAACTTACTATACCCATTATGAAATAGCGTAACAGAAACACATAGCAGACAGGATTGGAACTACACAACAGCAGTTGAATGTGTTTTCACAGAAATCAAGATGTTATTTTTGTATAATATTACAATTAGACTACTGTAAAGAATCATTTGCTTGAAATCAGTTTTTTTGACAGAAGGTGAAAGCAACTGAAGACCTAGAACTATAGAAATGTAATTTTAAACTATCAATAAAGCTGGAGGAGGAAGGGGAAAGCTGCTCTGTGTGGTCTGATTTCACATTGCTTGGATAGTAATGCACCATAACATCTGGCTGACCAGAGAGATCATTTACAAAGGCCGGGAATCTTGACACAGCTCACTGGTTGCACTACTGAAGAGCCGACCAGACGCGGGGATGCTTTTATATTGGAAAATAGAACCAGAGCATTAGACCCCATGACTGCACATCTCGGTAGTAAATCTATCTCACAAACTTAACTCCTCACCTTTGATTTAGGCAAACATGTCATTAGTAGATATTGATGAGATGGCTTCAGAAATTCAGGTAGTTTTTAAGTAAAATAATGAAAATGCATTGTTTTTTTTTCTCCCATTGGGTATTTGTTTAGAAATGTTCACTCCTGCTACAACTTGCACTTATATAGCGCCCTCCATGCAAGGTAGCCTTTCAGTGCTTTGAACAGTGACGGAGCTGGGGGAGGGGAAGTGGCCGTAAGCATAGTCTAAGAAGAAGGTTTTCACTCTTATTAGCACGTCACTGTTAATAGGGTTATATAATTGATACAGTATGAACAGTCAGTGGGATCTCCGCTCACTGTAAGTGACCGCAGTGAGTAAAGGAAATAAGATGTTGGGTTCCATTGCTACATCTGTTATCTTTAGATCCTTAATTTACAGTGCTCTAGTTCACACTACGTGTATAGCCATCTGACATAAGCCCATAAGGGTGTAGGTCTTAGAGCAATGAGGCTGATCGGAGGGATGAACTGAGCAACAAACATACATTTTGGAAAGCAATGGATAGAAGACAAAATAATTTTCATTTAAGAAATAATGTGTTGTGCGAGCAGGGAATTGCTGTTCGCTTGAGCTGTGTTCCCGGTGCAAAGCGAGCTGTTTACCAGCAGTCAGTAGGAACCTGCTTGTTAGTCAATTGGCAGATCACATTCCAGGGCTAATAATCCTTCAAAAAAAATTGGTCCCTTCAATCCATGAGTGGGGACGCCACTGGGCGCAGTTGGTTGCAGTGTTTTGCCTACAAAACACACAGTAGCTACACTTTACAGTGTCCTGTGAAACCCTTTGAGACGTCTCAAAGATGTGATTGTGCATTACTATAACAATATAATCAGACTTAACACATTGTACAGTGGCAGGGCAAAAACCTTTTACAATATGGGTCACTTCAATCTACAACTGTTTGTGTGGACGTCGCAGTGTGCAATTGGCTGCTGCATTTTGCCCACAAATATACAGTCAATTCACTGTACAGTGTATTCTGTGAAGTGCTTTCAGATGTCTAGAAGATGTGAAAAGTGCTATATCAAATGCAAAGATTATTATATAATGAGTTACTGTGGATGTGCAGTAGATCACCGATTGTCCACCGTTCGACCAGTCTACTTGTCAATATGGAGGGGTTTAGAATGCAGTAAATAGAAACTTTTTATTGGTTGGTAACAATACAGTATAAATTTAGGATTATTACCCAGCAATGGTGGAATTAACACATTAGTGGGACATGGACATACCCTGGTTTCTTGTCCAATTTTAGAAATACATGGTTCTATACAGTTCCAATAGGTTGTAAGCATCCAATCAGCACTGGCACACAACCAGGTGAAATTTAACCATGTGCAACTGGAAAATTAGCCCAGAGTTGGCACCATGAGAGAGGAACTTGGAGACACAGGTTGAGGACACCCGCAAATGGCAATAGAATGAAGGCAAGTGCTTAACAGTGAAGCGTTACCTGCTTCAAACCCTTCCATTTCCATGCATACCACCTACACATGAAAATCCCAGAGGTAGATTGTTGGAATGACATGTGCTCTCTCTCACACTCTCCCCTGGAGGGTCACATCCTGTTTACCTAATTCCAGTGAGCGTTAGGCACAGGCTGGCCAGAGCCAAGGTTACCATCAGGAATGTGATCCCTCTTTCCAGGAGCAACACCTTGCAATCTTCATGCGAGTGTCACTGTGCCACGCCAATGAAGGGAGGGACGAGCCAGTTGTGAAAGGCTCTTATATTTGATGTGTTGGTACATGAAAGGAATAGAGTGAAATGTAAAGGCAGGACTGGGCTGTAAGGCCAGCACTGATCCCGTCACTTCCAGCTCGGGTTTCAGCGGTAAAAAACATCGCTTAACAATAATAATCCTCGCATTTGATACAGCACCTCACCGCGTCTTCCAAGACGTCTCAAAGCGCTTCCCAGGATACACTGTAAAGTGCGTTGACTATATTTTGTGGGCGAAACCCGGCAGCCAATTGCGCACAGCAGCGTCCCCACAAGCAGTCGTGGATTAAGCGACCAAATTATTATTTTTATTTGAAGGGATTATTACTCACTTGTTTTAGCCCCCGTCAGCGCTCCGATACTAAGCAGAGCTCTATCACTGAAAAAATAGTTGTGTGACCGTACGACTGAGTGGGTAATGAGGTCAGTCTGTCACTGGAGTACTCGCATTCATACTCGACACATGATACAGTACCCTCACCGGCAGTCATTGCCTCCCTGTGCAGGAGGAATGCCACAGCAAAGCACATAGAACCAGCAGTCAGGTACATGGCAGAGACCTGTGATGTGAACAAGTCTGGATATAAACAACGATGGAACAAAATGGTAGGAGATCCAACCCAACCCGCCCTGTGCTTCCCACTCCTTACAAACCCACGACCTCCCTTCGCTTCACACACTGATTAAATTATTCGATGGCCCTCTTATTTCTTTTTTAATATATATGAAAATAAGGTGTTTTTTTTTCGCGCAGGTAAGTCGGGGCTATTCAGTTTGAGGACTCTCTATTGGGGCAACGCAGCACTGTTAACTCTTTATGTCACCTGTGAATTTAGCTGAATTATCTGAAACCAAAGTCGGTGCAGTTTAAAGAGACTAAAATCTCATCGCTGCGCAAAACACCGCTGCGGGTGACCTGTAGAAGCTTTCTTGCCGGGTTAGTTACCTGGAGTTGGGAGGACCGCGCGATGTGCGGTGTTTAAACTCCCGGAATATATTTAAAGCTGTCGATCTGCCCCCAGTTGTGTGTGTGTGTGTGTGTGTGAGAGAGAGTGAGATATGCTGAGTTCCAGCACAAACAGCCACAGCTATTGCGAGCTGAAGCTGACTAATCGTTCGGTAGTTTTCTCAGCAGCTTGCGGCAAGGTGAGGCTGCTGGGGAGGGCGGCCCCGCCGGGGGGGAGGCAGGTGTGTGCCCCGGGGGAGAGGCGGGGGGGAGCCGGGGAGGTGGACCGCAACAGCCACTCTCTCAACTTGCCGACGCCATCGGACGCGGTGGGAATCTCTGCGGAAACTCCTGTGAAGCGGCAGCCGGACAGAGGGACTGACCGTGAGGTACTGTCTCCACAACTGGACGCCACGTCAAGTCACCAAACGGTTGGGGATGTCTCTGACGGCTCTGTGGACACAGCAGTGGATGATGACAGTGGACAAGAAACAGAGGAGGAGAGCACATGGCTGAAGTGGGGCAGTCTGGCTCTGACGCTTGAGGCAGCTCCTGAGTGTGAGGTGAGCACTGAGGGGTGTCCTGGCCAGACTGGAGGGGAGCCAGGCGGGTGGTCAGACACAGGAGATACCTTGGGACCAGTTGACCCACAAGAGGAGATTATAAGAGCTCCTGAGAGCGACCAGGCCGCGGTAAATGTGGATGTTACACTTGATGACAAGCAGATCACACGGCCCGAAGCTGCTGATGAGGATGGACTGAGATGGACAGAGGCATCTGATCAGGTTCAAGCCGATAGCTTCACAGAAGCTCACAAAGAGCTCACACCTGATGCATCGATTACCGCTGAGGCTAATGGAGAAATCGATTCATTTCAATCACCTCAAGGGGTCGGAGATGGGGTGGGATTCTCCCCCCAGCCCAAGGCACTTGGCCAGGGTGTTGCCCCGAACATAGAGCAGGGACAGGGGGAGAGGAGGGACATCTCAGGCTCCTCTGCCCCGACTTTGGAGGATCTGACTGAGGAGATCGCGGGGATCAGACAGAATGAAGCCTGGAGCCAGACTGAGATCAGACTGCTGGTGAGGAAGCTGGAGGAGTCCAGCTGTCAGGTTGATAGTCTCCAGCGGGAGTTGGCCACAGAGAGGGAGAGGACCGGGCTGTATGTGGAGAGGATGGGAGTCCTGGAGAGGGAGGTGGGCGGCAGCTCGGCTCTGGCGGAGGTGCTGTCTGAGTGCAGGTGCAAAGTGGAACAGTTTGAGGAACTGAAAGAATCGTCAGAAGAGCTGGTGTACAAAGTAAGTAAAGTATATCTTTATACTTTGCTCCATCTCATTGACTTTTCTGGTTACTGGGGTGGGTGGGGTGGGAGCACTTCTCCAATGACTTACTATGAGCGTATTTAAGTGACTACAGTAAACCTCACATAAGTCGTATCAGCTGGAATCATACATTTAACAAAGTCTTATGACAAAGTTGCTTAAGTCGTAACATGACGAATACACAACAACAAATTACATTTGTACAGCGCCTTTCACGAGTCGTGTATTATAAAAGCTACCGATGTACACTTTCAATTCTAGTTGGTGTCGTCGTTTGCTTTTAATAATAATTTGCTGTGTTTCCTCAAAGGTCCTCGACAATAAAGCCATAGATTACATTTCAGGAATCTTTCACGATTATCTGCGTTATAGGGTCACTGATCAATCACACAGTAAAGGGTATTCAACCACATGAACCTTATCACAAAGGGTGGCTGGTATCTGGCAGGACTGGATGCCAGTGTGCCAACAGACGCAACGACCCTGCCAGCCTCCTCAGCCCAGCTCTCAGTTTGTGGCAACGTGGCTGCAAACAATGTCCTCATTTCTGGATTGAAAGAAATTCAAATGACGTTATTATTATTATTATTATTTGAAAATAGAAGAATTATTATTATGATTATTACTTGGAAATAGAAGTTTGTAATTAAGTGGTCTAGAGATATGAAATACAAAATTCAACACTTTCATATTGTTATGCTGTTCCATTGATTCTTTTTTTAAAAAAAAACCTCCATCACTTTTCTTCTTGCCAAATGTCTGTCCTTGTCTGCTGAAGGTGCTGAGGCAGTTTTTCAGGAGCCAGCAATCTGTGGTTAGATGTTGGGAGTACTGCCAGCAAACTATTCCACCGTGGAGATCATAGATGTGACTGATCGTGTCCTCAACTGATATTCATACACATTCACTCTCCAGCAGAGTCCAGTGGGCAGCCACCCTGAGTGTATGTTTCCCCACACTTGCCCATCCCAGGGCACTGACATCAATGTAGAACTGCTCTGATGGGAGATCTGCTAACTCAGCACAGACGTTGTGGTCTCTCTGCCTTTATGGTCATATCGTTTATAAAAAAACCTCTAAATATCATGTGTTGAAGTTGAGCTCAGCTGCGGTCACATTGTTTGCATGTTTGTTGGGTTGGGTCCCAAGGCACCACTGACGTTCAGTCCTGCCAAGCACCTCTGTGATAAGAGACTTGTATTTGATGGAACACAAGTATACAGTCAATTTACTTTACAGTATATTCTGTGAAGCGCTTTGAGACGCCTAGAACACGTGAAAGCGCTATATCAAATGCAAGGATTATTATTATTATAACTGATAACTTGGAGGAGGTGAAAACATGATTGTAACATTCACCAACCGAGACACTCAAGTCCAGAGAGCAAAACTGGCTGCTCGTTACACAGAAACCATTCAAGGAAAAGTCTGAACAAGACAAGGGAGTCAGCTCATGTGGATTTTCTCTGCTCTAGTTCCAGGAGTCCAAGGAGACTGCAGTTCACTTAAGGGAGAGAATTACAGAACTGGAATCTCAGAATGTTATCAAGGAACGCAGAATAAAGGAGCTACGACATCAGTTGTCTGAATGCAGGAAAACCGTGGAGATTGCCCCGGTGCCAAGGCAGGCCAGCACCTTGAATGGAAGTGGGCTAGAAATGGTGGAGGAAGAGACACCGAAGCAGCGATGTTCCAGCAGAAGAAACGGACATGCAGTTTCAGCCTCCACCCAGCCCCAGAGAAGGCAATCTGCTGCTCACTCAGCACAGCCACCCACAGACACTACAAAAGTCTGTATCATTCTATGACTGGAAGAAACGGGGTCAACGTTTTGTGAACTAACACGTTGTGGAGTCCTGTAGCGTAATGGTTAGAGCACTCCCCTCACAAGCGAGAGGATAAGGGTTCGATTCCCGGCAGGGCGAAGCGTTGGCCAAGTTTCCTTACTCTACACACCACAAAAATGCGATCACTTTAATCCACAACTGTTTGTAGGAAATGAAGTGCGCAATTGGCTGACTCATTTCACCCACAAAAATATACAGTCAATTCACTTTACAGTATATTCTGCGAAGCCCTCTGAAACATCTCGAAGACATGATAAGGTGCTTTATTAAATGGAGGGATTATTATTATTATTTAACAACACACAAAAGAATTTGAAATTACATTCACTATTTCATTATTGATTTTCAAAGTGAATGAGATAAAATTCTCCGGCTGGACTGACCCTTTGAACTGAAAACTGACTGGAGGCCAGTTTAAGCCACAATATTCAAGATCACTTGTAACAAGATCACTTATGGAGTCACAAGAGTCACTTTGCCTTATTTGCGACAAAGAATTGTGTTTTAACCCCAAATACTGGGGATAGCATAGAAACTTTATTTCTTATTATGTCGTCTTTTAATCAAACATCAGACTCACATCAAATGGTAGCAAATAAAGTCTATTAATGGAATATTTTTCAGTTGAGAGAATTGTTCGTCCCTTGGCTAAACTCACAGTTCTCTCAATCAACCGAGAGAGAAGTTATGTGGTTCGGTTCAATTGTAATGTTTACCTGCAAGGCAAAGTCCTAACGGAGAGGGTGGTTCTTGCCAGACAGCGATATCAATGGCAAGATATGTGGTGTTAGCAGGATAGACTCCAGCAGTTACTCCAACGTACATTCTGGGGTCACCAAGCCTTGGCTTTTGCCAGTCTGCGCCTTATACTCTCTGGATTTGGGTGAGCAGGGAGCGTTCCTCCAGGGAGAGAGTGTGCATTCCATTCCAATACATAGGAATTTCCATGTATAAGGGGAATGCATGGAATTCTGTTTGGTTTGGAGAATCTTAAGCATGGTGATGGTTTTTCCACGTACGTCAGACACCTGGCCGGCCAAAATAATAAATTACTTCAGCAGCACTTCTGAAACACAAGCTTCCTTCTTTTCTCTCATTACGCATTTTACCCCTTCTGTACTTTATACAATGACAATTTAATATGGAGCACATTTACATATTGGATTCCTTTCAAGCCAGTATTTAACTTGAACTCACTCCCGTCTAAAGGCCGATGTAGTGGAGTAGATGTTTATGCCAGCCTTTCGGGAGTGTAATGTTTCCCCCTTGACAGCAGAGCTATTAGTGGTTTATACTTTGCAGATGCTCAGGCAGTAATGTGATAGCCGATCCCATCTAAACCTGTCTTTCTAAAGTTGTCAGTTGGTATCCTAATATCAGGACTTACAGACAGAGAATTACAGACAGAGAATTAAAAGTTGGTAGAAAATAATTAACAAGCCTTTTGCTCTCTGTAGTTTAACCTAAAATTTACTTTACAGTAAAGGTACAGACTCTGCAGTTGCTTTAAAAAGAAAGATTTAATGCAGTTTCAAATTGTATTGTCAGAGATGCCATCCTTTAGAGATGTTGAACTGAGGTCCCGTCTGCCTGTTCTTCATGTAGATGTTAGAGATCCCATGACACCTTTCAGAAAGATAAGGGCATTTTTCTCCTCTTCTCCTGTCTGACAATCCCCCAGATTATTCCAATAGACCAACTGTTTGTAGGAGCTTGCTGTGTGCAAAATGGTTGCCTCATTTGCTTACAAAATGTCACTACCTTGGCTGTATGACTGTGAAGTGCTTTGAGGAATTTCGATGTCATAATTCCCAATAGAAATACCATATCTCTTCAATCAACACCAAACCCAGATTAAATTCATTTCTACTCCATTTTGTGGTGAAATTTCAACCCTGCTCAAAATAAATTTGAGTTTTTCATAAGAATATAAGAATTTGCTGGCGAAAGACCAAGGTCCACCCAATTTGCCTTCCACCATCCAGGCAGTCGCTTGACATGTCGTGTCCCAAGCTATATATTGTATTCCAAGATATTATTTTCCAACAGAAATCTATCTAATTTATTCTTGAAACAAACACTTTCTGCTTCCACCGTGTGTCTCCCTCGGGAGCCTGTTCCATGTTTACTACTCGCTCACTGAAGTAGTGTTTCCGCAGGCCTCTGGTTCCACTGTTCAGTACAAGTTAACAGTACAACAAACATAGAAAATTAAAGTAAGAGACAATGGGATTCAGAGTAGTATTTGAGTAACTTACTACTCCAATTGCCAGATCTATTTGTGCTCTTATATCAGTATCATTGACAAGACTGAAATTACATGGAAATGATATCATAGGAGGATGTCATTTGACCTCTTAAGACTGAACCTAGATTTAAAACAACAAGAAAAATCTGTACCAAATCTATCAATGATGTTTGTCGTTGTCTGTGTGTTCAACACTGAAGCCATCAATCGATTTCTTTATAAATGACATGAACTGTAATACACCAGATATATAGTGAAACGTGAGGTTAATGAACCAATTGGTAGCTGGTTGGGTGGTGGGGGGGGGGGGTGTTGGGAGTTGCTTTTTCCTTTGTACTGGTGTATTCATTAGGAATGCTGAAGCTTGTGAGTCTAGGATCCTTATATACTATCAGTTCACTTGCCTTCCACTCCAGAGGACACTGTTATCTCTGATATTATATTCTGATTTGTCTGTGATCAGCATTTAATGGCTTTCTGCAAGGATTTCAAAGCTGATGTTTTTGGTATCAGTGTGTGTGAGAGGGAGGCGTGAGCAATCAACCTCACAGTCTGTGAGCAAGTGCCAGGTGCACATCAAGTGCTTCTTCACAGCGACCGAAAATGGGTGAAATCAAGCAAAACTGGAGATTGCGGGAATGAATTTGGCAGAACATCAATTGCCTTCTCAGAGCTGGTAGGAGAGCTGCTCCCTCCGGCAACAGTGTGGATCCCATGTGAAGTGAGTTGGGCTAATCTTGACCCAGTTCCCAGTGTGCAAGGCCATGGCAATAGGGGGCACCAAGTCCCTACCCTGTCCTCACAAAACTCTCACACTTGTCATCTCCAGCAGATGGGAGCAGGAGCAAGGTTCCCGGCTGATATTTCCCCTCCCTTGTCCAATGGTACTGAGGCCAACAATACTGCCCCAACCAGCAGTCCAGGTAAAAAGGTACCAGTTTAGACCCAAACCCAACTTGTCTATGTAATGAAACAAAATATTTGCATTTGGTAAAGCACCTTATCGAACAGGAACCAAGTCTCAAAGCACTTCACACAAGTTACTTTGAAATGTTGTGACTTGCTACGTGTGGAAACACAGCAGTCTAATGATGAGGATCAATTTTGTAGTTTGGGATGAGGGAGGAATTCTGGCCATGATATCAGGAGAACTCGCCTCTCTTCAAAATACTTACCGACGGTTTTATTTTGAAGCGTTCAGCTGCCGCTCCGATCTTTGCTGAGTACTAAACGTGGCAGTATATTTTTCTCACCTTGATGAATCGGGAAGACAAATCAATTATTCATTTCAATGTGACACCTAAAGCAGGTCAGGGCTTTGTGTTATCAATTTACCTTTATGATTAAGTGGGTATTAATTTGACTGTGGATATTTGTTGCAGTGAAAAGTGTCAAGAGCATGTCAAGGGGAATTGGTACCATTGTAATTTTGCTCTGAGAAAACAGATTGACGTCCTGTTGAAGTGAGATGTTGGCTTTAGCTTGTACTCTCTGGGGGGGCTGGACAGAGGGGATGTATGGCAATCAGTGTCACTCCCCATTGTCACTGCTCTATTTACCTTTGGACCCTGCACCGATTCTGTGCAATGATCACTTGGGGGGGAGAGCATGAGTTGTAGACCACGTATGGTCACCTAGCAACTTGTGTGTGGTGATGCTATCTCAACTAGTGGGTGACATCAGTGTGCATCAGTCATGTGAGTGAAAACATTCAAGTCCACAGTATTGTGGCCCAGCACAACAACAACATTGAGGAATTATCTCGAGCCCTTCAAACAGGACAGCGTCTCAGAGTCCTGAGAAGTGCTAAGATTCTAGGTGGCAAAACAAGTGGGTGCCAAGAGTTGCCAGCAGAAAAGAAAGGCTTTATGCTGGAGGTTTTAAAATAAGTCGAAGCAAGTTCTCGAAAGGGCAGTGATAGCAATCTGAAGGTCACTGAAGTTTACAAGCCCCTGAATGCAAGCGCAGGGACGAGTGTATAAGGTTTCTTTGCTGAATAATTGGAATTAGAGTACATGTAGTTCATCAGAATAGCTCTGTCAGCAACCATTCAGTCTCTCAGTAAGCTTTGTGAACTGGCAGCAACAATACCCGTATCAGGGAACAGCTCTGTGTAACCAGCTTGACAAAAGTGTGTGTGGCCTTTATTGAATGAACTTGTGCTTGCACTTGAACCACATTCTTTGAATTGTTTCAACACCTTATCAAGACATCATTCTGTCAAACAATTGCAATAAGGAACTTCGTTACTTCCCCTTTGTCTTCTGTAAGCTGGTTTTAATATGGAGATACAGCATATAATTGCACACACACACCTTACACACACGATCCTCAGTTTGTTTGACATTATAATAACAATAATAATTACTCCACATGCCTCTATTTACCTAGCAGTAAGTAGGAACCCGTTTATTAGTTGATTGCCGGACTGCTTTTCCAGGGGCAATAATTTTGTCACTCAATCCACTACTGTTTGAGGGACGGACACGGATGTGCGCAATTGGCTGGTGCGTTTTGCCCACAAATATACAGTGAATTACTGTGAAGCCCTTTGAGACGTCTCGAAGACGCGATAAGGCACTATATCAAATGCAAGGATTATTGTTATTATTATTATTTGCAGGATACAGAATCCTTGTTTACTTGGTTTTAATCCTAGAGGTTTAAAATGTAACCCTCTCCAATTCTCTCACCTACTCATGTGAAAGAACGGCTTGCCCTGGCTATGGTTGTATGAGGGGCAATGGATGATGAATAAATAAGGCAATGTGCAGCTGGATCTCAGAACCACGACTGCAGACGTGAGGGACGTGATGCTATTTCACTGGTGAATTAGCACTAATATGGAGAGCTGCATTATATCTCGTGCTGAATTAACAAGGTCCGAAATAAAGTAAAACAATAGTGTCAGCATGTGGCCTATTGTTAGCTAAATCCTATAAGGCCGGCCCTGTGATAGTTTGCACCCATTGGTATTCAGCAGTGCGTAGCAGCAAACTCAGCTCCACTCCACTGATGTAGACACAGTACTCATTGGGCACAGCGACACCATGTGGTAACCTGCCCTTGTTTTTCCTTTCCAGAAGATGATTATCTCATTCCATTTGAACATTTCAAACAACAATAAACGTTTTCATTACCGCAGGCCAATGGTTTAGCATTTCTTTGTTTCATGTACTCGTGATGTCTCTTCAAAACATAAGCAGCTTAGTTTGTTTTCTAGGTAGCAATCTGCAAAACACAGTAATTAAATTGGTTAGTATTCCACAACACAGTTACATTTTAAACACTGACACATTCAAATTGAGAATTAAATTAACACTGTTTACATTCCTAAATAATAATAATCCTGGCATTTGATGTAGCGATTTATCACATCTTCTAGACATCTCAAAGCACTTCACAGAATGAAGTGAATTGGCTGTATGTTTTGTGGGTGAAACGCGGCAGCCAATTACACCAAACAGTTGTGGATCGAGTGACCAAATTAATATATATATATTTTTGAAGGGATTATTATCCCTGGAAAAGTGATCTGCCAATCGACTAACAATCAGGTTCCTACTTACTGCTTGGTAAACAGAGGCGTGTGGAGTAAAGAAATTATCAAACCCAGGTCCTCTCGCTTGCAAAACTAGTGCTCTAACCACTACACTACAGGACTCCACAAAAATTTTAATCATTGCAAAAATGTGACAGCAGGAGTCGCCAGGTCTCTGGTTGACTGATTCCAGTAAACTGCAGATTTCAAGAACATTTTGTTTCTGAACTTCTAGAAATTTTGATAAAGACAAGATGTGTTTAAATCAGTATAAGTGGGTATTCATAGAATAATTGTTTGCACACAACACAACAATTGCTGTCTGAGAATTTATGCCCCAGGCATTTCATACATTCCTTTCTGCAGCAAATTTAATTGTGCTTTACTAAGCAAGAATACTTCCTTTACAAAAGGCCAACATGAACATGAATCAGCGTGCTTCATTACATTAAACGGCCTATAATAAATGGCCCTTTGCGCCGTTTACTTTTTAAAAATTAAAGACTAAACGGAAGTAACAACCAACATAAACGTTAGCTCAATTTGTGATAATAAACCCTCAAGAAAAAAAAAGAAAAAATGATAATTTGGTCACTTAATCCATGACTGTTTGTGGGACACTGCTGTGGGCAATTGGCTGGCGCGTTTTGCCCACAAAATATACAGTCAATTCACTTTACAGTAAGTATATTCTGTGAAGGGCTTTGAGAGGTCTTGAAAACGTGAAAAGTGCTACATCAAATGCAAGGATTATTATTATAATTCTCTAACCAGGATGGGGTAATCCATAGAACACATCAGTGGTGCTCTAGTGAACGTATTCTCGTTATGTGGCGTTCTTTCATTCAGGAACGTACACAGGTGCACAGGTGGCACGACAGTAATCTGTACTCCACTAAGTCCAGGAACAGTTTTAGTTAATGCTCCAAAAATAGTACATTTTAATAACTTGACTCCCACTAGTCTAAATGCCTATTACTTTAAACAATTTAAACTACAGAGAATGATATTTTAAAACTGATAGAGAACTTTGAGTGATGTTTAATACAGGTGTATTCTCTCAGGGAGTCACAGGTATTGAATTTCTTTGTTTCAGAGATTTTCAGTTACGCTATCGGCGTAATCCTGATTTGAAAATGTACAGAGGCTCGGAAGGTAAGAGGCGGAGGAGTCATGAGGGAAGTCTAAGCTTTAACAGTTGGTTGAGAATGATGAGTAATAATAATACTAATAATCCTTGCATTTGATATAGCGCTCTTCACGTCGGGAGGACGTCCCAAAGCGCTTCACAGAACACACTGTAAAGTGAATTGACTGTCTATTTGTGGGCGAACGCGGCGGCCAATTGTGCACAGCAATGTCCCACAAACTGGTAATTGAAAATGACCAATTTATTATTGTTTTTGGTTTTTGGAGGGATTATTATTAGGCTCTGTAACATAAAATGGTACAACATGTCTGAAGTTTAATACAAGCACTGCCACTCTCAGACTAATGATGGCAGCTGCGCAGACTTCACGCTTTCTCTGGCATTCCCCTGGTTCCACGGTGCTACCTTCAGACACCAGGCTGGGTGAGAGGAATGCATTTAGATATAAATCGTATGATAATCCGAGCAATTCAGATCGTGGATTTACCACCAACGCACCTCAAAGTGCTTATAATAATTAATAATATATATTAATAAAGTGCACGTATTTGACATGGAGCCTTTCATGTTGGGAAAGCACGTCACGGGATTGACTGTAAAGGTCAGTGACTGTGTTTCCGGGCGAACGAGGCAGCCCCCCATTGCGCCCAGAAACTCCCTTCTCCTTTCGAACGGCGCCGCGGGATCTCGTAACGTCCACCTGCACCGACAGACGGGGAGTTCGGTCTAACGTCTCATCCGAAGGACGGGGTCTCCGACGATGCCACACGTCCCACCCACCACCCCCCCCCGCACCCACCCCTGCCACCCCCCCCACCCCCCCCCCCCGCACCCCCCCTGCCCCCCCCCCCACACCCACCCCTGCCCCCCCCCCACACCCACCACCACCCCCCCCGCACCCACCCCTGCCACCCCCCCCCACCCCCCCCCCGCAGCCACCCCTGCCCCCCCCACTCCCACCCCTGCCACCCCCCGCACCCACCCCTGCCCACCCGCACCCCCCCCACCCCTACCACCCCCCCCCACACCCACCCCCCCCTGCCACCCCGCACCCCCCCCACCCCTACCACCCCCCCCCACACCCACCCCCCCTGCCACCGCCACACCCACCCACCCCTCCCCCCCGCACCCCTCCCCCGCCACCCCCCCCCCACTCCACCCGCGCTGCGCTGCGATTGGAATGACATCTTAAGACTGTGTGACTTTGATACGCCGGACATGAACCCACAACCTTCTGACCCAGAGGGGAGAGTGTGACCCCCCCACACCTTCTCCCATCCCCAGGGTGACACGTACCTCCCCCCCAGTCCCCCCCTCGGTCCCCGCTCCCTCCCTCCCTCCCCCACTCTCCCCTCCTCCCTCCCCGCGCTCTCGGCCCGGGCCCTGAGGCTGTGAGTGTGAGCGCGAGGCCGAGGCCTAAAGTCCTGACAGACCGTTGGTCGCCGCTCGATTCAAACACCGCCTCGCGCGGCGCCTCACCCCGCCCTCCTCTCCTCTGCTCTGATTGGCTCTCGAGTTCCCTGTCACTGATTGGCTCGCCGGTTCTGTCTGCCGCTGATTGGCTCTTCGATCTCCTGCCGCCGATTGGTCAGCTTGTGCCCCGGGTTTCGATTGGCTGAGTCGAACAGCTCTGATTGGTTCGCTGCTCCACTCGTGGGCGGCGGGGGCCGTCCCGCCCACCCACCGCGTCCAATCAGCTTCTTCCTGGCCGCCACCTGACCCCTGACCCCCAGCTTCCCGGTCCCGCCCCGCGGTTTCCGGTCAGCGTGAGAGCGGCCGAGCTGAGGCCCGGCTTCACTATGGTGAGTGTGTGCGGCCCCGGGGGGGGGCGGGGGGGCATCCCGGGCCAGGGCACTGCTCATGGCAGCCCCCCCCCCCCCCCCGGCCTGGCCCCCATCACTGGCTCCCGTGAACCCCGCGAGCCCCGGAGGGAGAGAGGGGCCACAGTTGAAGGGGAGGGGGGGCAGCGGTGGTTGGGGGGGGGCAGCGGTGGTTAAAGCCCTGACGGGGAGGGTGGCCTTAGCTGGACAGGCAGCGGGAAACCTCGCCAGGCAGCGATATCAATGGCCGGCTGTGTGGTTAGACCCCAACGCACACCTACCCCCCCTCCTCCCCCCCCCCCCCCCCTCCCTCCCCCCCACCCCCCTCCCCCCCCCCTCCCCCCCCCCCCCCCCCCTCCTCTCCCCCACCCACCTCCCCCCCCCTCCTCCCCACCCCCCACTCCTCCCCCCCCCCCTCCCCCCCCCCCCTCCTCTCCCCCCCCTCCCCCCCCCCTCCTCCCCCACCCCCCACTCCTCTCCCCCCCCTCCTCCCCCACTCCTCTCCTCGCACTTATACAGCGCCCTTCACGAGGCGCAGCGTCTCCCAGCGCTTAGAACTGGGGGACCTCGAGCACCCTCCTTCCCCCACCCTGCCCCCCACCCTCCCCGATCCCGACAGCCCAGCCCGGGTCCGAAACACTGATTGTCCAGCTCCTTGGGATGTCCTCCCGACGTGAAATGTAATTTTGTTGTTGTTGTTGTTGTAAACTGGGCGCACGCATCAGGGAGAGAGTGTGTGATAAACGCTCCGGGTTGCTACCCCGCATGAAGAGCGCGATATAAATGCAAGTTGTTGTTGTGGCGTCCCATTCCCCATACAGGGAATTTCCGCATGGACATATGCAGAACTCTCAATAATTCAACAGCTTTGGACTCTCTTAAGCAGCTGCCCTCCATGATTGTTGAGTGATTAACAGTGACACTACAATATACATATTCCCTGTTACTGTAAGTGTATGTTGACCGGTTGAAATGGATTTATGAAATTATTAGCGGGGTTTCAAATAGTTTCTGTGAAAAAGTGAATGCCTATGAAAATGAATGGTTTAATGTTGTTTTTTCTAGGCTCGAAATGCAGAAAAGGCCATGTAAGTAGATAATATCTATTATCTTTATAGAATCAAATTGATAGCTAACGTCCTTAATCTAAGAAGTGCGGTGATTGGTATTCTGTTGATTACAGCATTACATTACATTATTGATTAATAGAGCTGTATTGGTCTTTGTCTATATTATTTTAGGACGGCACTGGCAAGGTTTCGCCAGGCACAGCTGGAAGATGGAAAAGTAAAGGTTGGTAACTTGCAAATTATTTCTATCAGGTGAAATCTCTTGAGAGATTTCAAATCTCAAAAATTATAAATTGGAACTCAGTCTGTAACTTTCACACCCACTCGATCTTCACTTTGCTGCAAGTGTTGGCTAAGCTCTTGGTTATTATCTTTCACTTCCCAGGAGAGGAGGCCGTTCCTTGCCTCAGAGTGCAGCGATTCACACAAGGCGGAGAAATGGAGACGGCAGGTGAGATGCGTCTCGATTTAGAAAGATGCTGTTAGTCACACACTCTGCGTTAGTCCAATCCCTGACTATCCAGCACCTTAAGCCGCCCTCCTGACATGAAAGGTGTCATGCAAATGCAAATTGTTGTGGTTGTCCAGCGCTCCCGTCAATTCACTATTTCTCCCTATAATGTTGAGCTGGAAGTGTGGGGTTTTACAGCACATGAGGTTCCCCTTTGGCTCATTGTGTCCGTGCTGCCTCTCAATTTGTGTAGCCCCACGCCCCTGCCCCTTCCCCCCTCATTTTTTTTTCTGAACGTTTGTCTAATCAAAACCGTCTGTTTATATTTTGGAATGTGACTCCATGTTCCCTCCTAAAGGGCACCTCCAGCAGTGATGAACATGGCTACCATCTAGTGGAAAGGAGTGTGCAATACAGACTTATTTCTGTAGCACAGTATAACTTTCAGATCAACAAGGCTGAGAAAAGTGTGTGACTGTTCCAAACTTTAGGTTAATGGCCCCTCTATGGTCAGGACTGCTTGTGTGTTGCCCCAGTTAGTGGGTGATATTCCCGTGGTCCTAATAACTGATTTCTCTAACTCTTGTTTCTGGGATGTCTGGCAGATCATCAGCGAAATCTCAAAAAAAGTGGCTCAGATACAGAACGGTGAGTTTCTGAAAGTGTAAGCTTTTCTCTAATACTCTTGCGCTGAGATGTGATCCTTTGTGTAACGTAAATCCCGTTTGTTTGGTCGCAGCTGGTTTGGGGGAATTTCGGATCCGCGACCTGAACGATGAGATCAATAAACTCCTGCGAGAGAAAGGCCATTGGGAATCGCGGATAAAGGAGCTGGGAGGTCCTGATTACGGAGTAAGTGATGTCCTTAGGTGAAAGGCGCTATATAAATATACATTAGTTGTTGTGTGATGGAGAGGCTAACAAGAGGCTGGGGTTGAATGTCTGTCTCTTTCACAACCACAAAATCACTGGGTAGTGAGACAGTAGTTGCAAAATTGCTGAGTTGGGCCTTTGATGTCAGAGGGCCCAAACTCCCTGAGCCTTACCCCCCCCCCCCATACAAATTTAAGAAGTCACAGATTGATAGAAGACTCTTAAAATCAGTCTTAATTCGGAAGCTGTTTTTTCTGCAGGTGTTAAAGAGAAAAGAGCTTCCAAACTAAGAGTCAATGAATCCAACGTTACCTTAAATTTTAAGACAAAAGTGGTCTTACAGGCTGAGACGGGATAGTTGAATGTGGTATCGCTAAAGGTGACGATCAGCTTGTTCAGGTGGGCTCTACAGGTCTGTGAAATGTACGTGACAGACATAGAGCAAATGTTAACCAGCCCTTTTTGGACCATGCCTCCTTGACAACTCTTAATTTTCTTACCTTCCGAGGAAACTAAACTCTTTCTAAACTTGCCTTTTAGAGAATCGGGCCCAAAATGCTGGACCACGAGGGGAAAGAGGTTCCTGGAAACCGGGGATACAAGTACTTCGGAGCCGCCAAGGATCTGCCTGGAGTCAGGGAACTGTTTGAAAAGGAACGTAAGTAAACTGTGAAACTCTCTCCTCTCCCCCCCCCAACTCTTCCTCTAGAGCAACTGGACTGGAGGATCTGGGGCTGCTATTAAGGGAGGTGGAGACGTTGGTTGGTAAGGTAAGTGGGGAGAAAGTATTGTCACTGGTTGGTGAGTCGGTAACTAAAGCGCGCTGGTTTAGGTTTGTTAACAAAGAAGCAAGAGCAAAGGCTTGGAGATTCTCCACCCCCCACCATCACCACCTCCGAAACTCTGGAATGCTCTCCTACCCCTTCCTTCCCCATTTTCAGTTGTGCCTGATGACCTTCCTCTTCGACTGTTTCTGCAGTCACCTCCCCCCCCCACCCCCTCCGGCTTGGCATCGTGCTCCTCCATTGTCAAGCGCTCTGGGACTCTACCCTGCATGAGGGGCGCTGTGTAAATGTACGTTGTTGTCGTCGTCGTACCATTCTGTGACTGTGATGCTGGGTGGCGTCTGGGAGCTTCACTGAAGCTGTTTACCTGCAGCGCCCGCCCCACCACGGAAAACCCGAGCAGAGCTGATGAAAGACATTGACGCAGATTACTACGGGTATCGCGATGACGATGACGGGGTTCTTCTCCCTCTGGAACAAGAGCTCGAGAAACGAGGTACATAAACGAGAGAAGCTTCTGTTTGACAGACTGAGGGGGGGGGGAGTTTTGTTGGGAGGGAAGTGTAGAATGCAGTGGAGTTTACTCATTGTGTACCATCAACAGCCACGTGATGCCACATGTTCACATTTTCATTGGAACATAGGAAAAGCTAGACCAAGGTCTATCCAGTTTGCCTTCCTTCCACCATCCTGGCAGTCGCTTGCAGTTGTAATTTTCTGAACTCCTCCATACAAAATATCCCAAAATATTATTTCCTAAAAAGAAATCTATCTCATTCACATTTGAAAGATAGCGACACTTTCTGCTTCCACCGTCTGTCTCCCTCAGGAGCCTGTTGCATAAATTTCCCTCCGAGTGACGATCTCTTTATAGAGACGGGAAGCAGAGCAACAGGTGGATTAAGAAATCAGTCGGCACCTTTTTTGTTTTGTTCGGTTGATTGTGTAAACGTGGAGTCCTGTAGGTTAGTGGTTAGAGCGCTCACTGGACCTGGGTTCGATTCCAGGCCTAACCCTAACCAGGCAGGGCGAAAACCTTAGGTATGTTTCTTTACGCCACACGCCTTTGTTTACCTCACGGTAAGTAGAACCCGGTTGTTAGTCGATTGGTAGATCACTTTTCTGAGGGTAATAAACCCGCTATTCCCTTTTAGTCTGGCTCACTGTTAAATCCAATAGCGTTAATCTTGAGCAGGAGGTTAGGTTTTATATTTTTATGAATGGATTGCTTTATCTCTGGTGCCGGTTTTTATCTATCTGCGAGTTGATGTTTAGTCACAAATGAGTGTGGCCGGAATTTGATTAGGTTTTGTATCATGGTTTGTCAGAGACTCTGCTATCCTTGGATCAGGCTGTTGAATTCCAACGCCCTAAACGACTTCTCCGAGCCACTGAAACGGTCGAGGAATTTTTTTTTTTAAAAAAAGGCGGCAGTGGCAACCACGTTCATGTGGTTCTTTGATAAACTCTCCTTCAAAACACTGAGTCACTAAAATAAACAGTTAATTGGAAAGCACTTTCAAACAACAACTTGAATTTATTGAGTGCCCCTCAAGCAGGATAGCGTCCCAAAGCATCATGTCCTCTCAACATGAAAGGTGTTGTCTCAAATGCAAGGATGAATATTATTATTTTAGTTCCTGCATTTGCGCACGTGGACAGCTTTCCGCTCAGCTTTCAACAGCCCGCCCTGTATGTGTGAAATTACAGTGAATTCACCTATAATACCTGAACGGTAGATCAGCGTACTTTATGTATAAGCAGTTTGGGGATGATTTATGTACATTGAGTGGTTCTGACGCCTTAATTGCTTGTGCGCTCTCATAGACCTGACGCATGACTGCAAATAGTCATTCAATTACGTTTTACTCCAGTGACTTCCTCTTAGCACACAATAGATTGTCTCTGGAATCAGCATCGTGTCTTGCCTGCATGTGATTGCTAATGGACAGTAATCGCCTTAATGAAGATGATTTGTGGTATGACAAAAATTCCCCAAAGTATAACATGCGATTTACAAATAGTCCTCAAGTACCAACACTGCTCCGAACTGGTCTGCACACCAAAAAAATAAAGTTTTTGAGCTCCCACCAACGATATGTCCCTCTTTTCCACATTGTATTAAAAACTCGGCATGTTCTTTGGAGGTTCAAAGGGAAATATATTCCTAAAATGTATTTTTTCCTTTCACGTAAATTCCTGTGTTGTATAACATGGGGAATGGGATGAGAGTAGAGAGCTCCAGTGGGGGGGTGAGCATCAGCACCGACATGATGGGGTCAAATGACACATTGGCTGATCTACTGTTCAGGTATTATAGGTGAATTCACTGTACTTTCACACATAAAGGGCGGGCTGTTGAAAGTTGAGCAGAAAGCTGTCCATGTGCGCAAATGCAGGAACTAAAATAATAATATTCATCCTTGCGTGAATTAAAATAATAATAATCATCCTTGCATTTGAGACAGCACCTTTCATGTACGGTGGTGTTTCAGAGCCAGACACTTTCCTCTTTCCCCTCGCAGTTATAATGGAAGCCGTGGAGAAGTGGAAGGCAGACAAGGAAGCCAGACTCGCCAGCGGGGTGGACAAGGAAGAGGAGGAGGAGGAGGAGGTGAACATCTACGCTGTAAAAGATGAAGAGGTAAATACCTGACTGTTAAACGCCATAAAGTGCTTCTCTGACACAATCCTCATTCTCTGGCTGCACCTTCGGTCATCTAGGAACATAGGAACAGGAGTAGGCCGTTCAGCTCCTCAAGCCTGTTCCGCCATTCTACTAGATCATAATTGATTTAGTCTCAACTCCAATTGCCCAATCTTTGCCCTGTCTTTCCCCACTCCCCTCGTCCTACCCCCAGCTCAGGTACAAATCTTTGACTCTCCTTGGGACATCCACCCGGTGTGAAAGGAGATACACGTATATAAATAAACATAAACTTGTTGGTTAAACAGTGCTGTGGACTGTACAGTACCAGCAGCTCTGTTACACTGCTCTACATAACTCCTGGTATCAAATGCAAATTCTTTTCAAAAGATCGTGTTGCAAAATGCTCTGAGCTCTCCTCCCCCCTTCTCTTTCTCATTCTTTTTCTCTTTTGTTTCTCTGCCTCCCCCTCCCCCCACACACATGCTGACGAGGCTACAATGCTCTCGTCTGGCTTCACCCGTTACTATTTGTCCTGAGCCTTGGAAATGAGGAGGAGAGTGATAGTTTGGGATCTCGGTGGTTGCTTTTGTTTATAAAGTTTAAACGTATATATGAATAGATTGGTTTAACACATCTTTCTTCTTATTCCCCCCCCACCCCTCCACCGACACCTCATCTCCCCCGCACAGTCGGATGAGGACAGTGGGGAGCTGATGGAGAGAGAGGAGAGCCAGCAGAAGTTTATAGCCCATGTCCCCGTACCCTCACAGAAAGAGGTAAGGCAGGGGGCGTTGGGATTCTTTGCCAATCAGCATGAATAAGAGATCTTGTTTGAAGATGCCAGGGGAGCACTAAGAGCTCTGTCTGTTTCTATATTGAATTAACGAGAGCGGGTTGGGATCTGGGCGACTTGAGAGGTTATGGCAGTGAAGAGAGAAATGAATGTCAGATGCCGAAGGACATTGATAAAGGAACCAGCGGGTCATGTGCACCAAATGTGACTTGGCTCAAAGGAACGCAACACACGAGTAGATTGTTCCGTTTAACAGTTAAATCCCATTAAGCACTTCACATGGTTAGCGATCTGTCTTTTTTTGGTGGGGAGTGGGGGTGGTGGGGGCTGAGATAATTTGTTAATGAGATAATTTGTACACAGTCACTCCACTTTACAGTATATCCAGTGAAGCGTTTTGAGACGTCTTGAAGACATGTTAAGGCGCTGTATCAAATGCAAGGATTATTTTTTATATATAGGACTGATTTTTTTTACACAAGAGAGTAGTAATAGCCTGAAAGGGCGGTGGAAGCAGATTCAATAACAACTTTCAAAAGGGAATTAGATAGGTACTTGAAAAGAAAAAGAAAAGAAAAAATGTGTGGGGCTATGGGGAAAGAGCGGGAGAGTGGGACTGATTGGGCAGCTCTTCCAAAGGCAAGATGGGCCGAATGGCCTCCTTTTGTGCTGTAATATTCTATTGATTCTTCGTTGCAGATTGAGGAGGCTCTGGTTCGGAGAAAGAAGATGGAGCTGTTACAGAAGTATGCCAGTGAAGCCTTGATGGCTCAGAGCGAGGACGCGAAAAGGCTTCTGGGGCTGTAGCCGCGAGGTGTCGTGTTCCCGCGTGACAAGGACTTGTGTTTACACACGATCGCAGCAAACCCAAAGCAACGCCTTCTATAGACATTGTGCCTCACGTTTCACGGCGACTCGACGATATTGTATCGCGGTGTCGGCCGTTCTAGTCAACGAACGACGGCACTTCCTGTATATAACCAGCTCGTTCCCGAGTCTCCGGTTGCGATTGTCTGCTCGTCCCTCGATTCAGCAACAAAGTCATTGATCTTTTCTACGCAGTGATTGAGTGAATGTGGTGTTTTCCTGTGCGTTGTAATATACCGACCGCAATTAAACTTTATTTTTCTGCACCTCATATTTCCCAATTCTGACGAGCGAGCTAGGTTTGCCTTATACGGGGAGGAAGGTATATGAGGAGTTCTTCCATCCTCTTCTCCTCACCCTACACAAGCACACACACACACACACACCGTCTATTCCCCCCTACCCGCCCCACATACAGATACGCCTTCTTACTGCGGCCTCCCCCTCTGCCGTGTATTGAGTTCTATAGTTCAGTCGCTGGGTTTGATCGTGTTCACTGTGTGCTCGGTGTAAATGGGTTGGGGGGGGGGTTCAGATTGCCATTACCTCGAGCCCTGTAGCGTAGTGGTTAGAGCACTCACCTCGCAAGAGAGAGGACGCAGGTTTGATTCCCGGGCAGGGCGAAACCTTAGGCAGGTTTCCTTACTCCACACACCTCTGTTAACCAGCAGTGAGTAGGAACCCGGTTGGTGGATCACTTTCCGGGGGTAATAATCCCTCCAAAAAAAATTGGTCATTCAATCCACGACTGTGGGGACGCTGCTGTGTGCAATTGACGCTGCTGTGCGCAATTTCCGCCCACAAAATACACAGTCACTCCACTTTACAGTTTATTCTGTGAAGTATTTTGAGGCGTCTCAATGACATGATAAGGCGCTGTGTCAAGTATTGCTCTCCCGTTTAACAAGACATTTATGTGACACCACTGAGGGGGGGGGGGGGGGCGGGGCAATGACCCTCCGTGTACCACGTTGTACGAGGCTAATCGTGTCAGCATTAATTCATACCAGATAACTTAGTCCATGTGATCTAACGTACACATTTTTATTTAGGACAGTGTAGGCTACTGTTGGCTTTGCTTAGAGCTCAAAATTGTTCAGTTATATAAAAAATGAAATCAACGTGATGTATCCACCGCACCCGCGAGGCAATGAAAAGAACTTCTTTCAGCGAATCTCTGGCTAAATACCGTCGGAGGATTCACAGGCGGATGGCAGGTCACTGAGAGTTTCCGTCCGTGCCTACCGTGTGCAGTGCTCGCCCTATCGTGGAGTCCTGTAGCGTAGTGGTTAGCGCGCTCGCCTCGCAAGCGAGGGGACCCGGGTTCGATTCCCGGGCGGGGCCAAACCTGAAACAGTTTCCTTACTCCACACACAGCGACACGCGCACACCTCTGTGTCCGGCTGTCAGTCCATTGGTCACTTCAACCCACAAAACGCACAGACGCCCCACTCTTTACGGCGTGTCCTGTGCGGCGCTTTGAGACGTCTCAAAGGTGCGACGAGGCGCTGGGTGGGTGGGTGGGTGGGTGGGTCACACGCCGGGATTACTATTGAGACCACGAAGACCATGATGATAATAATAATAAAATGGGTCATGGGTTTCCAGTGTGTCAGACACCTGTCTGACCCCCAGAAATCTGATCAGTGGCTCACTTCATGGCTGTTAGTGTGTGTGTGGGGGGGGGGGGGGGGGGGGGGGGGGGGGGGGGGGGGAGAGAATTGCTATGGGGCAAAATTACCAGCAGGGTGTCCTCTGACAGTCACTACACAGCCCAGATGTTGTGCTGGAGGGGGTGAGAGGCTGATGGGTGTCACTCGGTGACGCGGCTCAGGGCTGAGGAATGGCTATAAAAAGCTCAGGAGTCGGAGCTGCGGCTTCGGAGCCGAGAGTCGGGTTTGGGGTCGGCGGGAGTCGGGGGTCCCGGAGGCGGGTCATAGGGGGGCAGTGTATCCGGGGAGAGGGGGACAGGACAGGACAGGGTGGGACACCCCCCACACAGCCCCCCACACAGGACAGGGTGGGACACCCCCCCCACAGCCCCCCCACACCCACACAGGACAGGGTGGGACACCCCCCCACAGCCCCCACAGGACAGGGTGGGACACCCCCCCCACAGCCCCCCACACAGGACAGGGTGGGACACCCCCACAGCCCCCCACACCCAAAGGACAGGGTGGGACCCCCCACCCCCACAGGACAGGGTGGGACCCCCCACACCCACAGCACAGGGTGGGACCCCCCACACCCCCACAGGACAGGGTGGGACCCCCACACCCCCACAGCACAGGGTGGGACCCCCCACACCCCCACAGCACAGGGTGGGACCCCCCACACCCACAGCACAGGGTGGGACCCCCCACACCCACAGCACAGGGTGGGACCCCCCACACCCCCACAGGATGCGCGCTGTGCGGGCGCTGAGCAGAGCCCTGAATAGGGCATCACTGGCGACCAGAGGCTGCGCGCAATTAGCCAAAGCGGCGGATTCTCAGGTAAGGAGTGGATTGGGGGGGAGAGGGGATTGGGGGGGAGAGGGGATTGGGGGGGAGAGGGGGAGATGCCCTAAATCGGGAGGGGGTGACTGGACTTTGGCTGCCGCTCTGGCACCGAATGCTGGAGTTTCCCCCAAACCGAAACCCATCTCCGTTGGCAACTCCTGTCCTCTCTGTCTGTGGGTCTGTGGGTCTCTGTGTCTATGTCTGTCTGTGTGTGTCTCTCTGTATGTCTCTCTCTGTGTGTCTGTGTGTGTGTCTCTCTGTGTGTCTGTGTCTCTCTGTGTGTCTGTATGTGTGTGTCTCTCTGTGTCTGTGTATGTCTCTCTGTATGTCTGTGTGTGTGTCTCTGTGTGTGTGTGTGTGTGTCACTGTCTCTGTGACTGTGTATGTGTATCTGTGTGTGTGTGACTATGTCTGTCTTTATCTCTGTTTCTCTCTCTCTCTTTGATCAGTCGCTGACAGTGAAAAAGCAGCTTTGCAATCCAGTATTTCCCATCCTGATGTTTATTCCTCTATAGTCATTAATACCCCCCGTCCCCCCCACCACAAATGTGTGAATAATAACCGTGTTTTCCTGCTGTTTAGAGCCCAGCTCAGTAACACTCTGCCTCTCTCCCCCCCCCCCCATCTCCCCCCACCCCTCTCCCCCCATCTCCCCCCCACCCCCTCCCCATCTCCCCACCCCCCCTCCCCCTCCCCCCCCATCCCCACCCCCTCCCCCCATCTCCCCCACCCCCCCTCCCCCCATCTCCCCCACCCCCCCTCCCCCCCCTCCCATCCCCCTCCCCCCCCCCCCCCTCTCCCCCCCCCCCCTCCCCCCATCTCCCCACCCCCCCTCCCCCCATCTCCCCACCCCCCCTCCCCCATCTCCCCCACCCCCCCTCCCCCCATCTCCCCCACCCCCTCCCCCATCTCCCCCACCCCCCCATCTCCCCCCCCCCCCTCCCCCTCCCCACTCCCCCCTCCCCCCATCTCCCCCACCCCCCCTCCCCCATCTCCCCACCCCCCCTCCCCCCATCTCCCCCACCCCCCCTCCCCCATCTCCCCCACCCCCCTCCCCCCATCTCCCCCACCCCTCCCTCCCCCATCTCCCCCACCCCCCCTCCCCCCATCTCCCCCACCCCTCCTCCCCCCATCTCCCGCACCCCCCCTCCCCCCATCTCCCCCACCCCTCCCTCCCCCCATCTCCCCCTGTATTACTGTGATGTCCCACAGTGTAGTAGTTAGGGAGCTGAGGGATCCAGGTTTGATTCCCGGGCGGGGCGACACCTTAGGCAAGTTTCCTTACTCCACATGCCTCTTGCTGTAAGTAGGAACCTGGTTACTAATCGATTGACAGATGGCTTTCCGGGGGCAATAATCCTTTTCCCCGTCCGCAAAACAAATCACTGCAATCCACGACTGTTTGTGGGACACTACTGTGCACAATTGGCTGCTGTGTTTCACCAACAAAACACCGTCAATCGACTTTACAGTGTATCCTGTGAAGCGCTTTGAGATGTCTAGATGATGTGATGAGGCGCTGCATCAAATGCAAGGATTATTATTATTATATTATTTTTCTTCCCAGCCCAGCTTCGGTTTGCTGATCGACATTGACGGGGTGCTAGTGAGGGGGAAGACCCCTATCCCAGCTGCCAGGAAAGCTTTCCGTAAACTGCTGGACTCCCGGGGAGAGCTGTTGGTGCCCCTCGTGTTCGTCACCAACAATGGTAGCACCTTCCGCCAAACCAAGGCCGACCAGCTGACACACATCCTGGGGGTCCCGGTATGTACTGGTACACTGAGTGGCAGAGAGTGATGGGCAAGAGCTGAGCTAAGGCTGGGGGTGGGGGGGGAGGGAGGGCTTGGCGGTGGGGAGGGGGATATCCCCAGAGTGGGCAAATTGCATGGTGGGGGGGTGGTAATCAATTAGGCAGGTTTCCTTACTCCACAAACACACACACACACGCACGCCTCTGTTTACCAGCAGTCAGTAGGAACCCGCTTGTTAGTTGATTGACGGATCGCTTTCCGGGGGTGATAATCCCTTAAAAAAAATTGGTCACTTAATCCACGACTGTTCGTGGGGACGCTGCTGCGCGTAATTGGCTGCCGAGTTTCTCCCGCAAAACACACAGTCAATTCACTTTACAGTATGTTCTGTGAAGCGCTTTGAGACGTCCCGAAGACGTCTGGATATTATTATAATTATATTATTATTATAGTTAAAACCCGCCACTGTCTGGCAAGTTTCCTGTTGCTTTTCCAGTGAGGATCAACCTCCTCTGCACAGGGATTTGTGTGGTTTGAGCAGAGCCGAGTGGGAAGCTTCCCAGACCAACTCCTCGCCCCAATTTCCTGATGGAAAGCCAGGAACCCACAACCTTATGACTCAGAGGCCGGAGCAGCAGTGAGCGAGCCTGGCTGACACGCTGTGTACAGGGGCCCTCCACCTCTCACTTGAGATGACTGAACTGGCCGCACATTCAGTGTAAGGATTTCTAGTGTAAAGTGTCCAACTTGTGTCACTGACGTCTGAGTGTGATCGGGATTTCGCATTTAATTACCTATTGTGCCGCCGCCCGCCTGCCTCAGGCCATAGTTAAATAAGTAATAATCCTTGCATTAGATACAGCGCCTTACCACGTCTTCGAGACGTCTCAAAGCGCTTCACGGGATATACTGTAAAGTGAATTGGCTGTATATTTTGTGGGCAAAATTCGGCAGCCGATTGCGCACAGCAGTTGTGGATTGAGAGGCCACTTTTTTTTAAGGGATCATTACTCCTGGAAAGTGATCTGCCAGTTGACTAACAAGCGGGTTCCTACTTACTGCTGGGTAAACAGAGGCGTGCGGGTCCAGTAAGGAAACTTGCTTAAGGGTTTGCTTTATGATTGACATTGGCGAAGATGCCTTTCGATGTCTCAGTGCTGCTGTTGCTATGGAAACAGTTTGGGCTGTGTCGCTCACTGAGGTTTAATTAATGGTCTGGAGCTTACGCAACTGTGTTTGTGAGTTTGGTAAGAAAAAGCAATGAGGTTAGAGGGGTCGGTTAAATGAGCCTTGCTCCCAGCTCGGGAGCAAACCCTTGACTGCCCAGCACCTTAGGATGTCCTCCCGACATGGATGAAAGGCACTGTGTAAATGTAATTTGTTGTTGTTGTTGTTGCCTTTCCATCTCCTGGCACCTCTTTGCCCGTTGGCGTACAAGCTGCTTGTAACGCGGGGACTGATTCAGTCCGGATTCCTGGATGGGATTGGGAATGGGAAGGCAGGTTCATGCCATCGGCTAAAGCACTTATTCACCGAAAAGTATCAAAACAGATTGCCGTTTAAGGGATGAATAGGGGCTCTCCCATATATTTGGGCGTGTAGGACCAATTACCAACCTGTTATTGATGCGACGTGTTAGTCACAGACTGTTTACAGGGCACATAATATACAGTCTACATTGGCGAGAGAGGAATTAGTGCCTTACACTGTGTTACTCAGTTCGTGGGAATCCACATTGTGGACGGAACCCCACAAACTGGTTAAACTGTGGGCTTCTGCTTCCCTTAGCAACCAGTCGCTGCGCGCTTTCGATGTTTTTTTTTCCCCCCCCCCATGTACACTTAAGCTCCAATGTTGTGTGGACGCCAACTTTGTTTGCTGCCCCTCCTTTCTGACACAATGTGACTTCACTCTGCGCAGCAAAACACACTGCGATTTCTCCCCCCTTTCAGATTTTTACAATGTCCGGGGAGGTAGGAGGCTATTACCACAATAATAATATTAATACAGTTCCCTATTGAGTCGTTGAGATGTCTTAAAGCCCTTTGCAGGTTGTCAAGTGGTGTGACTGTGTATATTTTGTGGTCGAAACACTGAAGCCAACAGCAGCAGCAAATTATATAATAATACAATAATCCTTGTAATTATTATTATTATTATTAAATTACATTTACCACAGCGCCTTTCATGTTGTAAAGACATCCCACCTAAGGCTCTGGCAGCCAATTTGAACACAGCCATGTCCCACAACAGCCATGAAGTGAAATGAGCAGATGTTTTAGTTGGGGGATTGGTGGCCAGAAGACCGGGAGTGAGAGAGAGAAACTCCCTTCTCTTTTTGAATCGCGCCTCGGGAGATCTTTAATGTTCCCCTGAACAGGTCGTGTGGACGTCCAACGCTGGCACAAAGTGAACCCAGAGTTGGTGTGAATTGGAGTTGCGAGGTGCCTGAACAAGTGACGTTAGTTACCGCACTGTTTACTGTTAGAAAGTCATCGGCTGGTTTCTTTGTTCAAATGTCCATGTAAATATCAGCGTGCGGTTGCTAAGGGAAAATCAGGAATATCCAGCTCTCAGAGCCAGCGCTCACAGACACTGCCTGAGGTACAGTTAGGGTTTGGGGCAGAAAGATCCTGTGATGCTATCAGAAAAGAGGAGAGGGTTCACTCCCTGTCCGGCCGCAATCCACCAGACTCCTCCCTCGGTCACTTCATTTGTTGTGTGAAAATTGCGGGTCCTGTTTTGTCTACAAATTGACCGCAATTCTCGTGAGGCTGTTGAGCGCTCTGGGACGCTTCCCTGTGTGAGGCTGCAATGTCAATGGCAGTTCTTATTGTTGTTTAGGTACTGTATAACATAACTATAACATAAATGGCTACAATCCAACCCACAGGGTGTCATAGATAAACAACTGCATAGGTGTGTGTGTGTGTATTAATGTGTGTGTGTGTAATAATGTGTGTGTGTATTAATGTGTACCTGTGTGTGTGTGACAATGTGTGTGTGCGTATCTGTGAGTCTGTATTAATATGTATCTGTGTGTGTGTGTGTGTCAATGTGTGTGCGTATCTGTGTGTGTGTGTATTAATGTGTGTGTTTGCGTGTATTAATGTTTGACAGATCTCGCCGGAGCAGGTGATGCTTTCTCACAGCCCGCTGAGGATGCTTAACCAATACCATGACAAACATGTGCTGGTGTCTGGTCAGGGGCCGGTTGGAGACATTGCCAAAAGGTATTCAAAGAACTTTCCACCCCCCCACCCCCGCCCCTGGAGCTCTCTACTCTTAACCCCATCCCCTGCTCTCGCTCCCTCCCCATCGTGTCTGTGCTGGCGCTCGCTTCCCCCACTGCAGCTCTCTACCCTCACCCCATTCCCTGCCATTACAAAGCTGTGTTCCTCTCTTCCCCATGTTACTGAGTCCCTGAGCTGTGCTGTGTAACGTTCTCTGGTTTTTAACCCATCTCCTGTTCTCCTGTTTTCCTGAAACTCCGTCTCAGCATCGGTTTCTCTCGGGCGATCACGGTGGAGATGTTGCGGGAAGCCTTCCCGTTGCTGGATGTGGTGGATCACAACAGGAGGCCAAAAATAGCGGTGAGAGAGCCCCAGTAAACCGCTTATCTACAGCTGCAATAAATAGACTCAGCCGTTCACAAACAGCTGTTGGTCTCAGGACCCACAATGTCCCTGTTTATGGAAGGTGTGAGGAGGTGAAAAGTTATTTGCTGCTTCTGCCCCCACCCCCCCATTCACCAATTGGATGGTGTAATATTCGGCACAGGTTAACACTATAAGGCCGATTGATTGCACTGTTAATCAGTGTGTCTGTCCACAAAATATACAGTCAATCCCCTTTACATTATATCCTGTGAAACGCTTTGAGATGTCTCGACAACGTGATCAGGCGCTGTATCAAATGCCAGCATTATTATTATTATTATTATTATTACTTGAGGGGTTTGGGATTTTGAGTGTAAAACTGGCGCCTTCCAATCTCTCACTTAAGAGTTTCGTCGCAGTCGTCTTTGTCACAGTTGTTGTGGTTGTTGTTGTGTGTAGTCGGATGGCTCTCAGGGAACCCAATCCGACCCGACTCGACCGGGCCTGACCGGTCAAATCAAATCCCCGTGATTTGTACCTCTTTATCTATTTTAATCTCCGGTGTCTGTTCCTCCCTCCCCCCCACACCCAGAAAACAGCTGCTAAATGGATAAAGCAGCTTTGCAAATTGTAGATGTGACCGTCATCTCTGGTGCAATAACAGAAACATCTGTGACCACAGAATTATATAACCCACCACTCGGCCCGACTGGACAGTGCCCGGCTATCTCCTCCGCCACGGGGGGGGGGGGGGGGGGTGGGGGGGGGGGATGTGCACGAGTGAAGCAACTTGAGACATCGTCCCGGGCCGTCTCTGATAATGCGCCGCTCTTCCCCACCCCCACCCCAGTGTAGTGACTGTTCCCACGTTGTTCCCTCGTGGAAGGGCTGGGCTGCGGGGGTTGGGGGGGCGGTGTGGGTGGGTGGCGCGATCCCAGGCGCTTGGGTGGATTGTATCGTGTCTGTGCTACATTGACCTCTGACTCCTCCTTTTCCACCCCCCCCCCCCCACTAGCCTTTCGCAGAGGTGGACTTCCCCACAATTGAAGGTAATTCCGATGCGTGTTGCGATCAGTGTCGGGGGGAGCTGCGGGTCTTTTCTGTTCAGCCGCTGCGCAGAAACAACTGGGGCGGGGTGGTGGGGCGCGGGCGGGGGGGGGGGGGTGCGTGTGTGGGGGAGCACCACATTGTCAGAGACTCCGTCCTGTGGATGAGAAGTTAATTCGAGCTCCTGGTCTGTGCCCTGTTCAGGGGTACGGTAAAGATCCCGCGGGGCTGTTGGGAAAAGAGAGGGGAGTATCTTTCTCCCCCGATGTCTTGGCCGACACTCTGCCCCCACACCCACACCACCCCCCCCCCCCCCCCCCCCCACCGAATAAAATCGGTTATTTGCTTCATGACGAGTTGTGGGACGTTGCTGTGTGCAAATTGGCAGCTGACAAATACAGTCACAGTCACTCCACTTCACAGCCCAAGGCTGTGGTACCCTTTGATGCAACTCAGCAACGTGATTAGATGTTGTAGCAAGTCTCTCTCTGACATTCTCTCTCTCTCTCTCTCTCTCTGACATTTTCTCTCTGCCACGTTCTCTCTCTCTGTCTCTCTCTGTCACTCTGACATTTTCTATATCTTTGACATTTTCTCTCACTCTGTGACATTCTCTCTCTCTGACGTCTCTCTCTCTCTCTCTGTGTGAGCACAGCGGTTGTGCTGTTTGGGGAGCCAGTGCGATGGGAGACAAATCTGCAGCTGATTGTGGACGTGTTGCTGACGGCCGGGAACCCAGGCAATGCCCCCCCAAGACCCCCGTATCCCCACATCCCCCTCCTCGCCTGCAACATGGACTTGATGTGGATGGCGGAGGCCAAAACCCCCAGGTACGGAGCGGGATGGCGGTTGAGGGGGGGGCACTGATAATTGTGGGGGTGGGAGTGGGGGAGGGGTGCTTGAGGTCAAAGCCAAATCTCTTACGGACAAGCAGCAGGAAAGCTTCTCAGACATCGCTAATAATGGCAAGCCCTGCGGCAGTGTTGCCCTACAGCGGGTTTTGACCCGCTGAGTTGTGTTCTCCAAATCCGTTCCTTCGGCCCCGCCCTCCACCCCTCCTGATCCCAGCCCCCAGCTCAGCTCCAATTCCCTGACTGTCCAGCGCCTTGGGATGTCCTCCCGAAGGCGCGTGTCAATGTATTTGTTGTTGTTGTTTCTGGCATTGGCAGGTTTGGCCACGGAACCTTCATGGTTTGCCTCGAGAGCATCTACAAGAAGATCACAGGCCGTGAGCTGAAGTATGAGGCGTTGCTGGGCAAACCCAGCGAGACCACCTACCACTACGCAGAGTGCCTGCTCCGAGCACAGGCAGCCTCCAGAGGCTGGCAGCGGCCACTTCACACGCTCTACGCCATCGGGTGAGTGAAGGGGAGGGTGGACTCCAGGTCAACACTGAGCAGAGCAAAGGCACTCCCATCCTGTAGCGCAGTGGTTAGCACACTCGCCTCGCAAGCGAGAGGACCTGGGTTTGATTCCCGGGCAGGGCGCAACCTCAGGCGACTTTCCTGACTCCACACACGTGCCTCTGTTTACCTGGCAATCAGTAGGGAACCGGTTGTTAATCGATTGCAAATCGCTTTCCAGGGGGGGGGGGAGTAATCCCTTTTTAAAAAAAATGTGGTCGCTCAATCCACGACCGTGTGCGGGATGTCGCGGTGCGCGATCTGCTGCCATGTTTCACCCACAAAATACACAGTCACTCCACTTTGTATATATCTTGTGAAGCGCTTTGAGACGTCTCAACGAAGTGATAAAGCCCTGTAACAAGTGAAAGGATTATTATTGTTATTATTATTATTATTATTGTTATTACTGACTGACGCGCGGAGTCACTGAAATTCCCGGCTCAGGAACCTCTCCTCTCCTCAGGGACAACCTGATGACTGACGTGTACGGCGCTAACCTATACAACCGCTACCTCAGGGAGGAGGGCTCGAGGCCAGGCTGGCGACGACAGGCCAAGGTGGCGGCCGGCAAGGGAGTGAGGGTGTTGGGCCCGCTGGAGCAGCACCAGGAGGTGGACCGGGACGGTGATGGGCTGGTGCCGGGAGCCGTGTTGCCGGGTTCGGCGCGGTGCAGCTCCGTGCTGGTGTGCACCGGGGTTTACAGCCCTCGCCGCAGCCTGGAGGACAGCCTGACGGAGGCCGCCTGCCACGGACACAGGGACTTCACCTTCGACCCCGCGCTGGTGGAGCCCGATCACGTGGTGCCGGACATCGCCGCAGCCGTGGACCTGATTTACCAGCTCGAGCACTTCACCGGCCAGTGATGGGGTTTGGCTTCTCTACACACAATCCTCTTAACGTCTCTTTGCTTCTCTTCCCTCCCCACTCCACTCCGCCCCGCTCCCCTCCCTCCCCTGCCCCGCCGTAGCCTACCTTACCCGCTCCACCGTTGCCCACACGTTTAGGCGGTCAGGCTTTCAGCCTCTCTGCCCCCACCCTCTGGAACTCCACACCCGAATCCCTTCCGTCTCGCGGCCCTCCCTCGCCTCCTTCAAGGCGCATCTCAAGACCCTCCTCTTTACCCGCACCTTCGGCCGTCCTTCTACCCCCCACCACCCCACCTGACCCACCATCCCTCTTGATTCCAACCCCCAGCTCGGGTGCAAACCCTTAAATGTCCAGCGCCTTGGGACGTCCTCCAACCGTGAAAGGCACCATGTAAATGTAATGTGTTGTCGTTTGTATGATGAACTTTTCAAATACACACACGTGTGTGTGTGTGTGTGTGTGTATATATATATCCACACACAGTGTGTCTGTGTGCGTGTCTGTGTATTTATACAGTAAACTCCTGATAACTCGACCCTGGCTTCACTTGTCACGATCACTTATATCATTATGCTGTCAATATTTCGGACGCATTTATTTATGTGCTTATACACACGTCCAAATCACCACTACAGATAACTCCATCACTGAGCCCTTTACCTTTGGAGCAACGAGTTACCAGGAGTTTGACGTATGTGTGTAGAATAAAGGTTAAGTTAGTTTAACATAGTATAAAGTTTAACTAATCCACTTTCAATCTGCCGACCCAAATGTTTTCCGATTTCACTTGGTGAGGTGGGGGTGGGGGACAAGTCTGTGACATTTCTGAATCCTTTTCTTTGTGTTATATTACAAGGAAGCATCGAACACATCCCGCACCCCCCCCACTCCCCCTCACTCACAAACACACTCAAATCCCCCCCCCCCCCACACACCACCCCACCACCCCACTCCGTAATGCTGAGGAGCTGAACCTTACCCTTGACAGTCAACATCCGCACAATGGAAAGTTTTACCTCCCCAAAAACAAAATTCCTCTGACCTCTCTGTCTCTCCCCCCCTCTCCCAACTCAGACCTCAGGGACTTTACCCTTAAAACAAAGCGATCTGAGAACGGTAGCTGCTGTCACAGAAAGTTCAGTGATTCTATTTGTTTTGTTTTTGACGTCATTTTGATGTGGATGTGTGTGGATGTGGTGGGGTGGGGGGGGGGGGGGGGTTTGCACAACGTATTGGAAAATTTTAGTTCACCGAACAAAATGAAGAAAGGTCAACTTAAATTCCAGTTAACCCCTCTCTCCTCTTCCCCACTTCCGCACACACAAACCCCCCCACACAGACACACACACACGTACACACATACACCCCCCCCACACACATACCCCCACCCCCACACACATACCCCCACCCCCACACACATTTCCCCCCCCCCCACACACACACCCCATACACCCAACACAGCCCAGTGCTGGGAATCTCCCATTCCAATGTGCAAACTCAACATGATGCAATTTTGAGGACTGCACATTCTGTGCTTTTCACACTTAGAAAGCTTTGGTCTGTAGACGAACGGACATGGCGTGTTATTACCCCCTTTAGCCTGGTGTGCCCCGGCCTGGTGTGCCGCGGTGCCTTCCTTGTGCCGCGTAAACAAATGGCCTGTTAATACGACACTTGCTCTCTTATAAGAAATCAGGAGCAGGAAGGTTACCATCCAGCCTGTTCCTCCCCCTGACCCACAAATTCTACCCTCCCCAAACCCACCTCCCCACCATTACCCCTCAATATTTTTACTGACCTGGTATCTCTCCCTTCCTCTCTCCCTTAAATCCCTCGAGCTATTCATCATCTCTGGCTTCCAGTTCTCACCATTCTTAATCATATTGATTCTTCCTTGGCCCCAATTGGAAGGTCATCATCATAAGAATAATAATAATCCTTACATTTGATGTAGCGCCTTATCACGTCTTTGAGACGTCTCAAAATGCTTCACAGGATATACCCTAAAGTGTAGTGACTGTATATTTTGTGCGCGAAACTTGGCAGCCAATTGCGCACAGCAGAGTCCCACAAACAGCCGTGGATTGAGTGACCACATGTCCTCTCCCCCACCACCAGCCTCCAATGCAAACCATAGGTCTCACTCAGGTAAATATTGAGACCCCAGTGACCATTAATACTATAGATTAGCAGTTGTTCTCTCTCGGGCTGTGTCACATACCCACGATGAAGACTTGCTGCTCGCTGCCCCCCCACCCCGCCCTCCACACTGGTGCTCTTCCCTTGGTTTCCACCTCCGACTATTTATTAATGACCGGAGTTTTAGATGGATTTTATTGTGAACAAAGCGTGTTTTTTAAGAAAAGCCTAATTTAATTTAAACACTTGTGTTTTTCATCTGACTTTCCGCTCCGTTGAAACTGAGTGCGGCCGGTTTGTTTTGAGCGCCTCGGGACGTGCTCCCGACGTGAAAGGCGCTGTGTAATGCAATGTGTTGTTGTTGAGGCAGTTTAACTTGTCTGTTGTTTTCCGTCTCCCACGAACATCCTCCTCCTTCCCCCCACCCCCCCATACCACGCGCGTAACTAATCTCTCCATCTGTTCTTTGTTGTGACATTTCTGTACAAGTTAATGAGGCACTAAAATAAGTGTGTTTTTCTTTAATAAAAAAAAACCCTTTTCTTTTATGCTTTTACCTTTTAATAATCTTGTTCACTCGAGCCTCTCTCATGCCCTCAGGCAGGTCCCTGTCCCTGTGTTCCCGCTGCTTTATCCCCAGACTGTGTCGGACAGTAAAGCACAATGTGTCAATGGATTATTCTGGTCTCCATGTGTGTCTGTAGTTGTTCAGACAGAGACGAGACCTCGGTTTAACGTCTTGCACGAAGCACGGCACCTTTGACAATGCAACGCTCCATTACCATGTGTGTCAGACACTCAGCTGATCATGGTGATGGGTTTCCGTGTGTGTCAAGACTCTCGCTGACTCCCCCAGCACACCCTTTCCCCCCATCTCCCGCCCCCCCCATACCTGCTGTGGAGCGTCAGTCTGGAATGTGGAGCTTGAACCAATGTTATGAGCTGGAGGTGAGCGCTGGAGTGTCTGAGGTGAGCTGGGAGTGTGTGAGCGCTTGCTCTGACCTGGGGTGTCTCAATGCCCAACACTGGCTGCTGTTAAGAGAGAAACCGGACCCTGTTCCCAGCCCCGTCCCAACAAACAACCGGGTGGGATTGAAGAGTTGGAATGCAGGTAATTTTATTGGTAAGGCAACTGTGGGAATGCAGAGAATTAACCAGCGGATTCTACACAATCTGCTTCCTCCCTCACTCTGTGGCCTCTCGGGATCCTCGTGTGCGCTCCTGGAATTCCCCCTCCCTCCACCCCGGAGCTGAGTTCCCGGAAAGCTGTCCCTCCCATGCAGTCTGTACACAGCGACCAATACCGGCTCAATCGCAGCGCTGTACCGTTCTGTGCCCGCTCCTGGCAAACCTTCTGTTGTAATCATTTGGAGTAGGTTGGGTCAGTTCGCGGGCCACATCCGGCCCAGGGAATGGTTTTTATTCGGCCTCCGAACCATTCTCAACTTCATTGTCCGACGAGCAAATACAGGTGACACGCAGACCCCAAGTCTATCCGGGCGGTTACCAGGGGCTTAGGCTAGAGAAACAAACGAGGTAGGCAGGAGTTATGACGACATGCTGTCGGTGGTGGAGACGTCAGCCAAGGACGCCAGCAATGTGGAGGAGGCCTTCGTGCAGATGGGAACGGAGCTGATGCTGAGGCATGCGGGGCCCATGTTCATGGAGAAAGCCTCCGAGGGAATCAAACTGAACAGTAAAGACGTGAGCACCGGCTGGACATGCGGCTGCTGACAGCCCCTACACGCCCGCCTCGATCCCGGACTAACTATGAGTCTTAGACTCGGCTTTTGAAGGATTAGACATTCTTTAGCGGTGCGCGTGTGTGGTGGGGGGTGGAGGCCTGGACTGGGGAGGCAATGAGGGTACGTAATTTGCACATAAATCATTGGACCCCATTCACAGTGTATCCCCTCCCCACCCATTCCTTGCCTCCCCCCACCCACCCCCAACTCCATCCCTTTGATCAGAATCTAGGGCCTGACTTTCTCTGTTGATGTCTTTGACATTCCGGATTCCTCAAGATTCCAGAGACAGCGGGATTTGCCTTAACTGCCGAGACTTATAGTGCACCCCCTTTCTCTTCCCCCCCCTGCCCCGCAGTTCTCCCCAGCCCCCTCCCCACCC